>NC_046653.1:17724784-18037284 GCF_900324485.2 Mastacembelus armatus | reverse complement strand
GAAGAATGCAATTGCATAAAGAATGTGTATCAGAAATGTGTTACTAGTAATGGCAACGGTCCTTTTACAACTGATGATTATTGCGCTTCACATTATGGAAGCTAATCTGGATGTAAACACACTCAAATTGAAGCTGATAGCTAGTACTTTAAAGTCATAGACAATGTTTCATTTCAAAAACAGTGCACTGGAGTGAAAAAACCAACACAACTAAAATGTGTCACTGCCCTAATACCTTCTGACTCATTGTATGTATGGCAGGGAAGTTTCCAGTAGCTCGGGGTGTGTTGTGTGCTGTCAATAAATGTATTGAAATCCCTCTGTATTACATTCCGCTTTCTAGTGAAGCATTCCTTATGTTTTTTTTTTTTCATAAAGAGATATGGTAGTATGCCTTTTCGCCGAAGTGTGTATCTTTTTTGTGTTGTGTATATGTGTGCATTTAGTGTGAATGTGTGTGAATAGTTACCTTTGTCCTACTCTGTCTGGAAACTTAAATTAAATTAAAATTGCTAGTTTTAATGTGAAGGTGACTTCATTTACATCTCAGTCTCCACATACCAGTTGCTTTTCCCTCTTTTGCTCCTTTGCTCTTTCTCTGCCTCTCTTTCCTCTGCATGTCATCTTCTGCTATAATGTCGATTTGGATCCATCAGTCTTTCTTCCTCTCTTCATTGCCTTGTCGCATAAGCAAACACACACATACGCAAGCACGCACGCATGTGCGTACACACACACACACACACACAGCCACAGTTCCTCTGTCTTTCATGGTATTATTGTATAATAATTCTAGTAGTGATGCTATGTTCTGGAGTGGGTGAAACCATGTGAATTTCCTTCCCATGATTACATTATCCAACATGAGGGATAATAATGTGAGGAGAATTACAGCCAACATAAGCCACAAACTAATATCCAAAACTAATATCCAGCTACACTGAAATAGAATATGACAGACGTGAAAGACACGAGAGGACTGTTCACCGACCTTCAGCTGTCCATCAGTCAGGCACTACCAATGACACCTTCCCACAATGCCACAGGGTGGCTGCTGAATATTTAGCATATAGAGATTTCTCCTGCTAACTCCCTGGGAACTCCCATTTAATGCCTCAGTTGCCTACATGTGCATGTATGTCCATGTTCTATATGTGCATGTACTGTAAGTTTCCATATTTGTGTTTGGTACTGTGTGTTTATAAGAAGAAGAAGAAGAAGAAGTACTTTATTAATCTCCAAGGGGAAATTGTTACAGCAGTTATTCTAATTTAAAGTTATTAAATGTAAAATTTATTCAATTTATTAATTTAATATTATTACATGGTTGTATTTAATTTTTAAGCAGTGTAACATATTTTCCTGTAGACAGGAGGCATTAAATTGAGAATGTTAGATTTTAGCACCAATTGGGCATTGCTCTCTGGCAACATCCTGTGATTTGCATTTGCATCCTACAGCATTTCCAGGTGCCCTTTGAGTCATTTTCTGTATAGTACATGTAAACATCATTTTCTCTCATTCTCAGTTGCTATTCTCTTTCTGCTCTTCATATTACTGTTTACATAGTCCTCCATAGCTACATATGGCTACATTTGTTTTTAAAGCTTGTGTGTGTGTGTGTGTGTGTGTGTGTGTGTGTATCTGTACCTGTGTTTTATGGCCTCAGGAGGTCAGAGGTGTTTATATGAGAGAGGGTGACTCCCTTATTGCTTCCATAACCTGAGTATATCATATGTAACCCTGTCATTTACAGGGAATGAGAGCATCTGGCAAGCCATAAATGTAATTTAATTAAAATGAAATGAAAGCCCATGTGGCTGTTGCACAGCCTCCCATTCAGCTGAGGGTCTGATCATGTCAGATGACAGCCATGCCGGGTCAGACAACAGAGGTCAGAAACTGGCAGACATACATTATAAAACTATGGGTTTGTAGCAGCAGTTTGGAGACAAACCCTTCATATTTTTCAACATCACTGTATACTCATGGAGGACCAGTTCCATAATGAAATGGTTCTTCAAGTCTGAAAGAACTTAACTCACCGATACACAGCACGTACTACAAGCCATGACATCAGTGTCATAGCATTTGGCCTTGCTGCATACCTCTAAAAGAAACACCCTGTCACAGCTACTTTGGAGAGGCAGGTTCAGTGGAATGGCATTATGTCAGTGGTCATGGGGGCTGAAATGATGGTGGCTGATGGTGGTTGATGATGATGATTACAGTGATGTTAATAACAGAGAAAGAAAGAGAGAGAGGGAGACATCCCTTCCCTGTACAGGCTAGTGTGCGTCACCAGTGAAGTGTGCTGATGACCAAGCAGCTTTCCCTTCCTATATGTCGTGAAGCCCTCTTCGTGTTTGCCTCTTCTGTGATTAGCATTTCCAGGGCTGACTGACTCCCCCCATAAATCCCATAGTAGTCGTGAGCGTGAGTCATTGACTCAGTAAAGCTGCTGAACACGTCGTTATTGCTAACCCCTCAAACATGGGAGGGGGAGGGAGGCAGAGGCAGGAAGGAAAAGGATATAAATAACTTAAAGGGCATGAAAGAGAGTAAACCTTAAATTCTACTTGTTTAAGTGCATGTATCAATACGTGTTTATGTAAATGAACATGATGAAGAAATTCTTTTTTCTGTCTTACTTTCTATTATGTAAACTCAGTTCTGTTAATGTGGCACTTGACTAAAGGTAGAGTTACTTTTAATGCACTCCCAGTGTCAGATGAGTAAAAAGTATCCTTGTGTTGCTGTTCTTTACCCACAGGAATTCAACATACTGCATGAAGGTGTCCATGTCTCTGATCGTGGCAGAGAATGACACAAATCTGTGCTATAACTCCAATATGAGACGAACTGAGAAGGCTGAGCTCAGCAAGAGCAAAGAAATCCTCTGTCCTGACATAGATGACTATGTTGAACCTGGCAAAGAGATGGACATCACCTGGTACAAGGTGGGTGAGCTCCCTGGCTATGCATGTTTGTTATTGTGTGGTTGTACCTCTACTGTCATATGATTTGTGTATCTTTGTGACAATTTGCATACATGCCTCGGAAGTTCACCACTATTTGTTTGCATCTCGAATACTCTTATTTTGTTGTACATTTTAGGAAAAAGTAATAATGTGGGCATCTGTCTTTGTGATTACACAACCGAAAAATATTATTGAATTGGTTCCTTGGTTTGTCTTCATCTAATTTCTTAGCTGTTTATGTTTAAAAGGCTTGTTGGAAATGTGGTTCCAGATCACTGGCAGATTATATATAGATGCGAATGAATTACATAAGCTGTGTTTGCAGTGTCTCACAGAGTCTTACAGCCTAAAGAAAATAAGAACTGATCAGAGGGCAGCCACACAGATGATTTTCATAATAAACGCAAAACTTTTATGAGGTGAAAATTGTGCAATGTCACTCTGTGCCCTGCAGAATGAGTGGATGTCCTCCAAATGCTCATAGTCCCTGATCTTTATTCAGCATGCACCTTCTCCTCCCTCACCTGGGTTCTTGCCTTTCCCAGGTCAGGCATGGCCTGCGGACAACAAAGTGCATCCCAGAGAAAGGCTCACGCCAGACTAATCACAGGCAGATCAGCAGTAGATTAGCTGGCCAGGTTCAACCTCTAGGTTTTTCCAGAATTCAATTACGGTCTGGGTAATGACTGGGAGTGCTGGAACCCAGAGTTATTTGGACCACTGCGGAGCCACAGTGATTGAATTCGAAGGTTGCCGGGAGCAATGGTGGAATAAAATCCACAGAGCCATCGTTGTCCCTACCAGAGCACTGAGGAGCTGGAGAGACGATCTTGTCATGGAGTCAGTCATTGTGCCTGAACACACACACACACACACACACACACACACACAGTCACAGCACAAACACACTTATTCTGCCAGCAGAGACTACTGTAAATAACATTCTCTGTCCTCTGTGGCTCTACCACAGTATTGAATGGAGAATATTCAGTTCAGTGCAATAAATCTTGATTGGATAAATTGGATAATGGCTGAATCTTATCATTTTAGCATATTGAGTTTTTATGTCAGAGGTCCAAGTTATACATCCCTGCCACCTCATCTACTTTCATACTGCTCAGTGACATTTAAAATATTTTGTGTCCAGCTAAACCTAGTTGAAATCTAATGGATATAATTCATTATGAAGCAGGGGTTTAGGATAGATTATTTGAATTTGACCTACCTGTCCTTCTCTAATGTTCAGGAGTGCCGTCCAAAGCAATGGCGTGCCAGCATCATCCAGAAGAGAGATATTCTGTCTATCCAGGAAGTAAAGGAAGATGACATTGGGAATTATACCTGCGAAATCCAGTTTGGAGGTTTTCTGGTCAGGAGAACAACTGAACTCACTGTAACTGGTAAGTTTCTAGGAGACAAAAAGACATTAAGCTGAGCATTAAGTGTGTTTGTATACATAAACAGGCTAGTGGTGTCTACAAATCATGCTGTTTTACACAGAAAAAATGAATAGAGTATCAGTAACATTAACTGTTAAAGACAATTAAGCAAAAGAAATTAATGGTAACACACACACTCACACACACACACACACACACACAAACCACTGAGCACTGCAGTGATGTCCTGCTGCTGTGTTAATTGCTAAGGGAGGTAGAATGCTGTGGCCTGACCTCTATCCCTTCTTCTAACTCAGCACTTTCCAGCCAACCAAGCAGTGTTGAAATATTTAAGGCTATAGGCTAAACCCCTTAACACAGAGAGTTAAAGAGCCAGGACCAAGGTCAGGAGATTTACAGTTGACTTAGTCTACTCTATCCATCTCCCTCACTCTCTGTATTTTGCCTTGCACAGCTGCAAGGTGAGCACATGACAAATAAATGCATTAGGGGATTGTTTCTTGCCGTACTGCCCGGTCAACCCCCCCGATTACAGTAGATGAAAAGGTAAGGTGCAGCTTTTTGGTCTCTTTTCTTTTTTCAAGCCTGTCTATATAGTCCCAGCCCCTATTGTACTGTTCCACAACTTAAAATCTAGATTTAATGTGCTCAGTCATGCTGCAGGAAATGGAATGTGCCTTGCTTGACCTGCAATTTGGAATAGTCTTATGGCAACCACCACTATGAGAAAATGGCATTTTCAGAAACGTTCATATGTGCTTTCATTACTTCAGTTTGATACTGCTCAAGATGATGTGTACCATAACTATATATCTACAGAATTAAAGGAATTAAAGTTAATAGGCTCCAAAAAGGTGTCCACATCGATTTTCAATGGATTCACTCCTCACAATAAGCCTGGTTGCTTGGACATTGCATCACATTGTGCGTGTGTGTGTGTGTGTGTGTGGTTGTAAATCAGAAACAATTGGACAACAATTTAATTTAATTGTGGTTTCATCAACTCATTGAATGTCAAAGTGTGTGTGTGTGGTGTTCACACACTGGTCAGCAGTGGGTTAGTGTGGTGTTTACTTTTGTGATTAATCACAGGTCTTATGTGATATGAGAGGGATAGCTGTGTGTGATACACAGGCTATTTGCTATTTAGCAAAGATCAAAACAGAAAGCACATTCCTCAACTGGAGCAGGCTAAAATATGATCCCAGAGGTGTGGCTTCGAGATTAGCTGCTCTTGTGATTGATGGGGCTGCATTTTAATCCCAACATGGCTCAAGAAGTATGAGGCAGGTAAGCAGTAAATACACTAGATTTAATTTTTTCACTATTACCAGAACAGAAAGTACTTCAAGTGCTCAGGATTTGCAGTATTCCCTGTAAAGAGCCTAAACTAGAAATTCCTTGGGGCATGCATGAGTGGCATAATGCTATATAACATGTGAGAGGCCATCAGTATTAGGTCCATTAGGTTTTTAAACAGTTTGGGATTCTGTGCCACAGTTTAAAGGATCACTTCACCCTTCATAGGAAACATATTTTTGTCCTATTCAAGTGGAATCTTTGTTTGTGTGTTTTCCCAGAGACAACATTTGAGTTACTCGTGGACTATTTTCTACCTTTAGTAAACTTGTCAGTCAATACTTTTGACAGCAAAGTCTGTGGACTTCACCGGGTTGTTGTGTCTGGAAAGACATTGCTGATGTGTTTTCATTCTTTGAGCAAGACAAATCTTTTCACCTGTTGGTAGCAGAATAGTTCACCTTGGCTGGAATCAACTTTTTGTGATTAAATTTAATGTTTGGGGTTGTAGTTTTTTTAATTCTTTATTTCTAATGCCTGACTCATTACTGATGTTGCTGTGAATACATGTTTAATGGCTTTAACATGTGTCTGCTATATAGTTTGTATGTTCAGCAAGGGAATTACATGTTAGCTGTATGTTGCATATACCTTGGCTGTATTCTTGTGAATCTGTTAGTCTGTCAGCATGACCTCAATGTTCTATAATGACTGTGGTCATAAAAACTTTATTGGGTTATAAATATACACACTGTACATTAATGATACAGAGAAGGAAAGAGAGGATCGGAAAGGGAGGGAAAGATACAAAGACATAAATAAAGAGAAAGAAACACTGGTAAAATGAAAGACATGAATTTAAATGCCATTTTATTTCAATTTATGAGCCCTCCATCTTGCCCGTACACAATGAGAGGTATAAATATTCAATGAACCTGGTTGAACAATGGGAACCAGAACAATAGAAAATGCTGTATATAATATGGGAACAGGTTAAAATCAACCCTGTGAACAAGAATGAGTCAGGTACAGCAGAAAGGAAACAAATTATGGGTCTACTTTTCATTTTCTCTCACTCGTCATTGTTCTGTGTTCTTACCATTCTAACTAAATCACCGATAGTTTCTCTTATGCTTTTGGGTTGGGCTTGCAGGCACCCATACAGCGAGCTGTGTGTGCTTAGACACCCATACTGTCAATCCACAGAGAAACACCCACACCTTGTCCAAATTACTTAATTGCATGTTTCCCATTATGAAATATCTGTAACTCATTTAAATATCATTATCATTATTCATGTCATTACAAACATCAGTAGCTATTTTGCTTTACATCTTTAATGTACCAGGATGATGTGGGGGAATCCTCTGTCTATTTCTTTCAGAAATAAATTACATGAAACATGCTGTAGTTCAAAATGAAGACAATGTGAAGACAATATCCAACACCCCCTTGTACCCACTTATGAACTACTTGAGTGTGACTGAGGCAGTGTCTCATGGAAAACTTTGTTCCAGCAGAAAATCATCAATGGCTCTCTGGAGATGGTTTCTGTTTTGCTTTGTTTTATAGCATCACAGTGTTTGTCTGTGCCCGTATTCCTCACAAATTCAGTGCCATCAATCCTGCTGCTTCTGTTGTGAATATATAGTTGATTTTTCTTACCACAGTGTTTTGCCTTATTACCATAGCAATGGTATGTCATCCTTTTAAAGCTGTAGTATCCTGCTAGAAACAGATTAGCCCATGCTCAACATAGATTCATTTGCTTTAATAAACCTACACCATCATTGCCTCAAGTGGGTGTGAGATTATTCACATTTTATCACATCCTGCTAAATCGACATTGCCTGGACAGCAAGCATAAAAGGCCAGACTACATCTGAGATACAAGGGCTAATGTTGTAGTTTATTTGATAGGCCAAGGGGATGAAGGAGGTCATTAAGTTTAACTGATCTTAAATATAGCGCAATAGAAACTGGCATTTGCTTCGACCCCGCCTTGCTGCAAATTGTTTCTGAGTGTGTGTGTCTTCGGTTCTTACCCTGTTGTACCATGTAACAGCCTCTATTTAAAGCAGCAGAGGAGCTACCATCTGAACTGAGTTCAGTCTTATAATGGAGGTCAACTATGGGCAGAAACACAGGCTCACTGTGGTCAGGCTGATCCAGGAGGCCCTTAATCAACCACTGAGGCTCCTTAGGTCAATAGAAATGTAAAAGAAACAGCAACTCTTTGCCTCATTTTATGTTCTCTCCAGTTTAAGTCAGGGTGAATTTAAATGTTCTTATTTCATTCTGAGCATGTGGACTTAGGGAGGTAGCACCTGTGCAGCAATGGGGTGTGTACTGAGAATGAAAGACTATTATCATCAGAAGGAAAGATTTTATTTTCTGTTTTCCCTCAACAGACCTTTCACCTCAACCTACAGCTGTAAATAGAGTGCCTTTTTGTGCACTCCTATAATTGATTCATAGACACAACAAGTTGGCTATTTCCCAGTTCCTCTGAGGAATACAGAGCATGGTCAGATTAGTCTACTCTTGTGTTAACCGCTTTCCACAATCAGAGACAAGAGAGGCAACACCTAAGCTGAAACCAAAAGTCAGTTGTGATTAACAGAGATATGTATATAAAGAATGGGCCACGTTATATATGCATAACTACAAATATGTGTTGTGATATGTCTGTTTTTAGCATATTTGACTTATTTCTAACCAACTTTTATGGTTCTCCCAGGTTTTATTCGAGCAGCGTGATGGTAATGCTACAATACTGTAACACCAGATAAAAGCCCTGTTCAGCTGATGTATGCAGCTCCCTCTGTTATGTAGGAAAGAAAATATTCTACAAAGAGCAGAAAAGGATAAAGAGAACAACAGAGTAAAAGTGACTGATAACAGCAAAGAAGAGAGAAGGGAAAGAGATAGACAGAATGAAAAAGATTGAGCAGTTGCTGCTTCTGCACCTTATCTGTATTCCTCTCCAGTGTTTCCCAGCAGAAACAGTGTGTCCAGGACTATAAACAGACTATTATCCTAGTGTTTATCACAGTGCACATTACCGTTTGCCTCTGTCGGACTTACTGTAATGGAGTCGTTTGGTTTGATAGATGCCTCGGGCATGGGTTTCTATCTATTGCTCTCATTATACCTCTGTCTGCATCCACTGACTGCAGAAATGTCTGTCTGCACATTCAGCATAGCCTGCAAGCATGGTGATTGAGGTTATAGCCAATGTAAATGTACCATTTGGCACAGTGAATTGGAGGTGCAGAGGGCAAAAGGAAATCGAGGGTATAGGAATCACCTACCATCCCTCTTGCAGAATATCCATAGTGAGATGTGTTGCTTAGGAAGTTCGGCTTATGTACTATGAATAATTCTATACTGTATATGTGTGAAAGCGAAATAACTGCCTGCTGTGGGGTTTATGTTTGTTTGCTTCTTTCTTTTCTTTATTTCTTTATTTCTTTATTTGTTTATTTAAACAGGGGCCGCACACTAAGCATTGTTGCACATAGGCAACCGATGCCACATACATGGGGCATATAGCACAAGGCTATTGGCATCTTTTTGTTTTTTGCCCTTGCCTCAATGTGCTAGATGTAACATTTAAGGAAGGGCAACATGTATGCTGTATGTGCAGTTTGTATGTCTGTTAGTGAGAGAGTGTTGTTTGTGTGCGTGTTGTAAAGGTGAGGTGTGGGGACGTGATCCAGGACGTTGTCTCATTGCACTAAAAGGTTCCTTACAGTTTCCTATGGGGTCACCTTCAGAAGCATGAACACTTCACTGCCTTATAACATGGTACTGCTTCTGTTCAAGTGTGAGTGAGACTATGTGATCGATTTATTTATTTATTTACTATGACGACAGGCAGCCTTTTACCTGGGCATAATCTTGCTACAGCAAATGTTGAAACTGCAGGAGAGGACAGCAGCAGAAGCAGTCAGGAGAGACACACAAGAAAAGTGGGCTATGGCATCTGACAGCAGTTCTCCTGGCTATCGGTCTGAAGGTGGATAGATGGAGGGAGAGGCAGCGATTAGTGCTGATATTATCCAAGAGAGCAGGGAGAAGAGGAATGAGTAGGGTGAGATAAGAGGTGGAGGGTTAGAAAATGAGATGGGTTTTTTCTCGACTGAAACCTTCTCCAGCTCTCAGTCCATATGCTTGAGCCTTGCATGAATACATCGTGCTTGTGCTGCCTGCAGTGTGCTGGCCTGTTGGGGTCACGCTAAAAACTCAGCTACATGTCCTTGGGGAGAAGATGATAAAAACCTCACCTCAGATAAGTGTTACTCCAGCAGGTGACTTCTCCTGACTCCTCCTGTGTGCACATGGGCATCAATCACACCAACAAGGACTCAGTACACACACTCTCAAAGTAACCTGCTGGTATTCATTCAGTTTGTAGAAAATCTGGTTTGAGGATATCTATGGGGCATGAAGATCTGCACATATTAATAAAACCTCATAAATTTAATGAGCAGCTAAGTTACTCATGAAATAAGTCTTTCCAGTGTAGAGTGGAGCAGAATGGCTCATTAGTTTAAGTTAAACTATCACTCTTAGAATTAACTAATCTTTTTCTTTCTATGTCTCTCTTCCTAACCCCTGACCTCTGTGAATCACTACATCATTATTCACCAGCTGCTAGACCCTACATAGGCCAGGGTTGTTCACATTGTTTTAATTCCATTAAAATCGACATCAATCTGCTTGTGATGAATGAAATTTACATCCTCCACAATTAATCTTGCCTGACCTACCCCCACTGCGCCCATTCACAGATCCACATTCTCTGGTTATCATTATTGTTTTGGCATATAGAGCTGGCACCAGGGCATGAGAGAAATTTAAATTTTAATTTTGTCTTGTGTTGACTTTTGAACTGTGGGTCAATAAGTAAACAGTGTTGATGCACATCTGGAAAAGTCTCAGTTAATGGCTTCAGTTTGAATACCAGAGAACTGGTCTACTTTCAGTAAAAACCTGGAATTCCATTGAGATATTTATTGTAGCAACTAAATATATTACAAAAATATTTGACATATTTATCATAGCTACGTAGAACTCACACAGCTCTACTGTCAGCCAGGTGCATTATGCAACAAAAGATCAGATCTTTTGAGCTGGTATCAATAGAATGATGAAGTATGATTGACTGAATGAATGAATAGTATTTTCATTGTGTTGTTTTGGCTTGTGCAGCTGCACCACAGCACCCCAGTAAATGTTCAGCACAATACCCATGGTCAGATGTTTAATTTTTTCTGTCATTGTCACAATTTAAATTCCAAAGTTAGTGTTATTAACATTGTTAATAAAAGACTGGATTTTTAAAGATAAAGTTACATCTTTTACCACACAAAACTATTTACATTTGTCAGGCTGCTGAAATGAAACCCAGAATCATCCAACCCTATTTCTGAACTGCACACTGGGACAATGGCACACTGTAAGTTCAAAGTCTGCTGTACAGTTTTGTAACTTAAAGCAAGGTTAAAGCTGCACCTACAATCTCATTTTTAACACGGTAGGAGATGATCGTCTAATCCTGCTGAGAAATGTAGAATCTTTCTCTGCATACTTCTCTTCCTTTCCATATATATTACCTTAACAATCATGTACAAGCAGCTTTTGTAAAGCTGTAATTTTGCTTCTATTCTGTGTGCATTTCCT
This sequence comes from Mastacembelus armatus, assembly GCF_900324485.2. Taxonomy (NCBI): domain Eukaryota; kingdom Metazoa; phylum Chordata; class Actinopteri; order Synbranchiformes; family Mastacembelidae; genus Mastacembelus; species Mastacembelus armatus. The sequence continues at coordinate 18,025,916 of NC_046653.1, read as the reverse complement.
GCTCGAAAACACAAGGTCCTTTTATACTGCACAGTGGGGTAATGGTGCACATGAAATTCAAAGCCCACATGTGGATTACTGTACAATTTAGGACCTTAAAATAAGGTTAGTAGGTTCCTGCAGTCTCATTTTTAAACACAGCAGTAACTCCGGTATCACTAATAGCCTCAGTGTGAGGTTTCATTTGGATGACTAGCAGGGAAGTTTTGTGGGTGAGCATGTTGCTTACAGAAGAACACCTTATATTTAGAATAGTGTTTTGGCTTTTTTTCTCACTTCCACTGCTGTCTTCGTGACTCATGTTTTCATTAATGCAGTTTGCCATTTTGACACTGATCATGTTTTGTCCATTGCTACTTTGATCTCTCTGCAGTTCCCATTCTTTTTGCTAGTATGGTGGTAATTGGCCCCTTTGGTGGTAATTGGCCCCATCTTGACTTATCTCTCCCTGAAGACATTTGCCTTCACCTTCCTTTCCTCTCTTTTTCTGTCCTCTGTCAGACAGTGACCACCGGCATTTACCTTATTGTTGTCATTAGTGGCTGTTTATCTGTTATCACTCACATAATTATGATGCAAAACTGGAAATCTGCACTTAGTAATAGGACAGAAGGTGCATATTACAACAATACGATAAAACTTGGTGACCACTAGTGAGTGTAGTAATAATGATGAGAATAAAAGTCAGATGATGATGTTGCACAGAAACAAAAACCCTGTCAGGAGGAAGTAAATAGAAGATCGCCGTTCACATTTCCAACTTCCAAATGGTAATTATTCTGGTTATACTAGGAAGTGGTTCTTTATTTCCAAATTATGATCTTTCCCTAACCCCTTTTGTGCCTCAACCTAACCAAATAGTTGTAACAACCATGTTCATGTTTGTATCAGTGATGACAGTCTAGCACATGATAACAGCCGACTGAGGAATTGATAACAGCCCATTCAGCCAGCTAGGAAGTGGAATGGGCCACAACTAACCCTTTTCTATGCTCCCACTGAAAACTGTCATAGTTCTAGTAAGAACCAAGTATTGAAAAGAATAGATCCAAGAGCAGTCACAATTGACAGATGAATAAAGTTTATTTAACAACACAACAAAACATGGTTAATTAAAGGAAAAACAAGAATGTATACTGAGGAGCTGATTGGGGAGGTGCACACAGTGTGGTTATCATGGGTGTCAGGACTAGGGAATGAGAGAATGAAAGGTTGCAGGGCAGAGTCAGAGGGAAAGTCCAGGGACAGCTGGAGACTATAAGGAGCGACAGTTCACAGAAAAGTCCAGAGAATAACAGTCAGGACTTGTGACATATGGGCACTGCATACGGTGACAAGACTAGAAGCAAGTTTGTGCACATACATATTTGTATTTATGTTATCTGGCCACTCTGTTCAGGCACACTCAATGCTATACAGTGTGTATGTCCTTCTGCATCATAGTTATTTTGAACCCAATAGCAGTGCCTCAGAGAATGTCGGTTATGTGAAAATGAGCAGGGTTTTTTTCGGTTCCTTCCAGTAAGCCCGTGACTAAACGCTTTAACTGTCATTACCATTTTGTGTTGCCACCACTCTCCCTGGTACACAATGGAAATGATGTCTTTACAGCAGCATGGCTGCTTCTGTTGCTCCCTCTTTCTTTCCTCCTTTGGCATTCTTGTGCAGAAGCTGTCCAGGAAGCCAGTGTCGGCATCTACAGTTTGCCTTCATTGTGTTTGTATGTGTGTATGTATGTTTAGGTACACACATAGTTTGTCATCTGCTTATGGATTAATGTGCGTGTTACAATGTGGGACTGAAACCTGCTTACACACTGACACTGTGGGATCTTAGCCTTCTCAATTGGACCACATGCTCTGTCCCCACTATCTAAATTTTAGAGTGAGAATTAGGTTTAAGGTTAGGGTTAGGATGTGGCAAGTAGTGGGCATGGTTAGGGTGAAGGATAAGTCTCTGGGAAATGAAGTCAATGTACAGGGGGGGGGGTTAGAGTTTAAGGTGTAGGGTTAGGGACTAGAAGTTAGTAATGTTTGTTTTCAGTGCACGGTTGTTAACATCACTGCCACTGTACATCTGCTGTGCATGCATACCTATATGTGTGTGTGTGTGTGTGAAGTATGTATTCATGCATACATAGCTGTTATAAGTTCAAATGAATTGCAGTTTCTGTGCCATCTGTTCATCTCTAACTGCAACTTTGGACACACATATATAAGTCCCATTGCTTCTGTTTGCCAAGGAGGAGCTAGTTTCTCTGAAGCAGGCATTGCAGCAAAAGAATGGATGAGGAATGATGATAGCAATAGGTGTCAGCAGCGCCATAAAGTAGTTTTCTTTGTTATAACAGTGATTTGTAGCAAAGCTACAGGTGGCCAGCCAGTTATGTAGGCTGGAAGGGTGTGTGGGTTTTGTGATTATGTTAATAAATACCTCTGATTGCCACATTCAACTTACTGATTACACTGTCACATTTCTGTCTAGTTAGTCAAATGCTGAACAGAATGTCTCTTTAGAATAATTTGTTGTCTCCATGACCACCTTTGCTCCTTGCTGTGTCTATTTCAAGATCAGATACCTACTGCACCTTAATCATAGGTGTGGGGAACAAAAAGAAAGGTAAAATGTGCTCGCTGGAGGAGTTTGAGTCAGCCTTTGTTACTGACTTGTCAGTATGCTGCAGAATGATGTGGGTGTCGGGAGTGTCATACCATTTTTTTCTCCTCCTGGATATGCTCACTAATTTTCCCCTTTCCTCTCCTCTCCTCTCCTCTCCTTAGCGTCTGCTGTCCTTCAGATCTTGTCTCCTGCATTTTCTTCTCCTCTACCTGTCTTCTGTCTCCCCTTCTCTCCTCTGAGTTCTTTTGTTGTCACTCAAAAACAGATAACATGGAGGCAGGTAATTATGGTGGGTGAGGCTCTTTTCCTCTCCTCTCATTTTCTTTATATTTTTTCTCAAAACATGCTTACACTCTCTCGCTATATTGCTCTCTCTGCAGTCGTCTCTGTAGTTATTTTTAAATTCATTCCTAATTACCTATTTTAGAGAGTACAGTGAAACCACCAGTTATTGTTTCTATGGACACAATCTAAAAACACTGTTTATTAATATTAATATTACTATCATTATTATTATTTTAACTGATCGCTCCTCTGTTACTGCGTGGCTTCGAATCCCAGTTTGATGCAGTGCAAGGGTTGGGTCCATTCCTGCAGTTGTTGTTTAGCAGTGCACTGGAGCAGGCTTTATGCTGATTAACTGCATCACATCTGATGGATTCCTAGCGACCTCTCCACCCCTCAGTATAGCTCTGGGAGCCTTTCGGGGGAAAAAGGCTTCCCTTTTTAATTAGACAAGAATAGGAAATCTATTAGTGAATGCAGAGAAGGCTCAGCACTGAATGGTTGCTGAGTCTTGTTCCGCGTTGAACTAACTACAGTTATCTCCCCTGCCATTACTGCATTCCAAAGTTAACAAGTGATGTTCTCCGCAGTATCTCTCTCTACCACCTGTCAAAAGAAAAAACAGGTATTACATGGATTTAACAGAAACATTAAGAAATACAGAAAAAGGGTGGTTATGTCAATATTACAGAACTATATGTTCCTATAGTGTTGCAATACAGTCTCCAGCTATCAGGTATTTTCCTCTGCAGACATTTCATTCAAATAGCAGGCAAAGCTCAGGTGTTACTTACAACGTTAACAATGGCTCTGTTCCCTGTAAACCACAGTGTAATGGTGAGTCAGCATGTACATATATCAGGACCCTAAAACTGAAGCAGTAAAATAGAATTCATCCTTCATTAATTTTAATATTTCCACTTGTGCTTTTCCTAGTCTAACTTGTCAAAATGTCACACGCCTGTGGCAGAACTCAGCTATTTCAAATGTTAAAACCCCATTAAATGGCCAATATCTGTTGTTATCACTCCCTTAATTATGGTCCAAAAGGTGCAAACTGCAGGTCAGTAGGTGCACAACATAAATACCTGCTATATTTAGGTGAAGTCCAGTGTCCAGAGTAATTGTGACCGGAGCAAAAGCAAGATGACATTGGTCATATTGTATAACTAGTGATGAAGTCCGCCTGGGGAGGAGGTTGGGGCAACGCTGGTGTGATAAACACATTTTCAAATGGGAGACAGGTGTTTGTTTCCCATTAGAAAGCTATAGTCAGTGTTATGAACTTGCTGCCTCAGAGTATAGTGAAGAGACCCTCTTAAAGGAAAAGCTAGCAATATTCTCTTTCTTATGTCAACAAATCTTACAGTGAAACTAACAGTAAACGTATATTAATAAGGCTCTAATGTCTGTCACTGTTGTCAAACTATTGAAGTACATCATGTGTCCACTGTGTTGCAGTGGAAGAAGTTAAAATGTAATTTGTTAATGAAACAAATACACATGCAGTATACTGATGCTCACTACTGTAGCAAATGTATACTCACCCAAAAATGCATGATTACTGTTGTTTACAATTTGCTAATAATTATAGTGGGCAGCTGTTTAAGAAATTACTGAGCATTTAAAATTCAAATGCATTTGTGTCCCATTTACATCTTCAGCAGGAACAGATGGGCTTACTGGTCACTGCATTAGACAGGACAGAGAAGTCCAAAAATACTAAGTGATTCTGGTTTTTGGTCTTTTCTTTTTCATTTGTTGACAATGATAAAAGAAAATATAGAAAACAAGAGCCATATTTTTTGATGGAGGTGTCACACAGTCACACAGATCTTCTAATATACCCCTGTGGTGTCCACGCAGAGTATTCTGCAGTGTTTGTTGTATAAGGCTGTATGATTTTGATAATTAAAGAGCAGAGAGGTCGTCTTCATAATCATGTTATATTCATGTTGAGGGAGAGGAGAGCTTCAGTGCCACAGCACTCTCCCTTGACCAACCACTCACTGCCAGCAAAGACAAAGCCCAACCTCAGCATTTATTACTTTCACAGTAAAATAAATGTTACATTTTTAATGCAGGGGCTGAACTTTGACTGGGAAATGTTTGTTGAATGATTAATACAGAGGCTTCTTTGTAGAGAGGAATATTTGTTTAACAGTCAGCTGTGGGTTATATGAGACTGCCCTTATTTCAGAAAGGCCATCACTTTTCAGTGTTTATCTTGATTTGATTAAATGCTGCTTAATCTGGGATGTGTTTTTTTTTCTGTATTGTGACTCAGGAAGCAGATGCGGATTGTGAGAAACAGAGACACGTAGTGTCTCCCTAAATGCTTTGCTTTGTGATTCTGCACATTCTTCTACACGCCTTCATCTCGTGGCATCTGGGGCGTCTCACTGGGATAACATGTTACATAATTAGCACCAAATTAACACTCAATTAGGCAACCCGTGTTGAGAGGGTGGGGACACACTGTCTTCAAATACTGCAGAAATCATATCAGAGCCTCATCTACCACCTGGTCTACTGAGAATATGTTGTAATATATGTCTATATATATTGAATATCTTGATAATAAAGTTCAAACTGTTCAACAATCTGAGATGAAATGAAGGATCAGGGTTGATGTGTTCCAATAAAATCTTCTTTATGGTGTTTTACCAAAAAACTTTGATTTTTAAATTGAGCCACTCCAAAGCTGGCCAGTTAAAGATACTATTCTTAAGAGCAAAGGGATAAAAAAGGACAATTGTGTACAACTTGAAAGTGTTTTTTTGCCTTAATGCAAGAATCTATTCCTCAAACATGAAGAAATTGGACTTTATCCCGCATGCTTATTTTCCAAAAGCCACCTCAATACCCCCTTTTTTTAAAGTATATACTGTAGGTTTTGTAATTTAATGCTGAAGTTGTCTCTTTTGTAGCCAGAAAATATTACAAAGCTGCAGAATTAACATCCAATCAACATGACTAGAGTCCCGTTGTCCCAGATTATTCCCTCATCATGCAGCCCTGACTGAGATAAGATCCAAAACATCCAAAGCTGAAGGATGCGATGCTTTTTCCTTTTGGAAGACATACAGGAGCACAAAAAATACACAATACCTTCTCATAACAAACCTATCCCGCTGGAGTGAACTCACAAAGCCTTCACCCATCACTTTCTCTTTCCCCACTTCTCTAACTTCTTCTGTCTTGTCCCCTCTGTCTCTCTTTTGCACACATGCTTACACACTCCAGCACACACAAATTCACACCTCTGTTGGGGTGGGGTTCTTTATTTCATTAACAGCCGCTTGCACGCCAAAATTCATTATGCCAGCCTTCTGTTCTCGTGCACCCAAGCATGCCAGCTAACGTGCGGAACAAATTCCCCCCCCCCCCCCCACTGTCTTCACCCTTCCTCCCTCACTCTCCTCCCTCACTCCTGCTAATAAGTATGTTTAGGATGTGATTCACCTGCATCAAAGGCTCCCCGCTTTGTATCGCTGGTCCATGATTAGTCATTACTGTCAAACCCTCTGTTTTTCCATTTGCCGCTAGTCTTTGAAGCTAACAGGTGGTTGTAGCCGAAATGCAAATAACACCAATATATTGTTACATCCTCTCCTGTCTATTAGCTCTTAGAGCATGTGATACTGTAACGCTGGTGGTGCTTCTTTTCAAAGACATAACTTTGTGGAGTAGCAGGATGGAGTAGAGGCCTAGTGTTTGCTGTTTTATTCTCTTTTATCTGAGCTGGAGAATTTGTTGACTGTGACACAAATGTTACAGGGGTTATGTGTGAATTCTAAAAGCACAGGACGTAAAGATGGTTATTACAGTTCATCAGGGTGAGTAAGTTTAACGGCTGTGAGAACTTGGTTTAAATTTTTCTATACTGTGTATTTACAAAGTTGCACTTCAGAGAAAAGTTATCCATGAGTAATATTTACTAAGAGTAAAGGACTGTGTGTTCTGGGTTTCACTCTCAACTGACTGACAGTGTTGGCAACACAAGCAAGCTACTAAAACTATCATTATGTTTCGATCCACATATTGCTAAACCCTGAATGGAGACGCATGTCATCACCCTTTTCTAGCCAGATCCTGTCCATTTAAAATCAGTGAGAAAGGTACAAATAAATAAATGTAGAAAATCTGAAATGTGAAATAACTGGACATTTCATTGCTTATCATAAAAATCTGTTTTTAGATTAACAGGGACTTCAAGAGAGATTCTTGGGACATCATATATAATGATTGGCTCAGTGGAGGTAATGCTGTGTAGCAATGACTAAATACAAGTTATTGATTGCTGTGTTCACACCTGTTGTCTATGATGGCTGTTTGAAATGAAAAAATAAAGCTTTCTTGTTTCATCTCAACTGAATAGTCACCTCCACAGAGACTGTCTTATAGAACTGCCCACTGTACTCTTTTCTACATTTGCCAATGCCACCACCCCTGTTGCTATGGAAATTGATAGGATGGCATCTTAAATTCAGCAGTGTTGTGACAAGTTATTCCGAGTGAAATAAACAGGGGCTTTGTCTTGAAACAAAGCCGTGGTTTAGGAGAGCTTTCTAGCCCTCTGGGACCTGCCTTATTTACGAGGCACCAGTGCTATCGAATAAAACAACCCAACATGACTGCCACTCAGACCATAAGTCTCTAGTGCTTTTTCTTGCCATGAATGTATTTGGGTCAGAGCCTATAAATCGCTTATAGTCCATTCATTTTTATTTGCATTTGCAATATCCTAGACATACATTGACTGAATAAAATGTCAGCGGCAATGCCATATGCAAACATTACAATTTTGGGTTTTCACAGTTTCACTGAGATTAAAAGAGATTTCCATCACAGTAAAGATCAAAGGGTGACACAATACCATTTGGCCAGATATACATGTATTGTATAACCCTTCACACATGCTTGGCCTCTCTTTGCTCATTTCTTGTGCTTTGGACTCTCATTTCCCTCATCATTTTTCTTCATCTACTTGTCATTCTGCCCCGTACCACGTCCTGATTTTACACTTCTTTTACAAATATATTGCCGTGCATTTCTGTTTGTGGTCCACACAGCAGTACCAAGAGTACCAAGGTAGCATGTGTGTCTGACTTTACTCTGTGTACGTGTGTGGGTTTCAGTTGGCTTATAATTGTTGGTTGATTTGTGGTCAAAGAGGGTCAGGCATCCTGCAGCAAACGTGTCAGGCTTTTAAAAGCCGAGAAAGAGAGCCAAGCTCTGCCCCTGTTTAACCTCAACCACCATCCGGGAGGTCAAAGCACTCAATCAGCTCCTCTACCTTTATTAGCTTAAGATTTAGTGTCAAATACTGGCAAGAGGGTGGCTGCTGGTCTACTCTAGCTCATCTCTGCACTTGAGTATTATGCATGGATGTGTGCATACATGTGGTGCCTAACATCTGTATAAATATGTTGCATACTATGTGGCTGAAAAGAGAGAAATGTAAGAATTTGTAGGTTTCCTCAGAGGTTCAAGTATATGTAGTGATATTATTACACATGATGATCTTGGAATCTCATGGGAATTCTTGTCCAAATCTATAGCAGAATAACTGTAGCAACATGGGCTTTTTAATATGTGTGTTTCTTTGGTGAAGAATGCCAAACAAAGACACCTACTCCAAACCTTAGTAATGTTGATGCATAACTTTTATAGCCAAATACTAAAGTCTGACCTTGAAATACTGTTATTGCAGTGTATAACTGGATCAACTTTTCAGCTGCAGTGGTTGCTTCCAAGTACTTTTCATTCTGAAATGGCAGTGTTTGCTTTTTAGCATAATGTTTTTGCTGTCAAAGTGCAAAACTTGCACATGAAAACATATACTTTGAGCCCAGGTGTTCTTATAGGTCCACAAATCATAGCACTAAAGCAGTGCAGCCATTCGTGTAGAACATGGAAAATAGAGTATTTTCCTAATATGTCTAATACATAAGGTGCGAGAACAACAGTTTGTGCTTCAATCCACAGAGACAACACATGCTTGCACGGGACAGATGTTTCTTCCCTGCCACTGCACACAGTAATGACCTCAGGTCAGCACTAGAAACATTGTCATCAGCTCCCAACCATTTAAGCATGTAAAAACCAGTTAGATACTATTCTGACAAGAAGAAGAATTTGGCATTGTTGTATGGTTTTCTCTAGATAAGGGATGGTATACTTTTTAAGAGGAATTGTTGCTCTACTATAATAACACAGGTGGAAGTAAGTCCTTTCTCAGTCACTTTGTTTTAGCTTTACCAGAAAAATAAAGCATTTGAGTTCTCTAATACAGAACACAGTATCGACAGTCATCTCATCAGCTAAAGGCTAAATGTAACAACCACAGAGTTATAATGAGAAAGTAGGAGTCATGGCCATGAAGGAAGTGATGGATTCGGTCCAGATGGTTACCAGTGCAGGCAGGACAACAGGAGTTCTGTTAACACTTTTAAACGGTACCGCAAACAGGCACACAGCAAAACCATTAGAAAGCCAATAATAAGCCTCATCACTCTACAGTGTGGTGTTTATTTAGCCACATGTCTCCTAATGATGGCATTAATGACACAGAGTTATTGACAAACAGATTATACATGCCTTTGGTGGCTTTGGGTTTACTGGGGAATTCCAATCTGAACCTTTTGGCAGATGCTTTGGCAATCACTGCTGTGAAATTCACCATTAACATTACATTTTCACCTCACTTAGTGCATGTCTGTAAAGAAGCGGTGTGTCTGAAGAAATGCTGCTGTCCATGCTTCTGTGTCAAAGAGTAGAGGCATGCAGTGATGGAGGCCTTCACTCTAGGATCAGCAGAGTCTAATGGCTTCTCATCAATTCCTCCTGTCTACGGAAGTGTGTGTCATGGCTCCTGTAACTACTTCTGACAAGAGTGATGAAGCACTTGTTAAAGTTGTAAAATTCTGCTGGAGTTCAAAACCTTTACAGACAAATCTATGTAGAGGGAGATGGACAGAGACAGCGAGTGAGGGGCAAAAAGAGGGAGAGATGAGTGGAAAGACAAAGAGACTTGACAGACTGGGGGAGGGGGGGTGAGAGAAGCTAATGATCTCCATCTGTCTTAGGACGTTGGGAGAGAAAGGCATGGTTAGGCTTTTTGGAATAAGGGAAAGCAAACAAACAGCGGACTTTTCGATGTCGTCCTGGCACTGTGTTACATGACTGGCTTTGAGTCAGCTGGTAAATGTAGCTTGGAGACAGATTAGACCATCAGTTGTGTTGTGCTTATAATTGCTGCTCTCCAGTAAGACTTTGTGTGTAGCTGAATGTTTGTTCACCGTACGTATGCTGGTGGGTTTTTTTGTTTGTTTGTTTGTTTGTTGTTTTTTTACATTTCCATATGTGTGTGTCTGTGTGTTAATATATGTTTTTGTATTTAACCTAAAGTCTACTGAATCAGCATATATGCAGATCTTGCGCTTATGATTACAGATCAGACTATTGAATCTCTAATTAGAATTTGGCACAGACTAATCACCTTCTCTCGTGGCTCTAGGGAATGTGTGTAGCATTAGTGGGGCTACTCATGCTAGCAGTGTGTGTTTATGTCTGGCTGTGAGAATACTTTCTCTTCTGCTTTCCCTAGTTAGTTTTTATCATTGGATGAATTCTTTAAGTCCTCCCTGAAGAGCTGACCAAATATGTTGTTTTTCCATGTCCTCTATCGTCTGATCTGACACCCCTGGCAGCAAGAAAATATAATTTGTCTGTGCTGTTCATAAATCTTACAAATAATAAAGAAACAGAAATAAATCTGAAATAAATCTGTTTTATGACACTATAGCTAAGCTTTGGACAGGTCTGACACTCAAGAAAACCTTGGTTAGGTTTAGTGCGAGATCCTGGTTCAGGTTATAATAATAATAATAATAATAATAATAATAATAATAAAGAAGAAGAATATTAAAAACCAACACTGACCATCCACTGGAAAAATAAATGAACCATCATTTTCTGTATTAAAGTCTGACTCACCCCTGCATGGACTTTGTTGCTCTATATCAGGGCTGCCCAACACTGGTCCTCGAGGGCCACTGTCCTGCCTGTTTTCCAACTATCCTTGCCCTACCCTTTGCTGATTACCTGGATCAGGCGTGTTCAGTCAATCAGAAGCTGGGAGATACCATCTCCAGATCAGGGTGGAGTGAGGGAGCACAGTGTAAATTGGTATCTTCTAGCTTCTGATTGACTGAACAAACATTCTCTACAGTGGAACGGACAACAGAAAAAAAACAAATGTGTTATGGACAATAAGACACAGGTCCAGCAACTCAACGATGTCTTCCAGGCGAATACATGACTATTTTGACATGTTTTCTATATTACTGTACTGTATTTGTTTGTGTTTCTCAGATAGAGGTCTACTTCTCTAAGTTTTGTGCTGACTGACAGTTAAAATGAAACTTAGAGTTGGCAAGTTATCTCTCTTCCACTCCTAGCTGCTCCTCAGCTTATCTTACAATAGTGAAAAGTGTCCACATGCCCTCATCAGTTAGTCTAACATCACCACTTGTTTTACCTTAGAAAATCTATTTTGTGTGTTTGCCCTATCGAACAAGAACCAACGGGGTGCCAATTAACAGCTAAGCTGCTCTGAGGGAGATGTAAAAATCATTTGGTCTGCTGAGAGAACTGGCTCTGCTGACAAACAATTCTCACTGGTTGATTAATAGTCCATTCTCTTTGTTCACTTGTTGAAGTTTCTGATCTTTAAAGGTGCTTTTAAATTATATTTTAAATGACTACTCAAAAAAGTACAGTTCGGCAGAAAAGCATTGCAGAGTATAAACACATGCACAGGTTGATAGAAAAATCATTCTAATTTAACCTTTTCCAATTTGGCTGTCTAAGGGGAAATTAGTACGAGTTGTGTCTGCATAGCCACTGGAATCAGTTTTGAGCATGGGGACAAACCATCCAAACCTTTAGCCGTCACTTTTAATCCCCTTACAAAAACTGTGTTTGAACAGCAAATATGTGACTTTAATATGACAGACCTATTGTACAACAAACAATCCAAAGAGTGCATTGTGGAGCACAGACAACATGGTAAATCACATTTTGACAGCACCATATGACATTATGACAACCAAACAATGTGGTAATATGGAAACAACCCGCAGCAGTGAAGAAAAATGGCCCCATTAGTTAAAAAGTGCATTTAAACCTCAGGATTCAAGCAGAAAATGCAGAGAGACAGCAGATCAATACACACAGTAGACAATATACTACAGGATACTATATATGTATGCATTTATACTATATGTTATTGTATTGTATTGTTTTAAAGAAAAGCTGTGATGCCACTAACTATATTTTCTTAATTTATAATTGTCTATAGCAAAATGTCTTTATAATTTAATAAAATATTGATCTTATGCCTGAGTAATGTTTTGGTTACCTAACATGTAACCAGAGGTTTTATTTTTTCATTTAGCTTTATTTAAACAGGTAAAGGTCTTTGTTAGAGAAAAACAAGTCTTTCAACTGAGAGCTGGCCAAACAATGTTGCAGAAATAAACTAATAAAGAAAACTAAGAAACAACTAAAGCATTGTCACTTGTCTGTTAAAAAGAATTTGAGTTTGAATTTGAAGTCAGTCAACCCAAAAAACAACACTTTAAATTATGTCAGAAACTATGCAAAACTTGATTTGCATCCATTCTACAGGATAAAAATAGCACTGTATTGCAATGTCTCTGACAATCAGAGCACTTTGCTTTTCTTTAGTTACTGCACCTTAACTGAACATTGACACTGATGTACAATTTTGCATAATTCTGTTTTTTATGATAAATCTATAAAAGCGCAGGTGTTCAAGACAATGAATCATGACGTCTCCACTGCAAGGCCAGAAACTTTGCGACTCCACCCCACTCCTGCTTATTTTTTGTCATATCTTTATTTCATTTAATGAATAAAATCTTACATACATATTGAGTAGAAAACAGTGGAGTGACTGCAATGAGGAGTATTTTTGTCTGATATAACTGGATAAGTTTATCACAGAGTTACTGTACAAAGATGAGGGGGAACGGTGGGTTCTGAAGCTGCTGAGGTTGCCGTGGAGATGGGTCAAAGGGAGCTGATGGAGCAGATGGTGGTGAGGTGACCCTGCCGGCTGCCTGTCTGTTCCTCAGCTATTTCTTGTAAAACTCGGACCTGTATGTTTCATTTCAGGTATCCTACTGGCACTGCCTGTTTGTTTACACACCTGGACTGACTTAAGGTTGTGTCCAGCATGACAAAAAAGAGACATGCATATACACACCCTTCCAGTGGGATTATACACACTGCCTGCTGGTTGTAATGTGCCAGGACTGTGTTAATCCTGTCCCTCAGGAGTGTATCCACCTGTTTTGGCTCTCACCTGCAGCTGACTGGGTTAGCCTTGTCCTCCTGCTCTGACACAGTAACAGAATGGACACCAGGCCACCAGGGCTTCCCTCTCAATTGCCCACAGAGATTGGCACTGATTAGAGGGCTAATCCTCTGTCATTGCCTACTGTAGGACATTGCTGATGGTCAGTATCTGTCTTGTTTGAAAATGGCTTTGTATTTCTCTGTTGTGTGTCTGTTGACGATTCTCCCCTTGGCCTATTGTGTGTCTTATGTTTTTTACTTAGCAGGAATGGTTTTTTCATCACCATCCATCTATGGTTTGTTTTTTTGTTTTTTTTACCTGAGGCTGACACATTGTGCACATTGTGCTGTTTAACTCAAGGATCAGCAGCATAAACACGCAAGTGGAGTACATGCAAATGTTTGCATGTGAGTACGTGTGTGTGCTATACCAGGTGGCCAGAGTGTATGCTGGCAGATGACAAGCACTGACTTGCAATACTAAATCTGTACTCACTGTCTGTGAGTCGTGCCCTAATGGAAAAATAGTGTAGTGTATAGTCCACACATTGCGAGACATTAAAGTTCACAATGATATTATCCAAGATACAAAGCAGAGTTACAGGCAAACAAGCTGCAAGTGTGTGTGTGTGTGTATGTGTGTGCGTGTGTGTGTGTGTGAGATTTACTGAAGGGTAAAAAACTGTGGAAAAGCGACAAAAGGACAAAAAGATGACGTTGGGACAAAAAGGGTAAAAACTTCAATGTGAGAGAGGAAGAAGGAAAATATTGCTTTGTGCTACAATGTAAGAGGTTAAGAGTGAAACAGATTAAAAGACTGAGCTGTTATGTGTAGTGAAGGCATAAGACAGATGATGCTAAGCTACACCCTCACAGATTGTTGATGTGTCAATACTACTAAGAAAAATTCAGGTTATGGCCAGAGTCTAGTGGACATTATTTGTAAGGATTTTTTTCTACCTGAAGTTCTCCTCCTTTATATCCTCTTTATTTTGTCCTTACCTCTCCTGCCCCACTTTATTTCATCACCCCCTCCTTGCCTGTTGTTTGTGTTTTACCTTGTTTCTTTCCACTTCATATCCAACCAAGGTCTAAAAAGCAGTAACGTTCAGTGCCTGCTCATAAAACAACAAAAGACGCACTACTTGTGGTTTGCCCTGCTATTTATTCATACTCATTTGAACTTTGAATTACATCACAGGCGCGCACATCCTCACGTTTGATTTTTTATGTATCCTCACAGACACATAACCCTGTGAAGATCATAAATATGCACTGTATGCATCCTGTCTCACACCTTCTGTTCTCCAAGTAAATTTAAATGAACATGCATGCATGCACACTCACAGGCACACACTTGCATGAGCATGCAGATGTGCACCGCACCTGCAGAGCTTGCACACTGGCATAGTTCCCTCCCTCCCTTTGCTCTGTATGGTGGTTCCATCAATAATCCCAATATTTCTGTTGTTTAACTATATGAGTCATTGAAAGATTATAAAAATAGTGTGAACTCTGCCTTGTGAATCATGCTCTTTGCAAGTGCAAGTTGTTTGGCACACAGCATCTGGCAACTGTAAGGCTGGAACAGTCATACTGCATACTGCATACTGTAACACAGAGTGGAGCAAGCCATATGTGTCACAGATCCCTACAGACTGCAAGGAGAGATGATTGCACATGTTTTTGTGTGTGTGTGTGTGTGTGTGTGTGTGTGTGTGTGTGTGTGTGTGTGTGTGTGTGTGTGTGTGTGCGCACAGTGTGGATATGAATTGAATTGTATTGATTTGGACATGCAAGAGTGATGTGAAAGATAGTAAGATTTCCCATTTTGCCAGAACTACACTTGTGTGAAGCAGAATCCGCGTGATATCAATCAGCAAACTATATTTCTCTGTACACAGTCTACAAATTTGAGAAAGACTGACATTTTCTTGTATCTGTGAACAGGCAGGGATGCACTGTATACAAGAGTTTTCATGTTTCTCCTTGATGCTGATGCACAGAGGAGACCATTAAATCTTGAGGACACCTCTGACTCTCTCTATATTCTGGAGACCTATAAAAATGCTCCTCATTCATTTCAAACACTGTTCACATTCCCTGACTGCTTAATTGAACCTCCCGCTGTAAATACAGCACAAGTTATTCTTTCAGCCTACGTAGAGTAATCCTGAGAGTCAGAAAAAAATAAATTGAGACAGTCCTAATGAGGCTGCTTTTTAAGTGGAGAATAATACTTTATTATATTGTGTGGAGCTGCACACTTCCTGAGCATTCACTTTGATGCCACTTTAAAGGCTGACTCGGCTTTAGGTAATTGATATTGAGTTATAGTAAAAGGCCTGTTAAAGTTTGTGAGGAGGGAACTCAGAGCACCAGTAAGATTACTGGATAAAGAATTTATAAGGTGGAAACCATACTCCGATATGGACACATTCCTGCTGAAGAGGTCGGAGCCGTGCTATACCTCCAGTAATCATTAATACATTCTCTGTCTTTTTCCTTTACTAAGAGTCTCTGTCGCTCTCTCTCTCTCTCTCTCTGTGTCACGCTCATGTCATCTTACACTTTGTCTAATCATTTTCTTTCCTTTTAGTCAAATTCATTTTTAATTGGTCTCCATGTAGATCTTATTAGGTAATGAATTGTTAAATGTAGTTTCCATTACTTACTTAGATTATTTTACAAAGACCAGAGCACAGAGCTGTCATGCAAATGCTGATTTTTAATTTCCTTTTTCTTCTTAGTTCACAAAGATATGGATTATTGAGGCCTCGCAGCTGGAACCCTACTTTGAACAGCTTGCTCACTGCCATGTTTCATAATCAGAGCTCTTGGAGAGCTCCTTAGTCGCTGAAGTTTGACTGGCGGCTTAGACAAAAAGGCCAGTTGTGATGATAGGCATTTAATGGTGCATGTGACTGTGATGCAGGAAGCGGTCTAGCCTTATTTGTGGGGCAGAATGCACACTCCTATTGCTTTGATGTCGAAATATTTTAGCTTTGCCAGATGAAGGGCTCTCAGTGAGCACAACAGAAGTGCACAGTGGGGGAGAGTGATTTGGTTTAGGATGAATAGAACTGCTTTTATTACCTTAGTCTGGATGACACCATCCAGCTCCCTGTTCAGCTTCTCTCATGTGGGAAATGGTCAGTTCTGGAATTGAATTCTGTATACTCTGAGGTGACTTTATAAGGGAATCATACAGGATGGTTATTGCACCATCAGGAATGTAATGAAACTGACTCAAAGGTGACAACAGTACAGAGGAAGGTCACTGTTAATATATGGCCATGTCCTGCAGTACAATATAGTTTTCCACCCATAGAGGAGAACTGAGACTTCTCTAGTGAAGCTTAGCAGTCTTGGGAGACTCACAAGTACTTTATGTTTTCTCACGTCTCTTTTCTTCTGTTTTTGCCTTTTTTTCTCCATCTTGACTGCCTTTGTTGTTAAAAAATACTGAGAACCTTTGGGAACCAAGGAGATCAAAGGCCAATGCAGGCCTTGGTAAACCATTTGTCCACACATGAATGTAAATGTCCTGATAGCAGAAGTGCCATTTGTATGTCCGTGTAAGAACCTATACACCAATATAAAGCCCGGGGCAGTAATTTGTACCTTTGATTTGTTTCAGTTTTAAGCTTTTTATTACTAATTTGCTGACAAAATGTTCCTTGAAAGACCTCCACACCCTCAAATTGGACAAATAACAGAAAAAGTCCAGCAATCCAAGTATCTCATCTCCATCCTTAATTCATTAATTTGCTGTTTCCCTACAGTCAGTCACCCAGAATAATCCATCTGGAAAGTCCAGTGAGCTTTTCCGCCACTGGGCAGAAATGGGATTGTGGATGGTTGATCACAAAGCTTATCCCCGCAGAGCCGTACCCTGTGTTAATGTATCCACAAGTAGGCCTGCATCCACACACACATGGCGTACATTTTGAATGTTAGACATTCCTGTAATTACTTTACACATTAGACACTGCATGCTACATTTTTCACTATACACACACAGCATCCATCTCAAATTAAAGTAATATCAACGTACTGTCATGTGGGTGAAGCGTTTGACTTTGATCCTATCCTATATGGCCTGGTCCCTTTAAAACACATTAAAACAGGAGGTAATAACTGAAGGTCATGTCATACCTGCACAGTACCGAAGAAAAGATACTGGCAAGCTCAAACAATTTAACTAACTTTACCTAAGTCTGTAAGCTTGTACTAAATTTAATCTATTCTTTTAATGAGTCTCCTTCAAGTCTAATTTTTGAGAGGATATGTTTTAGGAGGAATAGGGGGCTGTCTGTTATTTGAAGGTTTGGTGATGTGATCCTCAGCTCGCCCTATGCCAAAGTGTCCTTTAGCAAGACACTGAACACCTAATTGCTCCTGATGGTTAGTGGAGCAATTTGCATGGACATTTGAGTGTGAATGACATAGGCAATGTAAAGTCTCTTGATTATTATGTTTAAAAAAAAAACACACAAGTGCAAGTCATTATCATTTTGCAATAACGCCGGTAATAAATATCATTCATTGCCAAACCTGGACATGGGATGGATTTGATTTGATCAGAACTTGCAACCATCAGATAAATACAGCACAACAGTGTCATAACGCAAATCTGACTAAACTCAATAAAAGTTCCTTTTTATTGTGTTGGTGTCGCATGTCTTTTAAAGTAGCAGATGGAAATACATGGGTGGACATAAAAGCAGGTTTTATTTTAAAAAGGTCTTTTAGATATGGGATACACAAAACACATTTCTTTTCATATGATAGTTACAAAACCTTTCATTAACAGCTCACCAGATATATTTGCACGTTTAATTATCTGTTTTTGTCTATGGTTGTTTAATTCCAGACTTTGTCAGGTAGACTCTTTCCTTTGTTAGCAGTTGCCTCCAATCCTCCACATTTTAAATGGTACCACCCCCCCCTCCACCTTCCTCCTGAACCGTGATAATTGATGTATTTCCCATAAAGGAGTGGTAATTAAGATAATGAGATTTTCAGAAGCGTTGCATGCCAAAATGAGGGGGAGTATGTTTCTTGACTGGTTCACTTTAGCTTTATATATTTTCCTTTCCATCCTCTCTCCTGTTTTATTCATTTCACCAGCTCTGCTCTTGTGTCTACTGATGTCTGCCTCCTATCTGTGTTCTCCTTGCCACATCTGCTTTCGCTCTCATCTCCCCATACACAGCTTGTCCTCATTTGTTTGCCCAGTGCATAATTAGCTATAGGATCACCCATTGTGTAATTATGTATAGCAGTTTGATATGTAATTAAAATTGTATCAGTATCCAGTGTAATTTGTGCTATGTGATTACCTATTAACAGTGCAAACAGTTGTGCCTAAAAGCCCGTGACTGCCCCTCTCATAGATGTCATGGTGCTTCTCTGTCAGTATTTACATACCAGCAGGTGCTACAGAGATTCAGACCAACACATAATAAATATTAACACATGCACATCACCTCACAAGGAAACATCTTCCTGACAACTTCAGCAATTGTTAAATATGTCATTCCACCTTAAACCATGGCCTTTACAAGATGATGCACTTTACTTCAGACAAGACCATGCACTTTACTTTGCTGAAAGACTTAGCGCGCAATATTGCATGGCTTGTTCCTCCTAAATACAGACACCAAAATGGAGCAGGGCTTTCAAACGGCTTGTTAGCGAGGTCTTATAATAAGGCAAAAGAAGGGCACTTGTGAGGACACTCTTAATGAAAGCACCAAGCTGCAAACTGGCCTGAATAAAGCACCTTTGCAAATTCACCACTAAGTAATTAGATGTGGTTAAAAGATCTGCTGTTGGGAGCAGCTTTTTTTTTATCCAATAACACATTTGCACAGCTGGTTTAGGAAGTGCTGAATTAGAGGTTGTCTGAATGCATATACACGTAATTGTTTACTGTAGGCATCCTAGTCTGTATAGTCTGCTGCTGTGCATATGGTCATAGCTTATACCTTTCTTATCTGACCTGCTGTTAAAAAGAGAATGTACAAAGCTATTACTATAAATAAAAACATTAACAATATAGAGCACTGCACCTTGCAGCATACTGTTTTACATAACTACCTTGTTTTAATCCAGTAAACTCCATCTTTATTTTCAGCCTTATGAACCCTATGAAGTATAATTAGAATTGTCTGCACTCATTTTAATACAAAAGAAGAAATTCCAAGGTCTGTGATCATATCAAACATGTCATGCTTGCTAGCAGTGAAGTGTGAGTTATAATGAGCTTAACATTCTCCTATTTTTCCCTCATGATGTAATGGAACAGCAATAAAATAATGTGTTGTAGATTTGACTGTATGGTTGATTCAAAAAAACGGAAAAAATCAGGACAGAGCGAACAGCTACATGAGTTTTCTTTTATATAAAAAGGCACACAAATAGCTGGTCTTGTCCAGCTGTGCCAATACTTGCTGTGACTCATGTCCACATCTGAATTTAACATCAGGTCAGATGTCAGGATTAATCCAAGCACAACTTCCTAACATGAATACAAATCAAATTATGCATAACAAAATGAAATTTCATACATTCAACTTGAACAAAACTGCATGTATTCATGAAGACAGCATGGTAGCTTTACTTAGTGGGAGGAAGGGCACACTTTGCCTGTAGCACCCTGGCACAAAAGGTGTGAATTCAGGGTGAGAAGCATTGATCCAGGTGTTCAGTGGTCACACAGCTGCTGTCAGAATACATAGATTTATGTGCTGGACTGTGGGTGAATCGATAAATGTTTCCCTGTTAAAGGTTTGTCTGTGCTTTAACTGTCAGTTTCTCTGCAGGCTTTCATTAATGTTGTTAGCATTACATTAGCAATAATGTTTTCATCGCATTGACGGACATTCGCAGCTTCTGACAGTAATGACAATGATTGTAAGTGTGAGGCTGACTAGAAAAAAAACATTCAAAATGATTCTAAATCAGTTTTTTCTCCCTGTATATTAATGTATACTGAAGTACTGGACATCATATACCCTCTTTTGATTTTTCCTAATTTTTCAGCTTTTCAAAGAACTCAGACTTTTAACAACAATTAAAATGCTGCTTGTTCTGGTGCTCCCCGAAGGAAGGTCTTCAGCAGCAGGTCTGACATCCACCGTATGGATGATTAGCATCATTAGAGCATCAGCTGCTCCCTCTCACTCTGACATACACACACTACATGATGGCTCGTCAAATACCTAACACTCAGATAGATAGATTTAATGATGGCTTGTTCTTGGCAACTATGTGATGTATTTTCAATTATAAGATGAATTGAACCCAAGCTCTACAGGCACTAGAGAGCAAGAGTTTGTTGACAAGGAATGAAAACAGACAGCAAGGTGATGAGCAATTTTAAATAGAAGATAGGAGATAAATTCTGTCTATACTCTGTTTAAATGCTAACAATGCTATTTACAATAAGGCACAGAGGGCTGGAACTAAAGTACTATTGAATGGAAGGACACTGGGAACTATGAAAAAATAGCTAAATCAGAAATTATCACTATTCTTCAGTGGTAGTTTCTGCATTGTTAATTTTGTATTATACATATTTAAATTGTGTGTGTGTGTGTGTGTTTTTTCCCCTTTTCAGCTCCTTTGACCGACAAGCCGCCAAAGATCCTGTTTCCCTTGGAAAACAAGATTAGCAATATGGAGCTTCAGCTAGGTAAGAGAATCATGGGATTTCCTCCAGCTGCAGTCAGTGCTATCTGTGTCATTTCCAAATGACAGGATATGTATGACTTTACAAATCCTTCCAACACACCTCCAAGCGATTAATGCAGATTGATGATGGCACTTTTATTTGCTGGAAAAATAACAGAAGGAGAAAAAAAAGTGTTTTCCACATATGCAAATGGTGGGTTCTAATGTCCCTAAGGCTGTTTTGTCAACAATGGAGAGCCCATGTGGTGCCACGGTTCCATACAGTGGCACCACATGGAGAGGCAGCCGATTTCTATTGCTGTTGTTTGTCTTCTTTGACGTGGGGTCACAATGGGCCTACCCATATATACGTGGATGAGTGAGTCTATGCATAAGGCTGTGTTTGTTTTTTATTTTTATTATGACAGCATATTGCTCGATTTCTGGGCACATTCCACTGTCCACATGGTGCTTGCTGCTCTGTGAATGGCTAATGTGTCTGTCATGGTGAAGCCAATGGGACAAGACTGAGAGGTCTGCAAGGCAGAGAATGATTAGATGAGAATGTGACACAAAAGGAGGGGGTGGTGACAGAGACAGGGAAGGTGCAATGAATTGCTTAGTGGTTACCTTTTGTCTTCTAGCTGATGCTTTTGAAACCCAGGTATAGTTCATTTAAAAACGCCTGTACGGTTGGCTGATCAAGAGTGAAAAATTGCTGCTGTTGACAAACTGACAAGCGCAGCCTCACGTGTGAGCATACTCACACCCATGCATGAGCAGGTTGCACAATGTAGGCCCTTCAGCTATTTGTGTCATTTGTCTCCGTCTTGATTTCTGTGGGTTTTTGAAGAAAGGTTTGATTTTTTTCTTTGAAACTGTCTCACAATTATATGAAGCCTCAATGCTAGTTCTGCCTTAGGTTTGCTGTGTGAATAAGTGTTTTCTTGTGTTGTCGATTATGCTTGTGTGTATTAAACGATGGGTGCACTTAGTGCCGCACAACAATTAAATACAGCACTTCCATAAAATGTGGGAGACCTATGGGAGAGAGAATGGCCTAAACCCAAATCTCCAAAAACATTTTCTCTGTATTTCCCATAATGCAATTCAATGGCATCCCTTTGTTAATCTCTTTATGTCTTGTAAACACATCTTTCATATTTTCATGTCCCCAGTTTGTAATCCATTTTATCTCTAAGTCCAAGTCAAAATAACCAAGGTGGCATCATTAAGGATATTTTGTTAGACTTAAAATAAATAATTCATACCAAGGCTAATTAATGAATTAATCATAATGCCTCTAGATATATAAAACCAGTGGAGGTCCACTCTAATGGTATAGTACACGAGGGCTTGGTGCTACCATCTTAAAAAAAGAGTGATGGGCAAGGCAAAGAAGAGAGACAAAATATTTGTGATGTCACACAGTGAGACCTGACAGACTCACAGCACGGTGTCTAAAGCACAGGCACCGAGGTAAATATTTTACAGCTAGGCTCCATTTTGTGTGCAGAAAAGTTGTCTCTCCCTGCAGACAAGAGTTTCTCTTTTATTTAGCTTTATTTATTCATTCTCCTCTTCCTTAATATTTGTTGATTCATGCCTTGAGCAGCTTTATGGAGCAGTGTGGCGGATTTGTGGTAGTCAGGACATGCACAGAGACTGGTCCCTTATGGAGAGTGGAAGACAGAGTGAGAGAAAAGGAGGTGAGATCCAATGGAGGCCAGTGGATGGGCTGTAAAGTCAGAGCAATAAGCAGAAAGATAAATCTGCAACAGTGCCTGGAAACACAGACCCACTTTATCTACTCTGCCGCTGCAACCAATGCAGACCTCAGACGGCCAGTGTCACAGGCAGCTTTACATGACAGACACATTCACTGACAGAAATAAAGCATCTATGTTATATAAACTCTCACAGAAGACATGTAGCCATGAATGTAGAGGACAGTCAATGAGAATGAGGCAGAAAAAAAGAGCATAAAAGTCCATGAAAAGGAATGAAATTGAAAGTTAGAAACTGAGAAGCAAGACGAGTGTCAGAGAAAAGAGGATTGTTGAGTGAAAAATTTGATGGGGGATGGGGGACAGGGGCATCAGGGAGAGTTTATATGTCTCAGAAGCAGGTTGTCTTGTCAGAGTATCTCATCTCTCCGTAAGTCTTCTTAGATGCCCCTGCCACCGTGTCCCTTTCTGCTGAAGAGCCAAAATATAGCTGCAGATCCATACTGAATCCCAACACCATCACAAAGCAGCATGTGTTGATCTCATCACAGCTCTGCAAGGCTACAGGGGTTCCTGAATCCTTAGGGATGTATGACTGCGTGAATGCAGATAGCAGGCCTGCAAATATTACTTTAGGACAGCTTGACATTTTCAGAGTAGTTTCCAAAGGAGACACAATCAAGGTTGTGTAGGTTAGTGTGGATTTTGTCAGCAGTCATCCAGTTTTTCTTTTGGCAGATTTACTGCTGTCCCCCAGTGGTGAGTTGGTGCAGTCCACTTCTTCCAGAATAGGAGAATGATTCATATTGCGGGGTTTCAATTTGTATCTGTGCGCTGGGGTTGGTGAGAGTCTACATGGAAATACACACACTTACATTATGTGACATATTACACATAGCTCCAAATTTAAAACACACACACTCTCACTGACTTGGTGTTGATTCCATTGGGATAATTTGTCATGGATTTGCTGTCCCAGATGGTGAAGCAGAGGGATTTAACTCCTGCTTACACAGCACTCTCTGTTTCACTAGCTCTCCCTGTTCATCGCACAGATACTGCACACACAGATATTCGCACACCCCTACAACACTTGGGGTGAGTAGGTCAAACACATGCTTGCAGAGCAGTCTTCACAGCCCTGGGATAATTGTAACTGATTTTAGGATTTTACTGTCCCCCTAAGCCAGCAGTTGGGTGCACTCTTCTGGAAAGGAATTAGAATCCATCATTTCAGAGGGCAGGACCCTGCAGCATGGGTGGGATGGTTTGCAAGAGGAAGATAACTCTTATACCTACTTCATTACAACATAGAACCGGGCACAAACTCAGCCACTGCACACACACACACACACATGCTCTCACACCGTGCACAGTCAATGGTGACTATTTGTAATAAGTGAATTCACTCAAAGATGCTGAAATACTTTAGAAGTATGTTTTTTTACAAACAAGGAATGAGAAATAGACAGTCTGGATGCCCTACTGTGATCCTACTTTTTTCTCAGTTTCCTAATTACCTTCATCTTCCTCCCTCACAATCTGGTAACATCTGTCTGCTCATCAGACAGTTTCAATTCATTTTAATGGATTCACTGCAATCAATACATTTATTCATGTAAGTAAATTAAATCCCTGGCATCTCTTTTGGAGAGTATAAACTGCTCCGCAAAATGCAGAATTGGTTTATAGTCATTCATGAGGCAAGAGCTGATAACACAGCTAAAACTCTTGAATAGACTGTGTTCCTTTATTATGCAGTTAGAACAGTTACCACGTGGTGAACAGGTCAGAAAGTTTGGTAATTTACTAAACAGCATTCCATAACGTAAAATAGGGAATAACAGAAGCAATATGGAATAACTATTGTGCCAAATTCTGATCTGACTGGACACCAAGATACAATCAAAATGCTGCTTATTTTATTTTCAATAACTCGTTCAGTTAATGTTTTCATAAATGGGTTGCACCTGTAACATGTTTTATTTTTATATCTAATTCTGCTGAAACCAGCTATTGTGAGTTTGTAATATATCCACAACACTGACTGACTGACCATCTTTATGTGTCAGTATTCACTGGGTTGTTGTAAATCTAGCACTATAAAGACCTATGCAGCTAACAGTATGTGAAATACAAATACAGTCCACACTGTTAAGTATAAGGCCCCACTTTTTCTTCTTGCCTCCATGCCTGACTCCCCTACCCATGTTCTTACTCGCTCCCTATGCTCTTACATCCTTTTATTCCTTAAGTCTCCTTTGTCCTTATTGCCTCACCTATTACTTCTGTTTATTTGAGGATTGGAGGATTCCACATGAAAGATCTACTGATTTTCCAAAGTCTGTTGGAGTGGGTTAACACTCCTGTTGACCTTCTCCTTTCCTCATTCTATGGCTATGACACTGAGGACATTCTCGAACACCTAACTATGACACCAGACATGTCACCTTTCCATGGCGAAGGGTCAAATTGAAATTGACATTGCTCTAGAGAGTTACTAAAGGTCAATGCAGAGTCACTTCACTAAATTACTCTCAATCTCTTTCATGCTCTCTTCCAGTCTCTTTCTCGCTCTCTTTCTCTCACACACACACACACACACACACACACACGCACGCACACACGCACACACACACACACACACACACACACACACACACACACACACACATACACACAGTGTAATTTCCTCAATTGAACACCATACCTCTGACGGTTCCTCTCTCTCACTCTGTAATGCCTGGTAGGTGTAATCTTTAATTGGGATTGCTCAGTAATTATTCATGGAATTCACCTTAGGAACTTACAGAGTTATTCTCTACATTTGGTTTATAGTTTACATTTAGAAATAAGCTGCTTTGTAATGTAGGTTCTTTTAAGGCTGTTACTTGAAAAAAAAAAACAATCAAAAGAAACAGTAAGCCAACCAAAACTGAGAACATAGGTGTTATTAGGCACCCTTACCATTCTGAGCAATATGTAACCTGACCAGAGCTTAAAATAAATAATTCAATGCATTAATTATTCTAATGTCCTTTGTAGCATGGTCTTATTATGAGAGTGATATATTTAAAACCTATTTAGCCTGATATAACAGATGAATGTAAATTACAATACATGTAACTGTTGATTTAAAATCATTTATATATATAAAGGTGCTAAAGGTTGTTAGCTGATATGATGTGTTTGGCACACATATACAATACTAAGTATTGGCTTCCTTTTATGTTTTTTCCTCTCTCCCATAAATGACATGAATATACAAGCAAATTCAAAAGCAGATATATTCTTTGGGAAATGAAGTTGTGACCCATTAACATTTGCTGTTAAAATAATGAATATATGTTGTTAATTTAAGTAACTGGCAAGTCACAATCAGTAAAATATACACTTGTACAGTATAATTCATCTTTTTTATGGTTGTGCTTAGGCATTTGCTTAAGGTTTGGAAAAGACTGCTCTGTTTTAATAAAAACTAGAATAAAAACTCTTCAGACACAGCATGTTTGTTTATGTTTAATCAAAACCATGATTTTTGTCTAACCTTAAGAAAGTTGTTTTGCTGTGTAACTCAACTCTAATGTCTCTGATGTGGCATTTAAACATAGTCCAGCCAGCTCTTAAATTTGCTACATTTCCTGCTGTTGCATTGTAGTTTTATGTAAACGTAAAATCTAAGGACACACTTATGGCATTACATCAATGTCCAAACTAGAGGGGGCAAAAATACAGGGCGAAAAATATAGACCTTTACATTTTAACAGTTTGCAAGCACATATTTCTCACTTGGGAGCCCGAATGTGAAGCTTGCAATTACAACTGTGAATTTTGTACGTACAGAAAGAAGACCTGTACGCATGTTTATCATAATATCACACTCTAACTGTGTTTTTTCCTCCTCAAATGCTTTTTTCCATCTCCATTTGATAGTTGTCCTCAAGCGGCAAGTGGATTTCCCTTGGCCGCTCTCTATGCTCAATTGACATTTTTGTGCCGACATAACATGAGGGTGGTTTTGATGATTTGAGGGTGGGCTCATGGACGTTTCTGTCAGTAAATGCTATTGGTTCCTTTTGTGATTAAATGTACATTGAATGATTGACTGTCATTGATTGACAACTTCCCCAGAAGTTCCACCCTCAAATCGTCCAAACCACCCCCTCGTTTTTCACCCTGTTTTTGCACCCTCTTGTTTTGACATTGATGTAACACCATTCACATTGTAAAAGCGTAGTCAAAGTGGTGTACATTCATGTTTGAATTTGAGTGCGTGCCAAGAGAATCCATGAAAAAAGCAACAGCATTTGTTCTAATAAATGCTTTGAAAAGGTCACATTACTCATGTAATGCAAAAGAATCTATTCTATTCTATTCTGTGGACATGTATCTATATCTTTTAGGGACAACACGCTTCTCAGCTGGCTGGTTCTGTTTAGTTAATTTTTCTGATACATGACAGAGAAAATTGGCTCTTAAAGGTCACACGTGGAACAATTTTTTGTGTCATTGTCATTATTTTGGTCATAGTCCCATAGTGGCCCAGCATTAAGTAACCCATGGTGACCGGTATGGTAACTAGTGTGTCAGCAAAACAAAGCAAAATGTTTAAGTGTTTGAACGATCATCATTAATCATCGGGTCTGGGGCCCAGAGCAGGAGTCTGCAGTATGATAAATGAACTATCAGCACCTCTACACATGCCTAACAGGACAGGGCCAGGGAGCTAGGAAGGGTGGGAATGAGAAAGTACACATAGGAAGAGGCGGGAAGAACCCCACATAGCAGGCAATAAAGACTGACGCAACACCCCACTGTGCATCGCATACTGCTTGTTTATTGCTGCCTTGCCTCAATGCAGCCTGTGAGGCCAGTAAGAAGATGCAAGAAAGGTGTGAACCCCTTCTTGATTTGTACCAGGCTGTTGGTTATTTCTTCTCTGAGGCAGCAAGCTGACGTTGGACTGTCAGGCATAGTCTTTGAGCAGCTGTAGTTTTAGCAGTGTGTCCAGCACTGTTGGTTTAATTAGACCTTATCAGCAGCTGCTCAGCCGATTCCGCATGTTGAATCGGCTGAGCAGAGGCAGAAGAGAAAAAGCTGTCTGACTGGCTGCTCAGCACAGTGAATCAGTTTCTCCTTAGTTTTTGCCTTTTCTTATTCCAGCAGTACAAAGCAAAGAAAAAGTTTTACAACTCATTATCAGGCACATTCTCAGTTATATTAGTCTGCAAAGCATTGTCTTAGAATTTGACTTGTATTCCATTTAATTAAATCCAACTTTCTTATGGTAAACCTGTGTACTCACAAAGCCCAGGAGGCCGGGAAAATCTTTAATGAAGATCTATTTGAAGGTTCACATGACAACATAACAGCAGATGATTCTTATCCAAAAGTTATATCTCAGCCCAATATCAACCTGGCATTTTATTCCTGTTTACATGCCATTACAAATGTACCTAATGCTATGACATGGTACAAAAGCTAATTAAAAATTGTCAGATTCTTCTACATCTTACCAGCACCATGTTGTTTCTGAAGTGTTTGACTCATCCACAAAAAAATTGCCTTAGCAGATATTCTTATAATATCTTTTCCTAGCACTCGCAGCAAACCTTACAATAGGTAGCTAATATATGCCTACCCTATGGCTCAAACAAGCTGTTGAAACATAATAAAAAGGTGTGAAAGGTGATGAAGAACATTGTTTGTTCTCATGCTTTTAGGAATCAAAACTCCCACCTACTGACTTGTCTACTGTAGTCTCTGCTGTATGTCCAAGTGCTACAATACTTAGAAGACATGAGGCGACATGAGGTGATGCATCCGCTTTTGTCACGCTTTCTGTTTGGTGTGTCACGTCAATGAGCTCTGGTCTCAATGAGGGCAACAGATCTACTTTGCTGCTCTCTGTCCTGTGCCCAGATTCATGCTGTCTGTCAGTGTGTGCATTCAGCTTTGTCACTCACGTCTCGGTGCATGTGTGCCTGTTTGTTTGCCGGTATTTATAACACAGCCATTATCCAGGCCGTCTCGAGCAGTTGTGTTAAATCAGGCACCAGTAAGAGTTTCTCCGCCTTTTGTGCCAAGGGGTGTCTTTAAAGAGAGATGATTTAGGCAATGGTAGCTTTTACCTCTTCTGCCTCTGATGCTCAGGCTCACTGACAGGCAATCAAAGAGAAGGAGCACCCCCCACTCATCACTGCATCACTCTGTATTTGTTACATCAAGGGCAGACAAGAGTGAGAGGTAGACTTAATGAGACCTATCTTTTCAGAGATTTGATGCTTCCAGCAACTGGACCTTTCATTCTCTTTCTTCAGTCATTGCAGGCTGTGTTTGGTCAAGGTGGCAATGACCAGGTTTGGGAATATCATCTATAAGATCAAATTGACATCCAGAAATAGAGACACCATACATAAAAATGCAGTGACAGTACAGTAATTGACCCATTTGGCAGAAAGCGATGGTCAGTAATAAGAGTAGATGGGGAAG
The DNA here is from genome assembly GCF_900324485.2 of Mastacembelus armatus. NCBI lineage: Eukaryota > Metazoa > Chordata > Actinopteri > Synbranchiformes > Mastacembelidae > Mastacembelus > Mastacembelus armatus. The sequence goes on along the minus strand of NC_046653.1, from coordinate 17,996,724 downwards.
TGAGAAAAGAAAAGCAAAGGATAGAAAGAAATGGAAAGGAAGCCAGCAGTGAAATGACATGCATGAACAGCAAAGCGAGCAGGGGAAAAGACGGCTTTGCCATTCACTTTGAAGCTTGCTCTACTTCTGTCTGTCTTACATAACAGAAAAATGAAGAAAAACAAGTGCCAAAAAAACTAGGCAGGGTAGAGAGAGGAAAAAAAGAGGCAAGACAGAACTTTAAAACTTCAGGGCTCTGATGTTTCCGGCAAGTGAGTAGAGCAGCTGTATCTGGACGATGGAGTTAGTCACCATGCGGCACAGAGCTTTGGTGTTGAGCGAAGGGTAAAACAGTTAGCAGAAAGAGGGAGATCAGTCAATGGTGAGAAGAGAGACAAGAAAGGAGGGTTGAGAGGGGGCGGATGGACAGGAAAAGATAAGGAGACAGAGGAGGAGGGAGGATAAACCAAAAGGAGTGGAGAGGGAGCATACTGAGCATCTGAACCCCAGAGAACAGTCTACAGTAGCTCTCTATCTTCCACCCTCTCTTTCTTTGTGTTACATAAACTAGTCTCTCCATCCTCACTGCTGACAAGTATTTGAAGACCAGCTCAGGCCCTTCACATATCTCTGTTCTTTAATAGCCAAGGAAGACCCCCAGCTGAAGGCCACGGCTTCACCCGGCAGTGACAAATGCTGCTGCACTTTAGCTGACTCCTATAATACAGTTGCCCTCTTCCTGCTGTACCTTTGCTTTTTTATGACAATCAATCTTCATGATGTCACTAGCGCCCACGGCACTGAATGTTGCTATGGAGATCAGTAGATCTACTCCGAACTGTTGCCTAAGGGAGGGTGTATGCGAGCTTACGTTAGTGTGTGTGTTTGTGCGCACATCCTTGTGTGTGTGTGTGTGTGTCTGGGCACACTGTTCATCTTTAATTGCCATCTGCAATCTGCATCCTGAACACAGTCAGTAATTCAAGAGGCCCAGCGTGGGGTAAATAGCTGAGACTCATTTACTAGTGTGTTAATGGACTTTCTCTGTCTTTGTCTTTCTTGTTTCCCTTTCTCTCTCCCACTCTGCTTCCGTGTCAGTCTTAATCTAACCCGTGCCCCCCCTCCCTCCCCCGCAACACACACACACACACACACACACACACACACCTCCACAGAGCAGTCAAACATTTCACAGCAGATCAAAACATATTCTGCCAAGCAGAGCAACAGCAAATGCACTATAGACATGGTTTAGCATAATTTTATGAATATACATACTGTTTTAGGCAGATAATTATGTTCAATTTTGTCATTACCATAAACACTGTTAGACTGACTATAATAGCTGCTGATGCTATTGTAAAGAATAAAAGTTGACAGGGCCTGTGCAAGCCTGGGGTATTGCCGACAGAGGAGTATAGACACAGAATGACACTGTCATTCTCATTGCTGTTCAGGAAACTGCTTAGGATGGAAGCAAAATTGTGATCAATTTTAAATAAAAAAAATCAGATTAATCTTTTTTTAACTGTAATTTACCCAGTGGAAGTATAAGAGAAACCCTAATTTCCTTTAGCTATTTTAACCTCTACATGCAATTTCTCCCCTTTTCTGCTCTTTTCTCCTCCCTACGTCTTTGCTTCCTCCCTTAACTACACTCTTCAACCCTTGAAATGTGTTATTAGTATTAAACAATGGAAGAATAGGCATTTTAAGTAGCAGCTTTACTTTCCTTAATAACTACCCTCAATGATAATAATTACCCCCGTTGAAACAAAAGAAAAAGCCCTTTTTGGGTTACTAGGCAATGGGCATACAGCTGGGATTTTGTGTCTTATGTGTTTCTATGAGGGTGCACATATATAGTTGAGCATATATCATCATAGATTGTGGACTTTCTGGCTTCACTTTCAGTTTTTTGTGTTTTATACAGCCTACATTACTCTATTTTTGACTTTGACAGTAATCACAATATGTGTATATGTTTGTATACAGCTTTGTATATGCCTAAATACTTACCCTCAATTTTCACTTAACTTTCACTTAGAACATCACTTTTATACCAAATGTTCATTGAAAAAGCTACAAATTACTGTGATCACTCGTTTTGTTAATAGTCACCGTAAACTGTAGCAAAAATACAATGAATGAGCTGATTGAGAAAACAAAAAATCAAAAACATAAAATTAAATAAAACAACACACCTAATGTGATTGCTAGAATGTTTTTCTTGACCTCAGCTTTGCATGGAAAACCACCAGAAAACCTGGAGGGGAGGTGCCAACAAAGGTCAACAAAGATCCATCTGCACTTGCTGCAGATGCTGCTGTGTGTCTTAACCAAAATGGCACCACATTAGCACAGAGAACTGTCTTTAATGTGATCGTTAAGGTCTGACCAATACCCAATCCACTTAATAAGGTCAGTGTTGGTGCAAATGCAGTACTGATCTAGCAAATTTAGTGACTAATCAACTGCAGACATAATCATACTGTATGTGAGTAGTGCAATAAAATCACAATCTATCCTTTAACTCCGTTAGTCCTTTGCCATTTTGGTGGGCTATTAACACTGGCCTCATGTCACATAACCTATCAATAATAACCACTTAACTTGCTCATGCTGAGCCAACATTGATCTTGGTGACTGGTCTATGCAAGATTAGGAGTATGGATTGGTTTTGCTAACAAACCAAAAAAAAAACACCAAAAAAAAAAAAAAACCCAGCTTTCTCGTCGCCTTGGCCTCTCTGTCTATGTGCTTTTATCAAAGTTTTATGATTGAGGCTACAGACTGTGACAATAGGCAATTGGTTTATTTATATTATATTTATTTCTCCTCCCTCTTTTTGACCAGATGAATTAAATTCAAAAACTCTACCAAACCGGTCACAATATTTGACTCTACCAATAAATCAGAGTCTAATAACTGTGCTTTGCAGCACCATTTCCTTCCAATGATACAGTACATTGCTATATGTCAGAATAAACAATTTTCAAACTTCAAGTCGGAAATTTGGCATTCATTCTCAACGTTAGGCTAAACTTAATATGCATCACATGTGCATAACACATGCTAATAATGTAACTAGGCAACTGTTCTGTACTTAAATTCTTTCACGCAGCATGTGTGTTGTCAGGAGCACAGTGGAGACACATTTGTGCAGCATGGTGCTTGCCGCCTGATTCAACCCAAACCATAACGTGATGTATTGAGGATCCTGATTAGACCTTAAAGTGCTACATCACACAGTGTTATGTACTGTAAGGAACCTGTAATTGATTGTAATAAGCTGTTTCAGGTAGAGTGTGAAATCAGTAGGAAATGTTTTTTTTTTTTTTGTTTCTGCATTCAAGTGAAATGCCGATCTGTCCAATCAGCATACCTGCACTGGTTGGGAATTGTTCAAATTCTTAAAGCGTCATTAAAATGCAGTATAACCTGATCACCAGATTGTGGCAGATCACAATGAGCTCATGAGAAACACTTTTAGAACAAGCAACATGGATGGCGCCAATAAATAAGCTAATTTTTTAATTATTATTACATGTTCCCAGTTTGTTTGTTTGTGTGTGTGAGTGAGTGAGTGAGTGAGAGAGAGAGAGAGAGAGAGAGAGAGAGAGAGAGAGATTTCTCCAGGTCTAATGGTGACCATGAGACATTGTCACATACTTAGACCTTCCTGGCCTGTCATCTCTCCTCTCCTACTCTCACCTCAGGTTGCGGTCACTGTCTATCTCAGAGGAGGTGTTTTTTGAATTTCTGTAGAGCTCTCGCCATCTGTCCAGTGCTGCCTGCTGGCACCAGAACCTGCCTGTTGTGAGGACTCATTCGTCTGTGCATCTAACAGCAGCCAGAGCTGTTTGAATTTGATGCTTCCTTTTAATCCATGTTAGTCAGTTGACATTGTGCAGCATTATGAATATGATTTTTAGTTTTTCAAACAAAAAAGAATGTGTATGCTGTTTTTTTTTACTTAGTAAAAAAACAAGTCATTTTCTCTAAACCCTATTTACTGTAACCACATTTTTTATTTCTCCTTCAAAATCATTGGTTGTATTGGTTGTATTGTATTGGTTGTATACAAAAAGTTTTTGGTGGAAACAGTAAAACCACAAATGATGAAATTTGTACTTAGATAAGAACAGTATTATCTGGGTATTTTTTTCTGTTTTTGAGTCTCTAATTCAAAGCATTCTTCTGTACTCTATCTTGAATAATGATTTTATTTATGAACCCATTTAAGTGTCATCATATTGGAGTGGCCTTTTCCATGTGAGGTGTGGCAACACAGGCAATGCCTGGCCAGCAACAGCTTCACTCCACTGACTATTTATTAATATCTTTCTCTTCTCTTACTTAATTTTTTCTCTACTCAGTGGCTTTTCTAATCGCATACACTCCCCTATTAGAGATAACATGACCTTTAGTGTGTTGGCAGTTTCCTGTGTGACCTTTAAGAGTGAGGCAGACTGAGAACAGCTGTGGATCAAGTAGAGCATAATGTGGGGCTAAAGTGGACCCCATTATGGAGTTCAGCCAGGGAGGACCATTACAACACTTTGTCCTCAACTGGAAAATGAGAAAATTAGTCACCTTTACGTTTGTGCAAGTGTAGCCAAGCTTACATGTATTCATATTTTGTTCTCTCCAGTAGAACAGGCCCTTAAGATCACAAGTCATCTGTCGCTTTCGCTCATTTTTGGTGTTCCTCCTGATCACATTCTTTGCTGCTCATTGGTTTTAGACTCCTGATTCTATTTTCACTCTCCAGCTCCATCACCCATTGAATTTATCTCCCACCCTGTTTCTCTCTCTTGTGTGATTCTCATTCCCAGAGTAAATATGTAATTTTTCACTGAAACCAAAGAGGGGAATAAGTAGTAATCATGCATAGTTTTATTTACAACCCCTCATCTCAGGTAAATATATTGAAGTTCACCTTATTTGTAGTACAGAATTGAAATTAACTTGAACTTGTTTACTTCTATGTTTCTTTTTCGCTACTTTTCCTTTGAGTATCAAAAATAAATTGTGTTTTATCGCCTCTATACACCTTACTCACTGGTGAGTGATAATTATATTGAAAGTAATTTAGGAGTAAGCATTTTTAATACGCTAGGCCTGGCTTTATGGCTATAGTTAATGTTCAGTGGCTGGTTACTGAAAGCAGTGAAAAATACAGCTTTGTTATAGTATATATGGGCACTGCAGAAGCACTACAAGCACTAATGCTGTCTTTCCCTATAGCAGGTTCTACCTTCCTTTAGGTGTGTGGCTATTCAACCATACACTCATGTTTAAACAAAACATCTCTGTTTAACTCGATTTGTGAGTCAAATAACTTTTTCATAACCCAGATTCCTCACGCTCTGTAGGTATCTTAGTTTTCCACCTGTGTGAATTAAAAGCATGCACACCTGAATTAACACACCAAAAACACACATACATGCACACACAAATAGGCACACACCAACATGCCTGATTAAAGAATCATTATTATTGTTTGATGGATTGTCCATATCTGCCCATTTTCTCATACATTAGTCAATCCTGCAGGATCCTAAGGGATCTTAATTCAGTACTTTGTTAGAAGCCCCTTTGGCAACAGTTACTGCTTTGAGTCTTCTTGGATAAGTCTCTACAAGCTTTTGCACACCTGGATTTGGACAGTTTATCCCATTCTTCCTGGCAGATCCTCTCAATCTCTGTCCGAATAGACGGGAAGCATGTGTGAACTGCCAAAACTGCAAGTTTCTCCACAGATGTTTTATAAGGTTTAAGTCTGGACTTTGGCTGTGCCATTCAGGCACAGCCAGAGATTAGTTTCAAAAGCACTCCAGTATTGTCTTGGCTGTATTCTTCAGGTCACTGTCATGTTGAAAGGTGAACTCACACCCCAGTCTCAGGTCCTGTGCACTTTGGACCATGTTTTCTTCCAGAATCTCTCAGTATTTGGCTGCATTCATCCTTACTTTAAATCTAACCAGTCTTCCTGGCCCATGCCTCACCATATGGATGTTATTAGCTTGTTGAGGAGCAGTGCCTGGTGTTCACCACATTAAACAGACACTGTGTTTGGAGTTCTGCCAAAAGTGTTAATTTTTTTGTCTGATCAGACCAAAGTATCATTGGTGAAAACTTTATCAAAAAGAAAAATGTTTCTGAATAAATATCTTCTAGTGCGTTAATGTGAATGTTAACATCCCAGACATGACAGTGATGCGGGGAAGTAAGTTTTTAAAAGCATATCTTTCGATTACTAAACTTGTCATAACTGACTTTCATTCAAGTTGTATGTGTCTTGTCATGAAATTGTTTCACATTTATTCAAATTGGTTTTATGTTTGTGGATGATGTGTTTGCGTGAACCTTAATACACTCACGGTCGAAGTTGCATGTTTGAAAATGTTGTTTTTGTCTGTAAATCACATCAAATGCATTGGTTACCAGTATGTTAGAATAATTTCCGTCTATCAGTGAAATTTAAATGAAGTTCCTCTGAAGTTCTGAATAGCAGCCATCCAACGTCACTGCTTGCAGGAAATTTCACAGATAGCTTCCAGCCTTCGTGATGATCATGTTTACTCGAAACTCTCACACAGCTCCATGTCCTTCATCTCTATTCAGTGATTTAGAACCATCAGAACCTCAGAACACATGTATATATGCATGCTGTTCATACTGTATATGCCCATGTGTATACTCACACACAATGTCCCAATTTGTGCATTGCAAAGATTATAAAAAATATTTCCCAGTTGGATGTTACATTTACGTAACATAATTTATATTTTAATTGTTCCAATTTCTCTGATGTGGTCTGTGGGAATGAAATTGCAGTGCAGTGAAAAAGTACAGAATGGTAATGATATCCTACAGGAGAAGTTCCAGTCGTGCAGCGATAATCATTTCTACAGGATTAAGTCTTGACCCACATCAGCCCAGCATATTAGCATTCTGAAAGCGTACTGCAACAAGATTCCACACAGACTAAATGCCTGCAGTTGAGAGGCTGGGGAAGAGGAAGGAAAATAGGACTTGGAGACAGAGTGAGTGATAGGATCGGAAAAAACAACTAAATGTGGGAAAGAAAGCCAGTCTTCACAGTGTCTCAAGACTTTTGTGTTTTCTGGTATTTTAAGACAAGCCCTGGTACTAACCTGCATTTGGAGCTGCACACCATGAATTCATCTGCATCCTAAATTCAGGATTGAAGGAGGAGATATATGTGAAATATCCTGCATCACGGTGACATTGGGTGGCTGATATTCAGAACTTTAGATGAACTTTATTTAAATTTCATTCTTTTTTGTGTGCGTGTGTGAGCGTCAACATTTAAATGCGTATGGCCTTGCCACTGAGGATTTTCTTTCACATCACACACCCAAGACACCTCAAGCTGTGTTTATCTAACAAAGATCCTACTCCATGACACTTTTCACGTTTTTCTGTTTTTAATTATGGTGCAGTCTTCGATATCTGATATAGTCGCTGGTTTCTAACATTACAATGCCTCCAGTTGTCATTTTTGTGATAGAAGATTTGATAACAACATCGTGTAGTAATTCCAAAGTTTACCAAACAGCTTTTTAGTGAGTCTCTGCCTTGAATCACTCAGATTTACATTCGTGGTGGGTGCAATCTATATTTTTTCACTCTGGGCTTTTGGCAATCATTCTTGTTGATTGTGACAACTAACTAACTGCTTTGCTAAAGCTTCATAAATGAGCCACAGCTCATAATCCTGTTTTAAGTAGTGAAGTCTCTGCTGGTAGTAAAAGCCAGGGATAAACCTGTGTCGGCTGTCTCACATGAATGGATCTAACGTGGACTGAACTCATCTCCTGTAGCCTGTTCATGAAGATGTTAGCTTTCTATATACGCCTTCATTTTTCATTCATCTTTTTCTGTTCAGTTTCCACATCTTAATGAATACAGAAGGTGCTGCAGGTCATCCATCAAGTAAAAGTAGCCCTGGACTTCAATTGTCAAATCTTCAGTGTGATTTTTGGAGTCAGAGAAATTTACCCAGTAAGAGATGAACTGCTTAATATACACACAACTAACAAAACACAATTACAGTCCAACACAGTTTTTCCCTCTAATTAATCCCAAATCATAAATAGCTCCTTTCACCTCACAAGGAAATTAGAGGGTGAGGAATGTGTTTAATAATTTCTGTTCAACCTGGGTGTGCAATTGATGAGCAAAGTCCTTGTCTTGATATTATGTTTATGTCTGTTAAGGAGAAAAATCAAAGACATATTTTATAAGAGATTAAAAAATGTGTTGTGTTCATCTATAATCTTTACATTTCTCCAGTTGAAATGTCTGTCAATTTACTGCTTTTCATTTCAGATTGAAGTGAGTAATTACACTTCAAAGTGAGACAAATATAAACCGCAGTGACAGTGCCAAAACTGTATTGAGGGAGTATCTCCTCTCTATGAAATATAAGCAGCTATAAACTAGATTATATAAGATGAAATAGGCTACTAGTCACTCTGTTGATATTTGATCCCAAATTGAAATTTAAAAAAAAAAGCCTCTTCAACCTCTCATATATTTTGTGCTTGTTTCAGAGTCAAGAGGTGCCAAGTGTATATTTGTTCGAGTGTCCTGTTTGACTGGCTAAAGAAGGCTTTTTGTGATTGGAGCCCCATTAGACAGTTAGCAGAAGTGTGTTTGGAGAAGTCTGACTGACCTGATGGCAAACAGTGGAGGCTTTGGGACCTGCATGTCTTATATGTACATTCTTAGAATGATAAATTTTCCTGAAAGATGGTAAAATCCTAAGCAAAATTGGAGAATAGTTCAGTTTACTTATTCATGAAGTATCTTTTTCATTCAACATACTCATTTTTGGCATAGGCCAGTTAATCTGACAGTAAACATGTGGATTGGCTGCTGGAAAGGATAAGATTTTTACCGTATATTCATCTATTTCCCCTGCCTGCTAGAGATTGATCTTCACTTACAGGGAAATACTTTTAATGGTTGTGACACTGTTTAGTCTATTCATAACTAAGGAGATTGTAAGGCCAGCTTTATGGAGAAGTGAGAAAGTACCAAAAGAATTAAACTTAATCTACTGTAACTGAGCAGTGTGATTGAAAAGATCATTCATTGCTGTTTATGTGTTTATCTTGGAGAAACAGTTATTTTTTTTGTAATCCCAACCTACTAATGCACATTCAAACACATATACACACATGCACATTTAAATTGCATTTTTTAGGAGTCCAAAGATATTAGAATCAAGATTGCGGTGATACACACACTAAGCTTGTCTTTTTTGTGCGTGGAGTATCTCCCAGAGGAACCTGCCTTAGTTGAAAACACATCTAGTGAGAAAATATTTGTAATAATCAAATGTGACTTCAGAATGTATTGTATAAGCTTCCACTGTTTCAGACATAGATACACACACACACATCAACACACCTCCCCGTAATTGCTACCTGTGTATATTTCTGTGTATTTCAGAGATACTTGTCTATGGAATGAATTATCGCACTACCTCACCACTAATACCTGTCTCTTTATGGAATCAATTCCAAGGCACGGCTTCTGTTGTCTCACAAAAAATAATCACTCACACTTTGTCTGAGCCCAGCGGACCATGGCTAAATCTAGGCAATTGTACAGTTTAGTGGTGGAATGATTGTTATTTTTCATTTAAAGACGGCTTACCGTGATGAGGGAGCATCTGGGTGTATGTGTTCAGTGTTGTGTGTTTATGCTCTCTAAAGATCTGCAGGATTTTAAAATGAAATTAAAACACCTTTGAGATAGCACTTGATGGCACGCTCAATCTCTTTTTTGTTTCATTGAAAACATCTTAGTGTATGTACAACATTATTTACATGTCAGGCAGTGGATAATCCAATTTATTCCTATAATGTAGGAAATAACTAATGCAAATGAAAGAATCTTAAGACTCTACCTTTACTCTTTAATATACTCTCGTTTTGCAAGGTTCAGCCTGAAATACTAAATTTTTTAAAACTTGAGAACCCTATGAGACATTTGGGCTTTTTTTTTTTTAAGAATTTATAAAGAAGGTAGGGAGACAGTACTTTTTTTTAAGGTTTCTGTCATATGTGTTGTCTTGCATTGTACCTTTTGTACCAGATTTTTTTTTTAATCAAAAGATACATACTGCATGTTCCATCTTCATATTTTTGTAACTTTTCACTTTAGGCAACTTTGTCTTGTTTGTGACTGGGAATGCAAACAGAACTTTTCTGTTACTATAAAAAAACAAATCCCAGTTGTATTCTTTTAAAACAATGATCCTTAAGGACAAGAAGTATAAAAGTGAAAATAGGATTTGATGTGATGCATTCTGATGTCTTTAAAATAGGGTCCTGGCAAGGAGTCTTAGTTTGGATCATCAAAAGGATGATTCTCTGATAGATTTTTTCCAGTGATCAGGTTACTGGAATAAAAAGGTACATAAGACTGGTGAAACTGACAGAAATGAAAAAGTGTCTGAATTATCATTGCAAGTATTTGTGCAAGTATTCTGACTCTTTTAGAGACAAGGAGGCACTGATTAATGCTGAGCTCTCGCTGTCATGATGTAACATGTATATTCTATAGGTCGACACAGAGAGACATATAAATCACACAGTCAAACATGGCCTGATCCTCGCAGGAAATTACTGCCATAATTAACATCCTAGTGTGCTCCTGCATTTCCACTCTGATTGCCTGAAAGTCAGCTTAAGAAGCAGCTCTGCACAGTTCCCACAGGTATTTTACCAGAGTGAAATTATCCCGGCACTTGGCAAGTACCTGGGGAGATCATCAGCCTGTGTTAGTGTGTAAACATTTCTGTTTTCCCCAGTGCCTCTGTCCCAGTGTCTCCAGCCAGCTCGGCACAAGTCATTTGTCAGCCTTGATTTAGATTTATCAACACACAGGCCTCCTGCGGCTGGAGCTCAATCTGCACAGCCATGGCCATGATCTTGTAATATTTGAAAGCTCGAGGAGGGTACATGAAAATTAGGCGATGTGATTGTGATGTGTTGGAGGGGAACAAGAGTCAGAATTTAAAACATGGGCGAGATATAAATGACAAGGGAGGAGGGTGAAAGAAAGTGACGTGTGAGACAAACAAAAACAACTGGGGGCAGACCGGAGGGTCAGATGGAGTACAAAGAGGAGAGCACTCTAGGCACGATAAGAGGCTGAGTGTGGGAGGTGAAGAGGGGTGGGTACGCTTTTTATATGACAGAAAAAAAGAGGACTGAAACTGTGTGTGTGTGTGTGTCTGGATGTTCAAAGGTTTTGCTGATGTTCAGAAGACAAGCCAAAGCTTTGGTTGGAGGATATAAAGCCATGTGAACTGCCAGAAAACGGCATAGCTGCAAAGTGGAGTCGCATGCAATATATCTGGAGGACACATAGAGATGTCTCTTTCCTCAGGAAGTGAAGATATGTGATCTCTTGTTTGAGAAAGCAGATGAAAGAGAAATAGTAAATTAATTCCTTAGATCTGCTATTTGCAAGACAGGGTATGTGTGTAAGCCAGGGATGTGTGTAAAAAAATCAGCTTGTGCATAAAGTTATTATATTTAGGTACAAATGGCATTGTTTTCTTTTAACCGCAAATAAGTATGCAGTACTGTTTCTTACTGCTACTGGGGGACTGATCGTCTTTTCTTCATAAAGTGACATGAGACATGTCACATGAGAGTGTAAAGGGGTGTGATAACGCCCACTGTGATTCTCGGGTTAATCGTGGATGATCTGGGTTGGTGTGACCTAATCTTGTTTGGTGAGCTCTACTTTTGATCGAGTTATCTGGCTTCAGTCAGTATCCTGGTCACTGGGTCAACGCCTGAAGCCAGGCTCCTCTTGGGTTCGTTAAAGTGATGTTCCTCATCAAGTGTTCATATCATACCATTTAATTGGCCTCCAGCCCCCTGGACAGGAACCAATTACAGCTCCCTCTCCGTTATGCTCTGGAGGTCTGCACTTGTCTTTAAGCTGCACTGTGCTTACTATTCTTTTTCTCTATATTTTCTTTGTATTGTGATTTTCATAATCATTTAAATTTCCATTAATTCGTATTTTTAACATATTTCTTGGTCAGTGGCAAACCTCAGGGGGGAAAGTTGCAGGTCTTTCAGAAGCATGACACCCAATGTCACTGAGTTAAAATTAAAGTTACTTTCTCTTTTCTCTTATTTTTGCCAGAAAAGAAGATTTTATATGAACCCAGAGCAGAGAGAAAACATTTTGGTGTTTACATAATAGAAATATGAAAGACAGAGTGGACATGGAGCCAGCACCAATGATGAAACATGAGTGACAAAGACACTTTGTATGAAAACAATACACAGCAGTTTCTCAGTATGAGTGCAGAAAGGTTAGAAAGTAAAGGCTTCACAACATAAAGAGCTGGGGGGGGTGTTGAGGAATTTTGCCGCTCTTCCCATGGTGCATGTGTTGCATATCATATTTTCATGGTACAGTATATGGATGAGACAGACTTTGGAGTAAGAGATGAGATACATTACTGGTATTTGTTGCCATGTTGGTCCCTTGATCAGTATGAAATTGCTAGAAAGATAATGGAGTGTTTGTTTAGTTCATCATCTCATCATCATATAATCCCCCACAATGCCTCTGATGGTATAATGGGTCTCTGTCTCCCAGTGCCTCGGACAGAGCACCTATTATATCATCAAAAAGGGCCGATTAGCAGACGAAAAGGGAGATGAAAGCGAGGGCACCAACTACCTGTTCACAAAGGCCGTAATTTTTATCGGTAATTAAGGGCTTACATTTCCCTGACAGATCATCAGGGGCCATAGAACAAGAGGGGAGAAGGAGTGACAGAGAGCAAAAGAACCAGGATTCTCCTCTGCTAAAAGCTCTCAGGCTTGTAATGGTAATTAAGGACTTGTCTCTGGAGAGGGGACGATATTAGAACAGTAGAGAGGCTGAATCCGTGGAGGGGGTGGGCCCCAACTCTTTCATGTTCTCATTGCCCTTACGCATTCCTCCACTTATTGTGTCTAAATCCTCCAATCCACTTTTTTATTGTAGTTCTTACCCCTCCTGTTCCCCCATCTCTCAGCGATCTGCACTCTTCCGCAATGCAGAGTAAAAAGTTCAGCTTATCATCATTTTGCACTAGCTCACTGCTATGCCTCGAACAAAAAGCCACATCTTTACACACAGTAGAGCTTTATTGCAGGTATAATCATTAAAAAAATGTTTATTAAGCTCAAACAATTTTCTGCTTGTGTACACCCAAAATTTTGTTTTAGCCATTCTCTAAATTAGAGTCGACTTTGATTGCTGATTGCCATTGGCACAAATCTGTAGAGGTCCTAATATGGCACAGTACCTGCCTTTACTGTATTTTCTGTCCTGACGGAGCCTGCAGAGCTGCTCCTATCCAGCACACTAGCTGTTGTCATGGTAACCTGCAGGTGGCTAAAGAAAAGGGATAACAGATTTGGACTTTTCTAAGCTCAACGCCGCTCTCCTGATACAACCAGACAACAGTAAACACACATGCCCGGAGTTCTCTGGAGATGCCGCATGTTGGATGTACCTCCGGCTGCTACGTTGAGCACACAAACACAGACATATACACACACACAATAGTAAAATGGTGAATGCGATCTCAAATATACCACAAAGGGCCAGTCAGTCTGAAGACAGTTTGAAATATATCATAATTTTGTTGTTGAGAGCTACACTTGTCTATTTATTGCTTGTCTTGTTCTCTCTCTTATCCTTCATGTGTGCAGAAATAGCATTACACAGTACCATGTGCACTTTTTCGTGCTTGTTTCACACCTTGTGGGGGAAGAATCATGACTGACAGGACGTGTATTAGATTCTCCTGCAGAGATATCTCCAGGAAATCTTCACACACACACACACACACACACTCACTCTCTGTTTCGCACACACAAGCACTTTCTGCTTGTGCATTTTAATTAAAGCTTAAAATACCCAAACTCTGAAATTAAAGTCTCTGTCAAAAGCTGTAGAATATCACTACATTGGATGAAGACCTTATATAATATCTCAATTTATCTCAACTGAATTTACATTTCCGTTGAAGGGTTATTTGGCCTTATATGGAATGAAAACGTTTTCTCATTCTTTGTTTCATAATCTCCCTTAAAATCTTATTAAATAATGTCAAGCTAAAAACAAGGCTGCTTTATTCTGCTGCTCTTAACCTGCCTCTTAACCTGCCATATGATGATATTTGAAGAATATAAAGTTTTCATCCAAAAACCTGTCTGTGTGTTACTGCCAACATAATAGATCAGCGGTGCACCATCTTGGTTTCCCATAAAAGCCTCAAGAGAACTCTCACTGACTGACATTAAGAGGTAGCATCAACTGAATGTCTGTGGTATAAATAGAGGAAATTATAGGTTTTTAATCTAATGGCTCACTTGCAACAATCAGAGAAAAGTGGTTGTGATGCTTGAGTGCAGGAATTAAAAAAGACTGTAAAAGTCAAGACCCCATGTTTTCACAAAATAATGAGGTACAGTTTTATTTTGTGACACAATGATCACACAATATGTGCAGTTACTGAGGCCATTTTTCTACAACAAAATGTATTCATGTAAAAGGAAAAATTACAACCATCAAAATACTATATTTTTGCTGGTTAAATTTGAAGATGTTTTTAAGTGGTTATTGTCAATAACAATGACAAACATGAATTTGTTCCCCCGAAACAACTAAAAAAGGGGAAAAAAAGGCTGCATGTTACTGTTTCCACATTTGTCTGCTGTTCTGTGAATGTGAGACGGGTCTGTTTGGCCAAATCTTTGTGACACATCAGTCAGGGTGAAACCCACTTATCATGGCCCAAAAATCATATTGAATGAGCACAAGTGGGACCTTCAAATCCCCAGTGCACATTATTGTACTCTTAGATCAGACTTGAGTGAAGTTGGTGTCAGTGGGTGTCCGATGGTCATAGTTCTGAAACTGTCAGATCTTTCCTGTGAGATAAAATGAGACTGAATAAATGCCTCTAAAGCTTTTTACACTTTTATTTTTTGTAAAATCTCCACAGAACAAAATAGAATTCAATTCAGATATTTTTACGTGCGTCACCATGTGTCTGAGCAGGATAGTCACTTTGCTGTATGGAATCATATTGCTAATATGAATGCTCATTAAAATGAAATAGCGCTTTCATCAGACAAGATGACAAAAAAAGATGATGTATGTGGCTGTTTCCCATGGTAACCTCATGTTTTTGGATGAGCACACCAAAAGAAGACTGGTGGGAACAGGCAGTCCTGAGGATGTGATGTTAATAGGAGACTGGTTTTCTAATTATAATATTCTCGCTGTCAACTGTGAAAACTTTTTACATCAAATGTATCCCCAGACCCTTAACATATCCTGCATTTGATGCAGAACTGGGAAATTAACTGCACACTGTTAGTTTATTGGTTTGACTGGGATCTTGTGGTTATTTTTTTTATTAGCAAATTGGTATTTGGCTGTTTTGATTGTATAAAAGTATCTTATCAGTGTATGCAACATCACTTTAGTTATTGTAGCTGCAGATAGAACACACTGTGTTTGTCCCATTCCCTTTACATCGAAGTAGAGATTTTGATAAGAATGACAGATACATGTTAGAAATGCATAATCAAAATGTATATTTTCACCTGCGTTTTCTGTATTTGGTCGTGCTTACTGTACATTTGGTAGGCTGAGTTTATTGTGCATCTTCTTCCACCTGCAAAAAATGAATCAAATGAATGAGCAAAGTTCACTTTCGGGTGAAGGAAGCACCAACATGTAGTGCTTTGTTTGTACCAGATGCCTGCGTTGAAATGAAGCACTAAGAGAACATCGGGTTGTGCTGAAGACCAGAGTGCGGTATGAAACATCAAACAAACTTTGACTATGATTTATTCAAAAAGCACACCAGACTGTAGCTTATTCTACAAATAAAACATGGTTGTGGCTGTCACACAAAGCAACGCTCAAACCAACTCTGTTCTAAGCAGTGACATGTGAAAGACAAGGGTCCTATTCAGTGGATTCAAGGAGAAAGAGATAAGACAGAAAAGACAAAAATGACATTGATGTGTATGTGTGTCTCTTCATTTGTAATCATGTTTGTATGCGCATGGTTTTATTGGGGGTTTTTCTCTGTCTGCCTGTTCATTCATCTGCCCTTTTGTCTGTGTATCTGTCAATCTCAGTGTTCTGCGTGCATCTGTGCTGAATTTGGACAGCATCTCCAGAGTGTTTTCTGTGCAAGGTTTGTTTTCCTCTCATCTGGACTGAAAAGTATTCCTCTGTCAGAATCTGAGTGCCAGCTCTGTGAAGCCTAATTATCCAGAATTCTGTGAAATCAGCTAAACCTGCACCAAAACGTTGATGCAAATCAAATTCCTAACCTCACTTAGTCATTACTCAAACACTCACTCACGCGTCTATTTATTCACTCATTCATCTGTCCATGCAGTACAGAGAGAGCAAGAGACCTGCCTCACATCACGGTGTGCTTGTGTTCCACTGCTTTAGTAACTGAATGCATTTTCTAAAAGAGCTTCTTTTATTAATCTTTTAAAAGGCATGATGCAGTTTTATGTTTACATCCTTATTTGCATGAATGCACTTAATGTAAGTGCTTTCAATACACACATTTATTTAATGACTGTAAGTCACTTAAGCCATAAGAATCTGCTAAATGCATACACTACATAGTGTATATGCAGTGGTGTGTATCTGCAGATGTACTCTCTGTTAAAAAATTGTCACTTTAAAGAGTAATTTAATACAGAAAAGGCTAAAAAGCACACTTTTACTGCTATTTCTGGCTAACAGTCATGAGTCAGTGTACTGAACACATAGTGGTACATTTACACTTCAGCTGCTATTAGTTGCACTTTAATGGAATAGCATGACATTTTGGGAAACTTGCTTTCCTGCCAAGAGTTGGATAAAAAAAGGAAGAGTGGTATTGCTCATATGTATGTACACAAAATATGAGGCTATATCCACTAATTGAAATATTATTATGATTTGTTTAGTCCAAGAGATGACATGACTCCAGTTTTTTTTTTTCTTTTTTTTTTTTTAATGACATGATGTGTTAAATGATCAACTTTGATTCATTTCAGCAGAGTAAGACCATCTGTCCCCCTCTTATTCCAGACCTGTGTTAAATTAAGCTAACCCGCTGCTGGCTATAGTTTCATTTTTACCTATCAGATGTGAGAGCAGTATCAAACTTCTCATCTAACTTTCAGCAAGAAAACAAATAAGCATATTTCCCAAAATGCCTATTGACTTATTACATTGTTAGTTTTCAAAAGCAAGCAGAAATAAAAGCAATCTTAAGTCTTCATTTCCACCAGGCACTGTAAGCAACTCTCAGCTGGGGGGAAGATGTCAATAACTCAGATTACATGGATTTGTTCCACACCCACACATGCTTGAAGGCAGAAACAACACACAAAGATGTGCACATATAAAGAAACACACACTCATGAAAACACTTAATCACGCTCTTATGCTGTACAAGGCTCACAGTCAGACAGCGGGGGATATTTTTCACATTAAATCTTGTATTATAATGTGACATACAGTATATTTGTCAACATTAAAAAATGACACAGTGACAGGCTTGAATTTCTGAGGGTTTTTTTGTTTTTGTTTTTTTTTTTGCCAAAGGGCTAGTATCATGTCAGTCCACAGACAGAAGTGCAGCAAAAACAATATTTCTGGCACCCTGCGAAATTTTATTTTGCCTTGGACTGTTTTGTTACCAGTGTACTAAGGGCATGTTTCTTTAGTTGATTCTGTGTTTTCACAGTATCAACTAAGACATCATGGTAACATGATAATCACAATAAAATAAAGATAAAAGCAACTAAAGTTCATCTTTTTTTATACTGACAAAGTCAGTTTTCAAGCAAAGATGTAAAATATTACCTTGTTTAATCTTCTGTGAGAATATCTTCATTGTGTTTTTACCAGCATTTAAATAGCCACATTATTTATAGTTACATAGCTGAGTAAATAAACTTCGGATGCATTATATGTGAGCATTTGCACTGGTGGCACATTGAACGCCTTTAAGCTTTGTTATTCACTAAACACAGTCCATGACATTTTGATTTTTTTGTTGTGCTTAACTGAATGGAACTAGTATGATGTGGAAATGACCTCTGGGGTTAGTTATATTTCCATCTGACCATCACTTTTTAAAGGTGGATAAGAGCTCACTCCAGTGCCAGCCCACCGCTTTCTCTGGAACATTAAGTCTATGAGTTTGTTCTTGTTTTTTTATGTTGTCCTCTAAAAAACGTCTCTGAAGCCCAAGGTCATAATTTAACTTTCTTTGGTTTTTCCTGCCCTCTGTGCTGCTTGTATTGGAGATTTACTGCAAACCCACTCTTCTTTTAAATGTAGCAATAGGGCTTTAATTATCCTGGAGTTTTGATGTGAATGTGTTTCTTCTGTTATGAAGCCCAAGGTGGTCATTGTTGGATCCTTACTGGAGCTTCCTCCCACTCGCACACAGACACACACACACACACACACACACACACGCACATGCAGACGCTATTCAGAGTTACACACTGCTCTGAAAATAATAATAGATTATAATAATAGTGACACTGCTGTGTGATTGGACAGCGGGGGAGAACAGAGGGATTTTGAAAGCTGCTCCTCCTCCTCTGTAACTTGATAGTGTGCAAATGATTCACCTTATTGTTTCAGTCCTGCTTAATAGTCTTCCTACCATCTGTTCAAACTTCAGCCGGCCTGACATCATAGTAGTTTCTTGGCTCAGAAGCTACTGACAGAGTCATGCCAACCTTATGTAAAACTGTCTTGTCTCTGTGCCTGGCTAATATTGGTACGTCTTTTTCAACAGCCTCGCAAACACATTCCATTGCTTTTCACACTGACAATTTAAACTGCAGCCGCAGGTATGTGCTGTATATGTAACACCAGGAGAGACTATATGTTACTTGAAAAAAATTCTTTCAGCTGCATGCTGGATGGTTCTGGAAATAAAGGAAGAGCTCTAGAGGAAGGTGAAGATAGATTAAATGCAGGCAAAGGACATTATGTGACCATGGATATATTAATAGAGCTGGAAAGCAGAGTAAGCTTTGCGGCCAATTTGTTTCTATTGCCAGCTGCAGTACAGCATCAAAAAAATTCATTTTCCCCCTAGGTCACCATTATAAAAGACACGTGTCTGAGGCTCTTGACAGAACATCTTGAATGCTGCACAATGGTCTTCATTTTCTGGATAGTTAATGGAGCTATATATAACATATTTAAGATGTGTTTTTGGAATATTTGTCATTATTTCATAGCAATGGTTGATATGATATGATAAATGAATTACTGTTACTAATAATTTTGAGACTGAAAGTTTCTTTTTTTATATTGACAACTCCCAAAACGAGATCTGTTAAAAGTTACAGAGCAACTTTCAGTTACATCACATCATCGTCCTTTTTTAAGAGTTACTCGTCTATGTTGGCTTAAAATTTGTGACTGACGGTTGATTCTTCATTAATTCTTCTCCAAAAAGCCAACCTGAACAAGAAGTCCTTAAAATACATAAAGAAACAGAAATGTACATATTTAGATATTCACAGACTGCATTTATTGATGAAGTCCATGTGATATGATAGAAAGCTCCAATCCAACAATGTCAAGCTGTCATTGTGTGTCCGTGAATGTGATTGTGATATTTGCAAATATGACATTATCCACTGGTGTTTTTTAATGGTGGAAGAAGAAACAAAAGTGACTGTCAGAGGGGTTTGGGGTAGTGCTGCACCTGGATTAGATTGAGACAGCATGGGACTGTCAACAATTTCCTGTGATTCCTATGGAGCTCAGTGGAAACTTCCTCGCCAGGCTGTGACTGCCGGCACCATGACATTCCAAGTTTGCAATTGATCTGTGGGATCAACTATGAGCACAGGGGAGATTTATTAACTCTAGAAAAGGGAAATAGTGCGTCTCACATGCTGTTAGTTAGCGAGTTACAGTTACACCGTACAATATGTAGTTTGCACAGTATAGTTGCTTTGCACATTTGCTACACAAATAATTAATCGTGACTGTACAGTAAAGTATCACTGCACCAAAACTTGTGGGTGTGTGCGCATGTGTGTGTAATCATACATTTAGCTACAGCTTCCTGTTTTGTAGGTACAGCATGTAGCCTTTGTAGAACCGGCTGTGCACAAATACCAAGCTGAGAGTGGCTGTTGAACTTTGGAAATGTCAGCCACTGCTCCTCACAGTACTATCAGTTCATTCCTGGGTGTCCTCCCATCTTCCTTCCCTGCATGGCATAAAACTTTCCTTGTGCCGAGAGTGACCCACCGACATCTTCTGAAGCTGTGTCTGGGCCGTGGTGAGGGGTAGCACAGAGGGTACATGCCCTCAGTTCAAAGTCTTTCAAAAGTGACCTTGTCAGTTTTGCTATGAAGATATTTAATCACAGCCAGGGCATCTGAGAAAAAGGTGCAGAGATTTTAGTTTGTGCAATTGTTCCAAAAATCATTCCATTGGCCAAAAAATAGAAACACCTATGACATTTATTGTGATCCATTATAATAATCTTGCACTAAATAGTCGTCCCTGCTGTGTCAGAAAGGATCTGACTCAAATATAGTTAATCTTGAGGTTGTAGTTAAACAGTAAGGTTTGACTTCTATTGCCTACATTAGACACTGGGGAGCTGACCATGGTGCTGTAACATGCTAAGTAGAATTAATAACTACATGCCTCATACCAGTACAGTTTGCCTTGTGCGCCTACACCCAGCTGTGAAAGGGAAATGCATCCTCTTCACCCCCATCCCGTTCATGCCTTTTTCACAGTGCTTCCCAGTTCACTTGCCTCAGAACCAGTCACAGCACTGGCTCTCCCAGGAGGAGCACCCTCCACCGTACAGTTTGAAGTATGTGCTGCATTATGAGCCTCAGTTGGCGGTGTTGTTTACATGTTGCTGTGTGGTTTGCTGAGAACCAGCGTAATGTGATTGCTGCACCCAAGGCCTTTTGAGAATACCACTTCAGAGGAATGCTAAATATGCATAGTATATGCCAACAGTGCTCTATCTTTATGTTCAGCAGCTTAATAGATGCTGAAGATTTTGCATGAGTGCTAAAATGGACCCTGTATGCCAGCTTTAATCTGCTGCCACAAGTACAATCTGTAAGGTTAGGTTTACATTTTCCTCTTTTTCTGTTAGTACATTGGTGCATCATGTTTTTTAATCCTTCAGTAAACTTGCCTGCTTTGTTGAACCAAGGAGATAATCCATCAATTCACGAAACAAATACTTCATCGGCTCTTCGGTGACATATCAACTTTCTGCAAACTGCGGCTGTTGACCCTTGTCCTTCCTTCGTACCCAGCAGCAGCAGCTCTAAATAAAATAATATTATTGTCTGCCTCTTTGCACTTGGCTTCATCGGTTCTCTGGTGGACACAGTCTCGAGGGGGCGGGGGGATTAAAAAGCTCTTGAGTGCCCTCATGTGTTCATTACTGTTTACAAAATTTCAGATAGTGTATGAGTGTGCTATTAACATCGGCAAATCAAAACATTTCCAGAGATGTTTCCCTTGAGTCTAAAAGTGAAAGGAAAAGCTGTCTGCTTTTATCAAAGCTCTACGTCCTCGAGGGTTTGCTGAGGATAAGCATCACATGTTCTGTTATGCAGTCACTTTTACATGAATTTTGTGTGTATGTTTGTGTGCCTGTGTTAACACTGGCAAATACATGCTCTAGGATCTGTGTGTATGATCTTTAAATGCATAAATAAATTCACAAGTCACCACTTGTCATCAACAAAATAACATGAAGTGTTTCTTTTTGTGTCTCTCTTTGAAGGCACTTGTATGATGTGACAGAACTTATTGGGCAGCGGATATGAAACACATATCTTTAACAAGTCAACAGGACAAGCATGACAACATGTTATCTCCTGTCTTTGCAGGAAGCACTTTGAACCTAACTTGCCGGGCGTTTTTTGGCTACAGCGGCGATGTCAGTCCACTCATCTACTGGATGAAGGGGGAGAAATTCATAGAGGACCTCGATGAAGAAAGAGTCCAGGAAAGTGATATCAAGTAAGTAAGACACAGCTGGAGTTTAAATAATTTCACTGGACTCGACAATAATGAGGAAGTAATAGGAGATGTAGATAAACTCAGTGGCAAATATTAAAAGACAATATCAATGGTTTTGCATGTTTCACCCCATTAACTCCAAATTGCATAAACCGAGATTTTCGAGAGATTTATTTTCTGCCTTCCATATCCATGCCTTGATATCCATTTATTTTACTACGGTGTGACTATCTTGCGGAGACTTGATGCCTGTTTTTGGATCATTATTCATTCATTTTGTCACTTTAATTAATACACCTGAAAGCAGCTGGAAACAAGATGACCCATACATCACATGCATGGCTACAGTACATATCTGTAAACTGAAAAGGAACCCATAACTGGAGAGAAACAAATTACTGAATACTGAACATTGTTACTTTAATATCACTACACACTGCAGCATTACAACATATCACAGGATTAGTGCACTGTGCAGCACTGCAGTATTGCTTATTTGTCCCAAGCCTCATTGCATTTACCAGCTACATTGTCAAAACAATCGAGCCACGAGACAAAACAATAGCAAACCTGTAATGCACGCTCTAAAAATACAAACTGATGATTTGCTGTTTCTTGCATTAAACATTACATCTGAAGTGTTTGCAGACCAGTGTTTGCGTGAAGCTGTGGTACAGGCTCTGACAGCAATCTGAAAATGAATGCAGGTCTTGAATAATGAATTTTAATTTTATTATTGTACAGTAGTTTAAACTGTTGTTGTGTAAGACAATACTCTTCTTTAAGTTGATTTTCATCATTTACCTATTAAAAACTCTCATGCATAAATTTGTTGTGCATTCAATGTATGAAATGTTAATTCTGTAGTATTTCTATTAAGTAGGTACTACTATGACAACTCATACTAAAAACAGATTTGTTTGGTGTAATGTACTGTCTAATCATTTCTTGCCTTGTTTTTAGTTTTCTTGTTTATCTCCTACAGAACAGGATGCACTGGTGTTACAGTCACCACGACAATGTGAAGCCATAGTTTTACAAAAAGTACATGTGCAACATGTGCATAACATTTTGCTCCATGGATGAAAGTATTACCATATGTACATCTTTTTTTTAAAAAAAAGCTATTTCTGTATCCTATTTTCTCTTATCGTCACTTTTCGGTATCACATTGTATAATTTGCCCAACAGACCTCACTTTTAGGCCTCTAAGACATTTAAAACAAGCCCATTTTCTTGTCTGTATCTCCAAAACAAGTCCATTCCCAGGTCCATGTGCATGTTTCCCATTAGGGCTGTTTGGAGAGGCTGCCGCTCCGGGGAGACAGTCCTGTCAGATGGTTAACAACCGCCATTTTTCACACCGCCACCACTATCGCTATCTCCCTCTGTGCACCCACCTATAGCAGCATGCAGATGGGCCGTGGGGAGCTGAAGAGGAATGGTAGGACAGGAAGCGAGGGAGAGGCAGAGAAAAAAAGAGGGAGCAAAGAGAAAAGTGGAAAGATTAAGAAGTACAGTAGAAGTCACTGAGGAGGAAAGTAAAGAAGACACATCTGTGACAGTGAATTTGCTTGTACACTGATATAAACAGGCCACAGAAACAAATCTCATTTTTACCACCGCTACTACTCTCTTGTCTTTCTATATCTGTCTCTGTCCCTGTATCTCTTTTCCTCCATTAGTCCCTGACACTAGGATTCCCCCACTCACTGACTAAGGGGTTATCTTTTCAATAATTCATACCAATATTTCATTCAGTAGATCAATAATGTATTTGATCATCCACTCAGTGTTGCAGATGCTGCTACACTAGGCTTGTTCAGGCCCGGTCGGTGCTGTGGTTTTACTACCTTAAAGACAGCAGAACAAGGAGCAGTAGAGAGAAAGGACAGCAGAAAATAAACACGAACAAATCTGTGCTCACCCTCCACCTGTCTTCCTTTCAGATGGTACAGTGGGCATGTTACTGAGGTTTACCTCTCATCTTCAGTCTACTTTTAGCTTTATTATTAATGCATCAGCAGCCAAACTTGAGGTTAGACAAGACTGGTCATACATTTAGCTCAGAGTTTCTGCAGGCATTTACACAACTCTGAGCCTATTGATTCAGAGGAGTTCATTTCTATGGTAACCCAAGCCCATAAATTCTCATTTGCACCACTGGGACAGGGCTATTGTTGTTATTGTAGCACGGGTGACTGGACATTAGCATAGTATGCAGAGATTAATAAATTAGCAAAACAAATCTGGCTCAGCATATTAAGAAGGTAATCAATATGTTGTTGACCCAATTCAGTTGGGGTTTTGCAGGTGTACATTAGAATTGGATCTACAAGAGGAATGAATAGTTAGAAATTGATCACTAAATGAGCAAACGCGGAGGTGTTGCTAATGAGTAACAAAGAGAATATTGAAAAGAAAAAGTGCCCGTAGCAAACAGTCTGAGAACATGTCCACAATTACTCATTTGGCAAAATCTTTATCAATATACTCAATCATCCAAATGAAAAGAAGTGGATTTTACAGATCCACTGGTTCAGCACTTGTGTTTGGCACATTCTCTTTTCATCTCCAGCTCATGAAGTATGTTGGGATATGTTGGGCCACGAAGTATACGCCTACAACAGATGAAGCCTTTGTTTCCCAGAGAAAGAAGGCCTCATTTTTCAGCCGCATTTGAAGGAGCCTTCGAAATGGGACAGCTTGTCGCGACGCTGTGATGCAGTCTGCCTTCAAATGCAGCCTTCGAAGGATTGGGACACAGCTACAGTCTGATATTTTGAGTTCACTCATCAGTTCTAGTTGTTCTAGTGTGTGTGTGTTAGGAGCTGTCATTCAGGACTTAACTGTATCTTTGTGCTTCACCTACTTATCCACCTACTCTGACTTTAGGTGCTCATCATTTCCATTTGAGGCTCAGGTTGAATAGTGGTCATTATCCATCAGGTTGTATGGCAGCACACTCCACCAGCTCACGTAGTTTGATAATGTGAAACATGGGGCTTCAAGGCACCCAACACTCCCTGGAGGAGAAATGAGTTATTCTCGTGCCACCTTCTCTCAGCGCCCCAGCTCCCAAACCCACTGCACAACAAACTCAGCTGAAACTACAAATGTCATCAACACTCAGCCTCTCTACACAAAGCCCATGATACACTTTCAATTACTGATGCCAAATCTCCCCAACAAGTTGTCCTTATGTGCAGTTTATCAACTTGAAGGCGAGATAGAAGAGAGATGCTTAAGAGTCATTATCTCCCTACTCACTCGAACACACATTTACACTCATGTGCTTTCCTCTTTCCTTATCCCACTCCTCCTTCTCAACATGAGCTGTTATTAACACATACAGTAGATGATGCACAAGTTTACGTGCTCACATGCTTGCGCACACAAACAGAGGCGACTTCTTTCTAATTTGCAGTGTTTTCTCCCAGGTGTCATTTCTGCTGCGGGTGCTGTAAAAGTGGGCTAAGTAGTGTGTCTAAGGTATGAGGGAGCATTATCTCCCCATTCCCTCCTCCATCAGGCTCAACCAGCCCAGTGGGGGACACTCATTTACTTTATGGAATATTACTTTCTCTCCTTCTCTCCGTTACCATGGCAGCCGCTATAAAAAGATTTTCTTCTCATCGCCATTATTTGATTTTCCCCTCCGCATACGCAGAGGAAGAGACCTTATTGATTTTCATTTCTCAAATGTTTTGAGTCCAGGGAAAGAATTAACATAGCATGAAGTACTTACAGTAACACAAAAGGGGCATCATCGAGATACTCGATGTAGAGAACCTTGCTGCTTGTGGGCGTATTTATGGCGTAACCTTTATGAATTGTAGCATTATATGTTTTGTGATGGCTGCATATGATTCTTCCCTTCACGTACACGCTGCTGAGGTCACATTCACTTGCACTGATTAAATCTTCTTGAACAGCAGAAATGAGCAGGTTGACTTGCTTCAACAAGCTGCTTCTCATCTAAAGCCTTCTGTCTGTAAAACCGGCGCTGCAAAGCATAGATCAGTAAAGTTTTTAATTTTTTTTTATCTTTGTAGGGTGGTCAAAGAGCATCTTGGTGAACAGGAAGTGGCAATTTCCTTGACTATTGACTCTTTGGAGGAGGAGGACCTGGGAAATTATTCCTGTTATGTGGAAAATGGTAACGGCCGTCGCCAAGCAACCATCCAGCTCTTCAGGCGGGGTAAGGGCTCTTTGACATAAATTTGCAGAGTTTTAACAGCTAAACTTCAAGTCTTGGCAAATTTTTTTTCACATAAGTGGCTAAAGGTTGTAAAAATCATTTTAAAACTCTGTCTGACAGCTTCGTATCAATTCTGTATTAGCTTGTTCCAGCTTTTCATTAAAGACCTATGATATGTGAAAGATTAAAAGCCTGGCTGCACCATTTCATCAAATGGAAATATTCTACATGTCTTGAGCATAATTTTATACACATTTCCCCAAAATTCAGTCTGATATATTTGGATATTTTTGAGAACTCTTACATTTCCACTAGATTAAACAAACTTTGACTTCACAGCATTGGTTTGATACTGACCCACGGGTGCATTGCTGTAATTAATATTTTAAAACTAACAAAAAAAAATAAAAAATTGTAAGGCAAAATGGTTTTGATCATATTTCTGTATATTGTTTTTATTTTAAAGCTCTCAGATTTACTGTTATGGTTCACATTGCTCAACAGCATCATTTTCTGCAACAACAGCTAATAAACAATGTAGTGCAGAATGAATGAATTAATATTCTTTTAACAGATATAAAAAGTATAAAACCATTCATTCATCTGTCTTTCTGGTCTGTTACTTATTTGCTCCTCCATCCACACTTGTGTTAACAATCTTTGCTTGAGCTCCATTTTGTTGTGTTGTTTCTTTATACATGTGCCCCAGCAGCTGTGTGGTTATTTTGGCACTCTAGCATGACTGAAGCTCTCTTCATGCACTGGTTGTCACCCTACAAAGAGAGGTAATTTGAGGCTGTTTAAACAGCAAATTGGTCTTCAGCTTTTCCAAAAAGGCCAATAACTTCAGCATACAGTTACATTTTAAGTCTTTAATCTCTGTCTCTGTGGCTGTCTTTTGTAGACTGCCCAATTCCATTTTAGTGCTGTCTTATCTCAAAGTAATATTTCTAAGGACAGGGATGCTAAGAAAAACTTCAGGTCCCTCTCTCGCTGTTTTTCTTTCTGTGTCTTTCTAACTCTCTCATCCACATTATTCTGACATTTATTTCATGTTTCCTTTTCCACAGTGCATCACTCATCAGCCCTGTAGCAAGTCTATGAATGTCTCTGCAGGTTGCCTTTCCTTCCGTCTTAGAAAAAAGAGAGCAAAGGAAGGAGAGTAGGTAGAAGAGAAGTGGCGATCAGCTTCTAATAAACAACTTGTTGAATGAGTGGTAACGATTGCTGGTAATTAGTCAGAGGCGCTGATGTTTTTGAGAAGGTCAAAAAACTGCATATTAGAAGACCAAACCAGCAGCTCTGAGACACAGTAGTTTTTAAAATGCATTAAATATAAAGTGCCAACAGATATCTCTCTTTACAATTTGAGGGACTAGATTAGCTTAGCCTTTTACAAAAAGTTTTAAACAGTATATACACAAAATTTTGTGACACCATCCTGATGCTATTATGACTTGTAAAGGTATGTAAGTGCCGATACGGTCCACATAATGTAGAGACTGAATTGTGGTTGCCATGGCAGCTGTGCTGTGTTTAGCCCAAAGTGTGACATAGATCTAAGGTGAACCTTTTCTAGCTGAGCCAACCAGGTAAATGCTGCTTTAATACACACCATAATTCAACTTTTCCCAAGCTGCAACTTTGGAGAGAAGATAATAGAGAAGAGAAATGAATGGAGGGAAAACAGGGGAAAAGAAATGCGAGATGTGATGGAGAGGCAAGTGAGATGAATGAACTGAAACCGCTTGTTTTGAAAATGCCTCCATCCATGTCCACAATTGTTACAAATCCCACTATAGATGACTGCCAAAATGAAGAGCTGTGTCACTGCTGCACTGCTCCAAACAAACAAACCCAATTTTTCATCATCTCTTTTTATTTTTTATATGTGTCTCTTTGCACTGTGCCCTCTGAAAACACTAGCGATTGTCCTGTTCTATATTATCTGCCTTCCAGCAAATGTAAATGTGTTATTTAAGTGCCTCATTCTGTGAGTGTAAGTGGGAAAAAATAATGAAGAGAACCTTTGAGCTCAAGTTGGTGCAGGATCAATACGCTCTTTGTGTGTCTTCATAACAGGCATAATGAATGAAGTTCGAGCTGTGATTGTCTCCAAAGTTTTAAATATTTTGTGTGTGTGTTTGTGTGTTTGTGTGTGTGTGTGTTGCCCTCAGCAGAGCTCATGTACACAGTGGAGCTGGCAGGAGGGCTAGGAGCGATCCTGCTGCTACTCATCTTTCTCATCTCCCTCTACAAATGCTACAAGATCGAGCTGATGCTCTTCTATAGGAGGCACTTTGGCAGCGAGGACGTGGATGGTGGTAAAGACAGTGCAAAACATCTCAAGAAATCCTGTCTCTCTCTCTCTCTCTCTTTCTCTGTGTCTCTCTACCCATAGCCAGACCATTCTTATCCAAACTTTGCTGTCATGTTAAATGTAATTGACTGTATATGTGCAGTCTTTGTGTTCTTTATTGGCATATTTTTTTACAGTCACAAAATATTCCTTGGTAGATACAGATGTCTTCCCCATTTCTATCTCAGTGACAGCAGCCCATTTCCTCTCTTTCTATCTCTCTCTGCTGTTGGTTAGAGGTGCACGTGATTGTGATTGTGTGTGTACATTGCAGCAATGGCTGCATAGGGAAGAGAGGAGACAGATTTTCAATTTATTGCCCATTTAAAAAGAGATCAGTCTCAATATGCCATGGGATGATGCCCATCTTCTCCTGTTGAAGGCTGCATAGTGGTACATGGGGACTAGACAGGCTCGAAAAGCCTTCCCAGAGTGACAAATTGGAGGGCAAGTTTTTGTTTTCCAGAACAGCATTAACTTTTACCTCATTTAGGATTTGTCTGTCTGTATCCCAGTAAGTTCTCATTTTTGCTTTGTTTTTTGAGTCTTTCTGCTTTCTTTTCAACATTTCTGGAAAGACTGAACTCCTTTTTAAAATCATTTGATTGTTTCTACAGCGGCATGAATTATCTATTACACATTGTTTTGTTGACTGAAACTTTCACATGATTAAGTCATAACGTCAGGGATGGCAGATAGAAGCTGTTTTTGATTTTCCACGTTTGCTAGGTGGTTAATTTGCAAGGTTCGTTGCTAATTTAAAAATGGGGTTTGATGTTTGGATCCTTATTGAGCACAGCCCTAGCCTTTCCAGTGAGTTTCAAAGCTGTGTGTGCTCCTCGCAGAGTCTGTGAAAAAACCCCTCTTCCCTTTATGGCTGGCCCACATTCCAATTTCTACAGAGCATAATGACTAGGACTTAGTGAACATGTCACCAGGACTGCTTTTTTCTACCATATATTTTCTGCCTTTTTAGTTTTTCCCACTGTCTTCTGGGAAATCATCTCAAGGTACAAAATCGCTTGAATCATGATTTGTGTATTTTTGTATCTCCCCAATTTGTTTTTCATATACACTGCATGGCCAAAGGCATATGAAGGCGATTGTTCTTTTATAATCTTGGTCTAGGTCTGTTTTTGAACTAGGACACTTTGTTCTAATGAAGGATCAGAAAGAAAACATATTTTGACAAATTTGTGGGAACAGCTTGCGAAAGGCTGTTTCCTGTTTAAACTTGACCATGTCTCCATGTACAAAGTGGAATCCATGAAAAAATCCTTTTCCTAGTTTCATGTGGAAGAACCTGACTGGCCTTATCAGAGCCCTGACCTCAAATCCAGCCAACACCTCCGGGATGAAGTGGAACAGTGACTGTGAGCCAGGCTAATTGCCCAACGTCACTGCTTTGCTCTTGCAGCTAAATTGGAGCAAACCTTGACAGCCACGTTTCAAAATCTTGTGGAAAGTTTACTCAGAAGAGCTGGGGTTTTTATTGCAGCATATTACAACAGTATACAATATACTGTATATCTAAGGTTAAATGTCTTTATGAAAATGTAAATGAGATGAATGTTGTTGTAAAGCTGACCTGCAATTTCTTTGGTATAGTTGTTTGTATAATATTTGAGGAAATGACCACTGAATACTGACATTATTTGATAATGATTAGGAATGCAATGTTTATTTGATAATAATATATTTTAAAATGAAATAGGTGTGATGCTCTGATAAATACAAATGAATGATGAATCACCTATTTAGATGCAGATGTTTTCATTTTGTGTGCTGTCTTAGATTTAGACTTTGGAATTCAGTCTGAGATGTGCATAAATAAAAAGCAGGTGTAATATCCAGCTGGGTACGTATATATGCCCATCTAGTGTATTGTGTATTGTAGTGTCTGTACAAGTCTCTGACTGTGTCACAAGGACTCCAGGGACATTTTGCCTTTTTGCGCTAGATGTCACTGCATTTACTGCACCTTTGTTGTACCGCTCTGTTTTTCAGAAAACAAGGACTACGACGCGTACCTGTCCTACACCAAAGTGGACCCTGACCAGTGGAGTCAGGAAACCAGAGAGGAGGAACGCTTTGCCCTGGAGATCCTTCCTGATGTCCTGGAGAAACATTATGGCTACAAACTTTTCATCCCAGATAGAGATCTTATTCCAACAGGAAGTAAGCACTATGACTGTCTGTGTGTAAATACATTAGCACACGTACTGTAGAGGAGTGTGAGGGCATTTACAGTTGCTTGTGAACTGTCATTGCTGCAGTGTTTGGCACATTTCTTCCTTCCACTTAGTCATACTTCGAAGTTTTCATGTGTGCTGTTTGTCGTCAGTGTTGTTTCAAACTGTCACTGTCCTGTATTTGTCTTGTGTTTGTCTAGCTTGTATTTGTGTGTTGTTATGGCAGATGCCATAGCAAGCGGAGTATATCCAAACTTAAAAGTGATGAATAGATGATTATTTCAAATTTTCAAACTCAGGGAAAAGAGGAAAAGATATATTCAGTCCACCACTGTCAACCAGAAGCCTTTTTCTTATATCCTCTCAAACCTCTCTGGATAAAAGAAGGACACTATAATATTTCTCATTTACTGATAGTATCCACTACAGATATGGGAATACAGTATACAGTATGTACTGGGAGCTGATATATAAAACAAATGTATCATCTTCCTGCGTTTTCATCCATGCATTAATAAATCTACACAAATTCTATCTGAAAGTATTCTCATGTGCGTTAACTCTGCCTAGTAAGTGCCAATCTGTGCCAGCAGTACACAGTGTGCTTTAGTTAGTAGTGATGCTGTGTGTTTGCACTGTGGGTTTCATGTGGAACTGATAAAACGCAAACACGTCCTAGTTGGTCCAGACAGAATTAAACATCAGTGGGAAATGTGCAAAGGCTGAGAGCCCTGCTGACTGAGCTGCCTCTTTCCTTTTATCAAAAGAAAATTGCCGCCAGCATCGGTTCCAAGCAAAATTGTTCCAGATGAATTTTCAATCAGGGAAACATGGAATGTGATTAATCATAAGTGAAATAAAAAGATGAGTGAGAGGAGATGCAGCCACTCTTACGACTATGCTGAGCATGTTTCTGTGTCCGTACTGTGTTCTTCTTGTGACCTGAATGTTACATGTTTATGTTTAGGTCTCACCAATGAGCATTACCAGGATGACACACGACTCTTTGGAGGTACTCGCCAAAAGTCTTTTCCTTTTCTATCAGCTGCTGCCATTCACCTGCTATGTAGTTTCAAAGGGACACTTAGAGTGGTGATGTTGTTAGATCTGAAACATTAGGCTCAGTTCAATACACAGCAACTCAGCTTAATCTTATAGGCTGTGTAGCTTTATCAATCATATACCCCCATCTAGAGCCATTTACTGCAGCACTTAGCTTTGTAACTTTGACTAAGGGTCTGCCATGCATCCAGAATATTGACTACAATGCACAGAATAATACTTCACACTGCACCATAATGAAAGACGCATATTCACCTGCAAAATACCCTGTTAATAGATGTGTATTTGCATGCACATCTACAGTTCGTATGCCTTTCTCTACACAATAAAAACTACAGAGTACAATTAGTTATTAGAACAGATCCTGGAGGTGGATATCAAACACACCACTGCCATTGTCTTCTGTTTTCTGTTCATCCATTGTTCAGTGTTATGGTCCTGTCCACATTTAAATTTTATTCTTAGTTCAAAATATTCTGAATGTACATCACTCAACTATTTTGCTTCTCTTATGCTTTTGCATTTTTTCCCTGTAGCCTACATAGAGGATGTGGCACGCTGTGTTGACCAAAGCAAACGCCTCATTATAGTTATGACACCCAACTATGTGGTGCGGCGAGGCTGGAGCATCTTTGAGCTGGAGACGCGGCTGCGCAACATGCTGGTAACTGGTGAGATTAAAGTCATCCTGATTGAGTGCGCCGAGCTGCGCGGCATCATGAACTATCAGGAGGTGGAGGCTCTTAAGCATACGATTAAAACCCTCACTGTCATCAAGTGGCGTGGCCCCAAGAGCAACAAGCTCAACTCCAAGTTCTGGAAGCAGTTGCAGTACGAGATGCCATTCAGGCGCACAGAGCCCATGCTCACCCATGAGCCGGCGCTGGACGTCAGCGAGCAGGGCCCCTTTGGAGAGCTGCAGACCGTTTCTGCCATCTCCATGGCAGCAGCCACCTCCACCGCCATGGCCACTGCCCACCCAGAGCTGCGATCCTCTTTCCACAACACCTACCACACCACCATGAGGCAGAAACACTACTACCGCAGCTACGAGTATGACATACCCCCAGGAGGAACCCTGCCACCACTCTCCTCTCTGGGGAACCAGCACACCTACTGCAACATCCCACTCACACTGCTGAACGGTCAGAGGCCTCCCGGGAAGAGCCGAGAGCACAGCCTGGAGGAGGCGCATGCCAATAACGCCATGCTCCCTCTGCTGCCAAGAGAAACCAGCATCTCCAGTGTCATCTGGTAATTGATGAACAGACTTTGGCTGTAGGAAGCTCAGTCAGGGTCGGGCACGGCCAGGCTCTATCTGGTAGCTCTAAGGACCATAGTTCAAGGTCATGACTTCAGGTGAAATGTGTTTTGGATGCATTTGGTTCCAAGTGCTGTTAACTAGCAGCAAGTAGTGGAAATACACTGGACACTGTTACCCATGTTTATTTTTTTCCAAGTGGACAGCACCTATGTCACAGGGGATGTTTTCTACATGAAACTACAAGAGATTTAATGAAACACTGCTTCATCAACTAGCAAGACACGGACTTGCAAGAACTCACTTGGCAATTGTGCACATACATGCATACATATACGCTCACAAATGTGCATACATACAAACACAAGGAAAACAGGGTCTTGTACATATATTTCAATTTATTTGTAGCATCAGTGTTTTCCTGTTTTGTTATTTTGTTTGTTTTATTCAATCATGTTTGTTGCCTTCTCTACTGTAGGACTTTGCTTTAACTTGTTATACAGAGTTGTATATTTTTAGTTTGTTTTTTATTCTTATTTCACTGCGCTTGTTTGGAAAGCCAGTATGTCATGTACCTGCGCTGTTGTGTTTTTTGTTTGTTTGTTTTTAATCTTTGTGTAGTTTTAAGAGAACATTTTTTAACACTTTTTGGAATTGCCTGGACATTTCAGGAGCTTTGAAGAGCTGAAACTTCTTTTTGTTTACCTGTAAAAGGTGTATCTAGTTTAAAAGGAAACTCTCTTTAAAAAAAAAAAAAATCATAGAATATGCAAAAAGAAGGAGGAGCTGGCAAAAATATACTGTCCTGTGAGACAGAGGGGGAGGACTGGTTGGGGGGACAATGCTAGTCTTCTCCAATCAAATAGACTGATAGACTGGCAGATCTCTCTCTAAAGCTTCATATTTTCTATTGAAACAAACAGCTTTGCTGTTTTAGAGTGATAGTGAAATGCCTCACCTTAAAAAGAAATCTGTAGATTATTTTAAAAAGAATTCTATTTTTATAACAGAAATGAGTTTGCTTGAGAAGTCATACTTATTTGCATTTCATCTACCATAGAAAGGGAGATTTGTGTATAAGTGTTATGCTGGTTTTGTATCCTTGCAATGTGGTTCCTGGTTTGTTAAGAGAATAAGGTGGCTTTTGAATCCCACACGAAAAAAAAATATGTCCTCTATCGTTCTAGATTCAAAAGTAAAGCATTTTTCAATGTTTTGGTTTTAAAAACATATTATTCCCATCCTGATGATTACTTTGGTTCATATGGATAGTTCATGTTTAAGGAAAGAAAAGAAAACATTTGTGTTTTGAAAGACTTTTTAAATATATTTGAAGGTGTGATTTTTGAGTATGCATAGCAAATAGATATGTATTCTATATATAATATAGATATTTATATAAATATATAAACACAATTTTCTCTTGGAAAGAAATGTCTATCTTTATAGAAACACAATCATTATCAGTTGCCCTTACTTTCTCACTGCACATTAAAAACATTGATTTCCTTTTGATGTTTTTCTTTTGTGTCCAAATTTGAGAGTTCAGTTATTCCTAACACCCACACGTCAGATTACTCTCTAATAGTCATATTCATGGCAAACTCATCACTCCCTGCTACTCTACTTTCAAAATACTGATAGAAATTCTTTTAAACGCTACAGAACAAAACTGTGCCTTCAAACACTGACCGCTGTTGTGGTAAAGCAACATTACAAGAGTATAAGAGTACAAACCAGCCTGAAAACAAATACTTACTTTTTCAAAAGGTTAAAATAATAATATAAGATTGTCAACACAGTGGGCAATGCATTGTTTTTACACAGCATATAATCATGGAGCTCAAGATAGGACTCTGGCAGTTTAAAATGTCCTGATATGAGGGGGGGGTCTCTGTATGGATGTTTTTATATCCATTTTTTGTGATCCATCATCACATTGAATGATTAAACTCCAAGCTCTGTGAATAGCACATTTCCACAACAAATAAATGTAAAGTCCGACCATCAAATAGTCGATATTAAGAGCTAATAATGCAAAACCATCTGTTAACAAATACACTGTGCAAAGGTTTTGGGCAGCAGTTCTCTCTGGTTTGACCTACACACAGTTTCTCCTGGTACTTTGCAGCATCTTGGAGAAGCTGCTGCAGTTCTTCTGCAGATTCAGGCTGTAACAGTGTTTCTGTCACTTCATGTGATCCCAGACTGACTCCACACTGCTGAGATCAGAGTTCTGTGGGGTCAGACCATCTGCTGCAGGACTCCTGGTTCTTCTTGCCTCTGAAAATAGTTCCTCATTCACTCTAGATGGTTTTATGTGTTTTATGTCTTCTTCTTGTCCTGCACAATGAACCTGGGATCAATCACACTTGATGGTATTATGTGATAAGAATCTAAAACATCTAACTACAGTAGGCTACTGCATATTACAGCCATAATTACTAGACCAAATGGCCACCCACCAAATAATGAAGTAGCATCATGAAACACCAATGGATAAACAAGACAGAAGAAGCACCACACTAATCAAAATGAACTTTTTTATTTTCAGAGTTATGTCTAGTTCTGCCACTAGGTGTCACAATTTCATGGTTTGACGTGTCGAATCAAAATCAATCAAACCTTCCAGGAAAACAGAACAGGTGTGTTAACCACGCTACAAGTCGAGTCTCAAGTCTGTGGTCAGCCTAAACAAACGAACCGCAACATGCAACGTGTGCAATTAGAAAAATAAAAGACGCTGGATCGAGCACATCTCATTTTATCAGGTCAGTCTGTCGACACTTGGTTTAACCCAAACTACCTAATGTTACCTTGTTAGCGTAGAGCTCTGGAGTCTGCTCAGCAAACTGCAAGCACTGCTCATTGAAACCACGAGTCTGGGACTTGGACTTGTGTCGAGTCCAAGTCGCAGACTCGAGTCTCCATCTGCTGAGAATATAACTGAACCTGTCGTTATGAACCTTAAGGTTATCCAGGAATTAGTCTCAGCCATTGAGCCGCCAGAGAACACTGTCACCTGTAGCCCAACATGTCTCCTTAAAGCTTCGGAGGAAACTAAAATATCCCTGTGGAATAATTACTTTCCTGTCTCCACTGGGAAAAATCCGCGTGTCAGAAACTTCCTCGATGTTTCAGCTGTGAGTCGACGAATGGAGGAAAATGAGGTGAGCAGCTTTAATCATTAACAACTTGCAGGGTCTAATACCAGTCAGTAGTTTGGATGGATATCCAAAAGGTTGTTTTATTGAAGACACTGTGCATGACAAGGCGCGTTTCTGTTAGATGTTGATTTATTGATGGTGATTATTGATTGATTTAGATTTAACATGTTTGGCTTTAGCTGCTGCTGCTAATAATAAAGACATGCTTAAACCTTCTGCTCTTATGTGAAGGGTAATGGCTTTTTCTACCAGATTGTACTGACTTTACCTTGTGTAACTGTACTTCTCAGTACATTCTGCCTGATACATTGTTTTGTTGGTTTGTTGTTTTGTTGATGGAAAGGAGAGGTGCTCTCATCATGAGGTGAGCTGGGGCAGCTGACATGTTGAACTCTGTGAAAACAGTTTTATTTTAGATGTTATTCACTTTCAACATGTACGGACAGATGTAGATATTAATCCTGTACTGTCTGTCTGTCTACTCCCAAGCTTTGGTATCTAATATTTATCTTCTTATAATACACTGGCAGTTTAGGTTTAGGGAGATGCTCTACAGACAGGAGAGGCCATGTGACACTTTACATTATGCATTTATTGCTCATCCTTCCTTTGAAAACACAGAGCTCCAACAGTTTACAACCACCAGCTGTGAGCACAGCTGCTCATCCTGGCTGTGCTGGTTGAAGATGAGTGTTGCTGTGTTGTTACTGTGGCTGTGGCTAGTCTTTACTACTCCTATTAGCAGTAGCCCAGAATTGTTAAGCCAGAAAGTCACTGTGTTACCAATACACACCCCATGAGTTAGG
Source organism: Mastacembelus armatus (assembly GCF_900324485.2). Taxonomy (NCBI): domain Eukaryota; kingdom Metazoa; phylum Chordata; class Actinopteri; order Synbranchiformes; family Mastacembelidae; genus Mastacembelus; species Mastacembelus armatus. The sequence continues at coordinate 17,959,551 of NC_046653.1, read as the reverse complement.
GAATCTAGTAACTTCTACAAAACCATGTCACTTCGATGCCCAGTCACAACCTTTCCATGTGTCTAGTTCCACTCATTATAAACTAACATGGCAACGCTGTCATCATAACAGCCTAAGCCATAGCCATACCATGGCAAAATATGTCATAATCCACAGTTTGTATAGCTGTATATAACTATATAGGCTCTGTTGTCCATTACAGTGACATGTGACTGCAGCTGCCATGCTGGACAGGCAGTGGGTGAATCACAGATCCACTAATTGCAGCCACGTTTCTCTCACTTGCATCTTTTCTTTGCATCTTAATCCCAGCCATGAAAGATGCAAGAGCAGAGGAGTCTGGGAAACATGTTTTAAGAGACATGAGATGTAGTTTCCTCCAATCCATCATCTCAGGACTCATCTCCTTCTGGTGATGTCAGGACATCTGGAGTCTGCAGGAGCTTTTGTGATGATATTCACCTGTCTGTCATTAAATCCGTTAATAAAACTGAGCAGAAATTGGTAACAGTCTAAGATTATCTGGTTTGTGGATGGAAAAAAAACCTAACAGAAAGTAACCCCACTATGGTTATTCTGTACCTTTCACTAAATTTTATTTTTTTCCCTCCTTGTTGGAAAAGGACAGCTACAGCCTCATATGAGAATCATGAAATATGTGTAAACCAGAATGTGGCAGACCTTATGGTGGCCAACAGAGGGATGGATGGTGTGCTGCAACTCATACGTACAGTAAAAGGGCAGAAGTGTCTATAATGAAAGGTAATGAACCCAAACGTCATTTATCACTGCTGAGCGCAAGTTAAATTTGAATTACAGTGGAGTAACCGTCATAAAAAATAATAATTTATCTCAATCTGCATGGTGACCACGCAAGGCAATTCAGATATTGCTGAACCAGTTGCTTTATGGGAAGAGCAGACTTCTGTTAAATGCGAGCATTTAGACACACATGTTGAGAATGTTACAATTATATTCTGATTAGGAAACAAAAATATATTCTGCTTACTGTATATTTGCATTTTAAAAAGCATGGTCAAAATAACACAACAAAAACTATTATTCCTACCATAGAGAAAGAGTGGTCCTGCCCACACTTGTTTTTTTTTTTTGTTTTTTTTGTAAAAGCATATCAGATCTGTTTCTCAGCTAAAGCTACAATAATATTTTGGCTTTAAAGGGGAGAAATTATTTTTTTCTACCATTTTTGAATGGAAAAAGGTCTTCATTGCACTCCTCTCACACCGGAATAAACTGGCAAACGTAACAAATGAAAAAACATCTGAAGTTAACTTTTGGGGATTGTAACACCTATGAGATTCAGAGGTGACAGCAGCCCGAGGAGATCTATTGTTATAGTGTTTGTTTTTCATGCTCAATATATCGTGAATCATTAATTGGCTGATGTGATTCAGACAATTTATTTTATTTTTTCATACACCTTGCTGCTTTTGTACTTGTAATAAATGAGAGTGCAGCAATGCTTCAGGAAAGAAAATTCATGTTGTGCTTCATACTTGAAAACAACAAATGTCATAAGTCATCTCTTTCCTGTAAATACATACTTCATCTTCTACTCCTCACATGTGAGATACTTCCAACACTGCACTCTGTGGTAAATAACAACCTATGTTACCAGTTTGTCTGTGTCAATTCCATTACATCCGCTGCCTCTTGAAATAATAGACTTTGTGTAGATGCAGTTTCTCCAATAGGGAGTTTAATAGATAAGCAAATTCATAAGAATATGGAGGTTTGTTTGAACACCAGGGTAAAGAAGATGTATTCTTCCTTATGGTTGCTGATGCAGCTCAAGGTGTGCTATGGTTCTCCACTGGTGGTAGGGGAATACTTACCTTTGTCAATTTGTTCTTTCAAATTCATGGTTCAATTAGAACACCTTACAGTTAAAATCCACCAGAAAGCAAGGCACAAGAAATTATTAGTTCTTTACTTAAATCCCAAAATAAATAGCACATCCTTGAAAAAGTGAATCTTAGTTTTGCAGGTTGTCACTTGGTCTTATATGTGTGCCCTAGGAAAAGGTCATGAGCAATAAATGTACTAAACCATCCTTTCAGCCTGGACCTGTGAAACTGATACTTTAGCTCTTTGTGGAAAGTCTATTAAGTCTATTGTTTTATGATTGCTAGTCTACCAGATATAGATCTTTGTAGTCGGTGTAGTCAGCAACTTGCAGTATAAACAGTGAAGGATTTGCTGTGGGAAGTACTGCCTCTGGTCTTTTAGCCTGAAGGTTAATACTTTGGAGCATTTTCATATTCTGTCATACTAAGTGGTGAAAACTAGATATAGACCTTTAAAAAGGATAGAACTGAGTTTAATTTATGTGGACATTGTTTTGCCTTACTCTGTTAATTATTTGATGCTTGGCTTTTCATTATTAGTGTGGGTATTTATTTGATGGATGGATTTTGCACTTATTTGCTGTGAATACTCATTACTTCATGGGGTATATATTGTTTGTTGTGAAAATGTGTTATTTGAAAAGTTTTAATCTTTAGGTGTGATGATTTGTTGCTGTAATCTGACATCAAAAAGCTTTCATATCTCTGAAGCCTAGTCTTCGCCATTTCCCTGGTTCAGTACTAGGGAACATTTATTGCATGGCAGCTCCCTCATTCTTACCTGTCCTGTCAGATAGGAGCAGACAACAACACAAAAACAGCATATTTTTTAATGTGCTACAAGAAACATTTCGGTTTAAAAGCGCCACAGTGGTGTTTGAGTGCTGCCAAACAGTGCCATCTCCTGGGGATAAACTCTATCTGCAAGGGCTGTTTGTGACTGAATGCTGGTAAACACACAAACAGAAAGCAGATTTACTGATTCCCTGTCAATCCCAGGAGAGAACAGAGAAAAAGCAGAACTGGGGCAGAGGAAGACAGGGACACGCTGGCAGAGTTAAAGGCAGAGAAAGGGAGGATGTGGGTATAGCATGCACACAAAACATGTTGTCAAGCACAAAGTCGAGCTGGTGACTGTTCCATGTTGGCAGGCCTCCTGCCAGACAGCTGGAGTTTTATTAGCAGACACAGGATTAATAGACTCTTTATTACCCAGTGCAATTAAGAATGTAATTGGAGAGAAAATAGGCCCCATTGAGAGGGAACATGTAGAGGAGACAGACACAAATAAGAATATCTTCACAGTCCGTAGTGGCAGATGTGCAACGTTGTCTGTCTGTTTGTGTGGTGGTTTGTTTATTTCAGTCTTTACCTGCAGTGTCTTATCAAACCACCAGGAGGTGTGTGAGAGTCAGTGATGGCCTCATATGACCATCATATTAGTGTATGTTTTTAGTTTTTAGTTTGTTTTTTTTTAGTGTATGTTTTCCTCCTTACAGTGGAATTTCAACTGAACATGGCCTCATTGATTTGAAATGAGGCGGCTATTGTCCTCAATAGGTCCAAAATAGCAGACATAAAAATAGTCTACTTTGAGGCACACTTAAAAACCTCACTGCTCTTGTAAATGTCTTTACATGAATTTGTTTGAGAAACCAAACAAGTTTATTTGAATCTATTTGGCTGTTTTGCTGTAATTATTTTATGTTCATTTTATTTCATCTGTGTAAAAATGTGCCATGTGCATTAGTCTGTTTTTTTTTATTTTTATTTTTTTACTTCTCTCTTATTATCAGCTTGTCATGTGTAGCGCACCTTAAATAACACTGTGAAAGCTGCCTGCCATACAAATACAGTTTGATGGGTGAATGGAGAGATCCCTGTCAAACACCTCCATCAGGTGCAGAAATGTGGCAGATACTTTTTTTTTTACCATCAGTCTTTTTCATTTTACCGAGCAGTCTAATGAGACTGTTGCTTACCAACACCCTACTCTTATTTGACTTTTTCCTCAGTGCAGTCTCCTCTACTCTAAACCCACAGACACACAGCCAGTCAATGTCCATATGCTGTTATATGGTCATTGAAGCTCCCAGGTTTAATGTCTAGCCAAGAACAAGAGGTCATTTCATGGTCCGATGGTTCCGTGGCAGAGAGAAATTTTTCTCACATTTTCTTCCCGGCAGATGAGCTGTATATCTGTCTCTGTCGCTTTCTAACTCATTCTCACTTCCTCTTTTATTTGGGTGCCACAGAAGAACACATGCTACCTAGTAATATATGGATGACCTGTACCTCCACCTTCTGCATAGTACTTTAATTTTTAGTGCTCTTTATATTTTAAATGTACCTTAAGTAAACGTTTGAATGCATTAATTTCTTATGTAAGAGTGTCTCTACATTTCGGTATTGCTTTTACTTAAATAGGAAATCGGAGTATTTCTGTTGCCACTGCTTGGGAATAATCTGTGATCAGAGCAGGACATAGCTAAATGTAAAGTGGTAAGCCAGGTTACTTTATCAAAGTGGACCAAAGCAAAGCCTGAGGAACTGGGCACAGGAACAGGCCATCTGGCCTTTGAACAGTGACTAAGTATTATAGCTGCTGAAAGCAAGAATTGGGTGTCCAGGGAGTCGGCTGTATAAAATCATTTGGTTAGACTATATATAATGTAACAGCAGGAAGGTTGTGGTGCATGGTCCAAGTTGAACATTCATGTTGTACAGTATTTCATCACCTTTGTGTCTAGAGAATTAATGGAACCTAATGCTGCGCGGTGAGGCCATAATACTACAGTACTACAGTATTTATGTGCAGTCTTTTCCTCTGCAGGTTATAGGTAGATTTTTATTTTTTTTTTTTTTTCCCAGTAAGTCCTCCATCTGTCCTGCCAGGGATAGTTTAGTCTGCATCTACAGAAACCCGCACTCTAATGCCCAGAGCTGGAGAAACAGGTAGAACATAACCTGAGGTGTGTTTACTGGTGCATTTACTACACCATCTCTGCACCTCTCTCTGTCTGAGTGTGTGTATGGATGCACAGTTGCTGTATATAGTAGACTGTTGCACTCTGGTGGTCTAACCTGGCATATCACCAGGTTATTTAATATTTAGAAGAACCAGTCACAGGTCTACAGTTAAATACTGCAACTTACCTGCTGTGCTGGACCATAAAAAGCTGGTGTGAACAACCAGACTTCGCTTTCTGGGCCTCATTTCAATCTAATTATGCAATAAACATTTATCAGCAACTTCTGTAAACAGTAGTTGACATGAATCAGTGTGACTGATTTTTCAAGGTAATATACGTCAGACTTGTAAGTGCACTGAAGTTATCACAGCTGATGTACGGAGACATTTCTCCTTGGCCTACATAATGCTGTCTAAAACTGATTCCACACTTGGCCCACTAGAAAGTGTGTCAGTAATGACAGCTGGCACTGCAACAAAAAACAGATCACAACATATTTTTATTATAGAAAAATAGTTTATATAAAAACAAATAAGTTATGAATTCCAGCAGCTGCTTTGTATTTTTCCTCTATTATTATGACATCTCTCGCCCTCAACACATTTCCAGCTTTCATTTTCTCATGCACACACTCACTATTGCCTGTGTTGGGCATTTTACAGTCCTTGAAGATCTCCCATATACAACAGGTGTAAATTCAGTCCCTAATATCCTCCCCATCTGCTTTCACTTCGCCGTAAGAGCTTGGAGCAGCTGAATCTGCTGAATTCACCTCGGTCCTCTTTGGACTGTGACCTACTTCCCGTAGAACATCTCCATAAGCACCTCCTCGATGTTGACGGTGCCAATGACTGGTCTGAAGAAGAGCTGAGCGACCACCAGCGGGCTGATGGCTCTCAGCATGGACAGAGCAATGAGCAGCTTGGCGAACCGCGTCGTGTCCTCACGGTGGATCAGTCTGACGTGCTCGTTCAGAGCCTGGTGCGCTTCACGGCGCAGCGACTGGATGTAGTGGAGACAGCGCAAACCCTCCAGATCTGGCATCGACAAAGACAGGCAAAGCATAATGTGAATACTAGTCTGTGAACCGGTTCCTACTTCTGAAAGTTTAGATTTCGGTAGATTAATTTCAGTGATTCACAGTTTTACTCTTAAAACACGCCAGTCTTTAAAGAAATAAGCTTACTCTTTAGGCTATAAATATTAGGCTGATCATTTCCAGATAACCCAGAGGTTCTGACCCATAATAACATCCTGCACGGTGACCTGTGCACCCTGACCTACCTGGGTTGAACAGCACAGCTCCTTTCAAATACGCGTATTCCTTAGTACTGATGTCTACACTCCAGCACTTCTTCAGGAAAGCTTTGATAGCTTCGATGTCCACCACAGAGACCCCGGCTGCCCCCCTGCCCTGGCCGTCCAGACCGTCACTCTGCCTGTCCGGTAAACCCGTGAGGATGCGCTGCAGCATGCTGGGCTCCACGGTCTCCGTGGTCTCAAAGTCCACCCGGTCTTGTGCGAGCCCCAGCACGAGCAGAGGCGCCCAGCCGCTCCGGATCAGCATCAGCTGGTCGTCCTCCGGCAACTCTCGAAAACAGGGGACGTTTTTCACGAACCGCAGCGTCTTCACCAGAACCGCCGACGCGGCTTTGCAGGTCACCTGCGGGGAGCGCAGGATACCGCGGCGCCGTGTGGAGCCGCAGGAACAAGCCTGCTGCCGGAGCTCCTGCAGCGAGGCTGGGGCGGAGGAGGAGGTGGAGTTTTTTTGGAGCAATTGTTGCAGTGTTTGTTGTTGCTGCTGCTGCTGCTGTTGTTGTTGTTGTTGGGGGTGGTGGTGTTGGTCCTCGGCGGTGCCAAGGCTGTTGCTCTTCAGGATGCTGTAGAGGATGCTGTTGTTGCTTCGGCCGCTCGCACCCCGACAGCGGCAGCCCTCCAGCGTGGCCATGGCCGCTCTACATGGGCCGGAGCTCAGCGACTCCCTCTCTCTGTTTGAAGCGCCGGGGGTCAGTGCCAGAGGTAGCTGTGTTTTTTTAGCCTCAGATAGCCCCGAGTGAAGGGCAGCACGTTTATATTAGCTCCTGTCTGTCCCCGAGCTTGGAGAGCTTGTTCAGACTGACTACATATCCCGCCTCCCCTGGCTCTGGCACCTCCTCTTTCTCCACCTCCTGTTTTTCCTCACTGTCTCTCTCTCTCTCTCTCACACGCGCGCGCGCACACACACACACACATACACATGCACACGCACACCTCAGAGCCCCTCACACATCCTTTTAAAGTGTCATTTTTGAAAAAAAAATATATATATATATATACACATATATATATAAAGACTAGCCTATAATATAAAGCAGTTCCCTTTTGCTCACATGTGAAAGGTTAAGAAAGACTCAAAACACAAAACGTGTGACAGTATTTTATCCTTATTGCACAATATACAACATCCACACTAAGCAGCCACAGTCAAGGGGCCTGATTAATTCAAATAAATGTGTTATTAAGTATAAGAGATGGATAAAGGAAGAGCAGGGCAAAAATAGACAGGGAGTCAAAGCCTGGTTCTATTCTCTGCATTACCTTGACTCTGGCAGTGCTGTTTATCAGACAGGAGCTGGTAAAAAATATAGGCCAGCGACAGAACTGAAGGCTTAATTATTTTAGGGACAATTTATATGATTTTCTGTGAGAAAGAAGTAGGAAGAGCTGAGCTGTGAAGGCCAGCTTCCAACCTTGACTCGGACACACTGATATTGATTTAACCGTGAAAACGGGAGCTGGTGAATTATGATGTCATGACTCAGTGCTCTCCTTGCTTCTGTCACTGAAGGAGGATGGGGGAACAAGACGGGGAGGGGTTTGGGTGGTTGGAAGAAGAGGAAGAGTGGAGGTCAGCGAATGAGAGACCGAGAAAGACGAGTCGGGATAAAGCAGATGAATTAGAGGTTTATCTTAATTGCTCCTAAGAGGGATCACATTTTAGGGTTGACTGCTACCTGAGAAAGTGAGGGAGCAAAGTGACTCTGGGAAAGTCAGAAACGATTACAGAGGAGTTTGACCAGAAAGCAGCCAAGCAAAGAAGCTGTCAGAATGAGGAAATTTGTGTAAGAATAATACAGAAGTTTTGAGCAAAGTTCCAAACATTCAAGCAGCTTTGATGGAGCCTTCACAAAATGTTCTTTTTGAAGAAGAGTTGACATTAAATGCATGGTGACTTTAAAGAAATAACAGTAAGCAGGACATCAGTGTCCCCTGCTCTGTTGCATTGAAGGACATGGCTATGAATGGCGGAAGAAAAACTTTTTGCAGTAGTGCTACAACATTGTTCAGAGGCCAAATGTCTTTGTATTGATTTAGCTGAGAGAGAAAACAGAGAGATTTTTCACATGTTTATATCAAGGACACCGCGGAATAAACAGCCTTCACTCAGCCTGTCTCTTCTCCTGCTCAAGGCCCAGCCAGCTCAGGTTATAAAAATCCTTCCGTCTCAAGGAGAGATTACATTATGTCTTGTTGCAAAAGCGCAGAGTTGAAAAGACACCTACAGTGCTCTGTCACTCTTTGTCTTGTTCACGGGTCCTCCTTTTCTTCCTTTGTGTTTTTCACATTTGTACAAGATGTACTTAAGTAGCTCTCCACGCCATCATCTCCACTTTGACAGAGCTAAGAAAATGTCTTAAAATATATGTTTAATACCTTAAACCTCACTAACATCCAACTGGTGATGTTCAGACCAACAGAACTTACTTATAAAGTCCAGTTGAGGTCAAAAGGGGACAAAAGATACCCAATATGTCAGGCTACATTTTGGAGAAATGTGTATAAAATCATGCAATGTAATAATAATACAATATGGAACTAATATTATATTTGATGAATAGAGAAGCCATAAAAAAAGCATAGTCTTGGGTTTGAATATTTCATTTAGTGTTAACCTTTTATAGCTTCAAGAGTTGGAGCAGTGTGATACAGAATATATGTGATCTATTGTGTATGTAATCAGAGACATACATACTGTTGCCTGCAGCTGCTTCTTCCTTAAAAATAATCCATGTTTCACCATGTGTTTCAAATGTTTGCGATAACAGCAACTTAGAGGATAGCCGTCTGGAAGCAATACTGATAGCTGTATATGAGAATACATCTTGGTGGGTGTAACTATTCCTACTCTCCATCCCATCCCATGTCAAGTTTTTCACCAGAACCTGAGTGCGCTTTCAGACAAAGAGGGGAATCGCACTTTATTTAATATGACTCCTCACAGGGAGGCCCTCTCACAGCCTTATCAAATAACTTTAACGATAAGAGCGTACTCCCACCACTATGTACATATTTGTGTTTGTCTGTAACTGGTAAACCATCATATTCCAGTGTTACAGCTTCATATTGGTCATATTCAGATTAAACAAAGTTTTCTTTTCAAAATCGTGTTCACTGTCAAGTACTTATACACTATGAAATACCAGCATGAATTCTTTTATGCAAAATTTTTTTTAAAAAGCGTGGCGTACGTCAGGTGTAAGTGCTCACACAAACATAGTCATCCGCCTGTGATCTGCACGTCTTAAATTACCGACTGTGACACCCAGACAGTCTGAGTCAGACAGCGTCAGACATGCTGTAGCTTTGTGTCCGTTGCAGAAATTTAGAGCAAGGTCAGAAGCAAAGCTACTCGGATGAGGGGCATGGGAATGTGAGAGGCATGCAAGAAATGGGAAGGAAAGACAAGCTCGAGTAGTAAATTCAAAGTAAATTCCTTAAGAATTAAAAATTCCTCATTAAAAAAATACAGTTGTTTCAACATGAGTGAGAATTTCTCAGAACCTCGCAGGTGATTCGACTAAAAGAGAAATTTCTTTTGTAGCATTGTTTTAACCCTTAATCTTTAATACGAATACTTCGAAACTGAACTTTTTCAGTATTTGCAGATTGCTGAAGTAAATGCACAAAAGCTTTTTAATAAGTATTGTTATGTGCTTTTGCAGTAGTAAGCATGTCCTGAAGGCTGACCACACAAATAAAACTCTGAGGTCGCTGTGACCCAGGAAGACAGATCTTTGGCAAATTCAGCCGAGCTGGCCTTGAAACTCAAGTGTGGAGAAAAACACAAGGTTTTTTACCAAACACTTGGGGCTCAGACAGCCACAGACACTCCAAGACAGGTCTCAGAAACTTAAGAGGACAACTTTGTATGATTCAAGGCTTTGCATTAAATGGCTCCCCTGGAAAAGTGTTGTACTGCATTGTTTGTTGATTTGCTGGGCGCTCTTCTGGCGGTTGCTATAGTGACTGCCTCCATTTTCTCTCTGTGGCTGCTCACATAAAGGACTGTGTCCTTGTCTCCATAATAGTTACAAATTGAATACTGCACTTTCCAAGGACTCATGTCACCAACTTACAGCAGAGTGAAAGTGTATGAGTGTGTGTGTGTGTTGGAGAGGAAGAAAGAAGACAATTTTGCTTCAGATGTGCTGGATGAAAGCGAGGTAAAATGTACAGGTTTTTTTTGGTCAGCATTGTCACAGTTTATTTAGTGAATCAGACAGTACAAAAGAGGTAATGCAATTTAAAAATAAAACATGCAATAAACATAAACATCATCCTATTAGAAATCTCAGGACTCCATTTTTTTATTTTAATATCAGCAGCTTAGTGATGTGAGACTTGATAATCCCTGATTTTAAGGAATCAATCTGTCTCTCTAGAAGATGAGGTTTTCAATTTTTGTATTAACGTTAACAAACCAATCGATAAGACCAAAATCAACAGTGCATTAGATCCTATGTCAAACCTTCGTATGTTGGATTTAAATATACTTTTTAGTATTGTAGCATATTGGATTGACGCAAAGTAAAGTACAGTGGCTAAACCATCACCAGACTCTGAAGAAAAGGAGTTTTGTTGCCCCTTTTATTTTAATGTTTCAAGCTTGTTCTATCTAATGAGCAATGTTCCACCTGTCCTGAACATCACCACATTCAGGTTAGAGGAAAGAAAGACCACAAACAAGATTTTCAGGGAGTGTTAAGTTACTCACTGAATCACAGTCCCTGTGGTGTGTCTAAGGATGGCTGTTGTTTGTCCAGATGAAACAGATCCAACTGTGTAGCAAGGGCAGCCTGTCAGCAGCACAACAGCTTCAGTGCTCGGTCAGTGTCGTTACTGGAAGCATTTTGCCACAATGTTATTGTGTTGTCATTTCCTTTTTGGCACCAACACAGTTTAATTTCCAGTCATTGTTGTGAAATGCAAATTATATAAACCTCAATCCTAAAAAAAAAAAACTTCAGGCCATGGTTAACTACACCCAAATGTAAAGTGTAAGTGATATGTGAGTCATTACACAGTCAGCGTGTAAACATCTGTATTGATTCAAATGGAAGAGTATCCGATCCATCAGATTGAAATGTGTTCTGCATAATTTGTGATTTGGTGGAAAGTATAAATTAAGCTCATTCAAAGTTAATCTTAACTGAAGGTCTGCTTACTAACTTTGTTTTCAGCACCACTCATAGTCCGGGGGGGGGACAGAGTTTGCTCATGTGACATGGGGCAAATCTGTCTCTTACAAACTGTGTTTTGTACTAGGTTTATCAGCAGCACCAAAGTTGCAGGGTAGTGGTCAAGGTGGACAGTGGGCATACAAATCACAGGACACACAAGTCCAGAGTTCACATCCTGAGTCCTGCCTGTAGCCAGGTTTAGGCAAAACCTGGGAGGCTTACATGGAGGTAGTACTTGTCTTTAGGCGATCTGAGCATTGAACATTAAACCAGCTCATCCATCTAGTGGGGGGATGGACTTTCTATTCAAAGATGGTCTCTGGCATCAGATTTACAGTTTTATAGTTAGTTTTCGTGCAGCAAACCCATTAGTTAATAAAAAAACAACTCAGTGATACACAGGAGCTCACTTTAAACAAACACAGCTTTGCTCATTGTTTACCTCAGCTGTGAACTTCTCACTGAATGTGGGTAAACATCACACACGCACACGTAACACACACTTGTGATATGATGATCCATAGTTTATTTGTCTCTTCTCTTGTAACAGCGTTCAAGGTCGGTATTTAAACAAGCTAACCCAGCGTACAACAAACAAAGCAGCAGACATGCTTCCATTTGAGCTGGGGACAAAAGATTTTGCCATTACAGTCTACTGCTGGGTTATGTTCCAACATATTGAAACATAAATATGTTGTATAGTGTCATGTTGCACTGGATTGTTTGTTTGAATTAATTAAACCTGCAAAACAGAGGTTCTTCTGAAGCTATCTTCATTTGCAATTACATTTTTTTAAAGCTGGTTTAATGTGTGTTCAAGTCTGTGTCACACATTCAAGTAGAGACAAACTTTTTTTATTTTTTTAATAAACATGTCACATTTTACAAATTTGAATAGCTCTTGAAAATATATTAATTAAAATGATCCCTGAAGTATTTCAAATTGAAAAATATTAGTTATGTCCTGACATTTATGAAAAGGTCCTTAGGACTTCAGACAAACTGTAGGCTTAGAGAAAGATCCGTCTTTGCCTGTGGATGAAGCAAGAACAAACAAAAATGGCTCTTGATCATTTCTTGCAATGGTGGAGCAACGTACACAACTGTAGAATTTGAAGTACTTGTACTTTATATATGTATTTCTTTCTGATGCTGTTGTACTATAACCTACTTAAACTCCAGTACATTTCAGAGGGAAATATTTTAATATTTCATTGAACTTATGGCAGCTATAGTCAAAAACATTAGATATGTTGTTTATACTATTACTGTATATATTAAACCATGTGCTCCCAGTCTTATCCCTTAAGTCAGAGCAAATGTTTCAAAGACGGTAAGAGCTCACCAAAGACACATTTCCCTGCTGAACTTCTCAGATTTAAATAGTTGTTTGAGGCTCCTCTTCTTTCCTCCCCCATACACCATCTCACGACCCCTCACAGTAATCTAACAACCCTGTTGAGGGGACCGATCCCTATGTTAGGAACCACTGAAACTGTCTGTAATTCCTTACTGTTTGGAAAGTAGCTATAATTAGTTACATCTAGACAAGCCAGACAGTACAGGTTCAATTATGCAATAGAAAAAGTCATTGGGAGCATTTTTCTGCAGGTGATAATAAAGCTGCTTTTTTTTTTTTTTGTCCAAGAGATATTTGATTTCCTTTTACTTGTACTAGTATGTTATATTGGTACTTTTATTTGACTAAAGGAGCTGTAACCTGTGGTGAATACTTCATCCACCACAGGTTACAGTTAGGACAGTGCCAGTGTTGCAGCTAAAGAAACAAATGTAGACTGTTGGATGATGTGAACTGTGGTAGCTCTTGTCACAGTTACCCACTTCATTGCCTCAATTGTCCACTCTCCTTTCTTACTCGTATGAGCGCTTACAAGTACCTGACATTGGTTGGCTCTCGTCAAAGGGCCCATTTTAGCATTGACCCAGACAGACTGTTATTCAATCCATTTTTTTATTTAGTCTCCATCATCTAAACTCAGAAGTTAAGGATTTGGTTTAGTTTTAGTTAGGAACCCTGTTCACCTTAAGTGGTTTTGTGACTCTAGCATGGTGGTTTTCATTCTTTCCCAGTGAAACTCACATTGGATGGATTTTAGGCACTCACAACATATTGTGGATGTTGGGTGATATTTGAGAGGGTGTTCATCTTTTTAAACATAATTTCCTGTGTGGAAACCCCACCCAGAAATAATTTTAGGCTTTTTGGACAAGCCATTAGTTCTTTTATTATAGCATTTCACAATAAATAAGGGATTAGAGATTTTATTTAAACACATAGGCTTATTAGACCTTTGTTGAAATTATGAAACTCATGTTCAGCAGTAGTACTTTAGACTGTCTTGAAGAGCTGCTACAAATTATGCAAAGCTTCGAGTTTGAAGCCACAGTACTTTAATAAAATGAAAGAACTTTGTAAAGCTTCATCTGCCCATTAAAAGTAATACAAAGCTTGCATTAACTGATTTTCAGGCCACTTGAAGGTTGCAGTAACACTACATTGACATACGCTCACCTTTATGTTGATGTGGCACACTTAATCGCAAGCGGTTGCTTTGTTGCGTTGAGCAGACACAGATAAGAGTAGATAAGTAACATTGACCTTTATTTGAAGTTGTGTTTCTGGCCACCTGATGAATGTAAGTACAATCTTTTCTCTTCAGCAACTCCCAAGGGAAATATCTGCCTCTTTAGCTGCTAAATGTTCCACTATTTTTACCAGTTTGTCAAAGTGTGTGCTGTGGCTGTTTAGAGCTTAGCTGGAAGCAGCTGCCTGCTGCAGCTGGAAATTAAACTGATGAGACCAATAAAAGAGAACAAAAAACAATCAAATCTGTAAAGTTGTTGTCTGTACAGCCAAAACATTGAGCTCCACTGACCATGAGAACTGCACAGACAGGTGCTCATTATCTTTGCATTTGTAACTATGAGCGTGAGCAGTGACATACACATACTGTTTTTAAAGTAAAAATATTGATTACACAGGTGCACACAAATTCAGACTTATAGGATCAAAGATAACTCAGTATTACCCATATCATCCCCACACAAACACAGATATACGTTAGAGCAATAATTCTAGTGAGTGAGAGGCAGTGCAGAGCAGGGACACTGCAGTTGTAATGTCCTTGTTGTGGATAAATTGTGTGTTGAACATATGCCTCTGGGACATGAGCTAATTATCCAAGGTTGGGTGGGACCCTGGGCGGTGGGGGCACAGGGTAGTGAGGAGGGGCGGAGAAGAAGGAGAGGCTGCCAAGGTCAAACTCATGAGTGTGCATGTGCTACTGAATCCATACCCCACAGTAGTCCCCCAGTGCCACACAGACGTCTTCAATACATTCACTCTCCTCACTGCTTCAAACCAACTATACTTTCACTATACACATCTTCGTTCCAGTCAACTCCCTCTGCCTGTATTACCCCAGCAACTCGCAAAGGATTTATTGGACAATACTATCATAAAAAATACATTTAGACATAAGAGCAATTAAAATGCAGATTGCCTCACCTATATGCATATCCCATTTATGTGCTTACATGTCTGTTTTCTTTACGTGTCCTCGCCTGTATTGCTCTTTGTCCTTGCTGATCTGTTCATCTTATTCAAACATACATGCCACACCATGAAATAATGTTCCCTTTTCATATGTGTGACCATTATCGTAAACACATGTAGGACACATGCATCTGCGTGTGCGTGTGTGTGTGTGTGTGTGTGTGTGTGTGTGTGTGTGTGTGTGTGTGTGTGTGTGTGTGTGTGTGTGTGTGTGTGTGTGTGTGTGTGTGTGTGTGTGTGTGTGTGTGTGTGTGTGTGTGTGTGTGTGTGTGTGTGTGTGTGTGTGTGTGTGTGTGTGTGTGTGTGTGTGTAAGGCCACTGTGTGAAATATGAAGTACTGTGGCTATGGAAGAATAATTTATGTCCCTCCTATCTCATTCTTTATTGGTCTCACAGTGACTACAGTATGAATATTCCCCCTAACAGCATATCGAGGACAGGGTCATGTTTGCATAAGGAGGTAAATTATGACACTAATAACAATGTTGGCATGCTAAGAAGAGACGTGGGAGGAGGTTAGAGAGGTGGAAAACACATTTGTAGTGCTCACATTTGTAGAAGACCAAAGAGAGTGAAGAGATATTGGTGGGTGCAACACATAATAAAAACAAAGCATATTTAAGAGATTGACTGCTTTTTTTTTTTATTGATAAAACACAGCAAGATGACTGATTTTCATTTCTATTTCCAAAAATTCTTATTAAATGTATTAGGTATTGTACATTTGAGACTTGTACACAGCAACAAAAAGATTTTCCAGACTTCTGTAAGTGATTTACTTGCAGGCAGTGAGTCATGCCATCTGACTTTGCTTTGCTCCAGTGATACTTGAATGATTTAAGATCTGTATAGCCTTGAAAATGTGATATTTTCTATATTTTAATACGATAACCTGAAAGAATTCAACATTTGTATTTATTGAAGTGCTGTGAAATTGTTCTTCAGCCTCAGAAATCGCTTTGAGACAATTATTTTGTTGAACTTTATACAGTATTCCACTCTGCCATATTCAAGAAGCTGTTTCCTTGTCTTTTCTTTTTGCTTCACATTCTTATCTGATGGCTAGAGTTTACCAGTTACTTGGTAGATAACGATTTTACATAAAAATGCTCAAACGCTTTAGGCACTGCTGATGTTTAGATTCTTGAAGCACCAATAGAGAGAGGTCCCAAATTGATTCTACAGCATGACAACCGCTACAAACATACAGTGATAGTCATAAATAACTGTCTTGAAAAGGAAAAAGAACAAATAGTGCTGCAACAGATGGTCTGGCCCACAGAAAGCAGGGATCTCAACGTCATGGAATTAGTCTGCAATTAAATGAAGAGACAGAAGACAGAGACAGAACTGTGGCAAGTTCTACCTGCCAAGTCCCTGTGTACCTAGGAGAATTGGTACTGTTTTAAAGGCAAAGGCTCTGTTCTCACCAAATACTGATTTTTAGTAAGGTATTTTTACTCTGTATTAAATTGTGTACACAAAACCTACAATAATTCATAATACATTAATCCCATTACACATGACTCATTGTAAATCAAGCAGCCAAAAGGTACTGGGAGCAGTTAAACGTAGCTCCAACTGCACCAATTTAAAATGTTGCTTACATGTTACATGAAAGGGGACATTTTTAATGATTAGTAATTGAAATGTATTTTACTTTACTACTTATTTTAAGACCTAGTAGATATTGGTGTTAGAACATAGTCAAACATGTTGTTCAGGTGACATCTGCTGGAAGTGAATGAAGCACCTTCTGAAGCACAGTGACATTTGATATAAGCTTGGTGACTGAATCTGTATTTGTTGTCAGGTTGGGATATTTGCCAGTGCTTGCTTGTATGTGTTTATAAACTTGGATATATACTAAAATTATTGTTGACGTCTACTGATTTTTGCTGCTGGCTCAAGCGTTCCTTGCTGGTTAGCTAGGCTATGGACATCTGGGTAAGGACAGAATCATATTTGTACTTTAGATCTAAAACCCTAACTTGCTCTTTTGTAGATCCAATATCCTCAAATGTATTGACTTGAAAGGCTACAGTTAAGTAACTAGTCTGTTCCCATTGCTAAATGAATTGGATACTGAGGCCACTGATTTGATACCTGCTCCACTGGTTGTATCACCAAACCAATATGACGGCACAGGCTGTAGCTACACCAACATATAGAGCTTCTCATACAGGGGGTGTCTAGACAGAGCACCGCAAGGGTCTTCACCTGTAACAGCTGACTTCTGGTTTTTCATGTCACATTTCGTCCTTATCAATTGAATCCTAGATCTTTTATAACAAGAAGTTCTTTCCAATTACACTTTCTTCTTTCTACCCTTTCAAGTTCGTCCATTGGCCTTGCTTAACTGGATAAATTGCTTTAGCACACCATTCTGCCTCCTCGTCGCAATTTATTTGTACCAATATAATTTTCTTCTCATTTCAGGGTGTTGCTTTATATACGTGTTTGCTTTTGCCAAGGCCAAGGCCTCCACTAAATGCCAGTGGAGCTTGTTGAATTTCCTGTTTATAGAAGGGAGTCTTTTGCCAAGCTACCTTTTGCAAGTGCTGTGTGCTGTTATACTGTGTGTGTCTTTACACTCCAGATTTTAAAGACTTTCTACTAAAAATTCAGTGAGTCTGAAAATCATGTTAGACTGTAAAAGAAAAGAATATACATTATTGTTATACATTGCCCATACATTTGCTGGAGTTTCTTTTATTAGAAGTAATGAATAGGAACTTCTCAAATTGTTTCCCAGCAGTCAAGGTGTGATTACATGGCAGGCAAGTGCCATGGGACCCCTCACTCTCAGGGGATTCAGGGATTTCAGGTTAATTTTCTAGCAATTGGTTTGTTAGAATTAACTGCAGATTTATTTGACGTGAGTATAAATGGAATAGACAAAGTCCTCAAACTGACATTATATTGCCTAATGTTTTGTAGAGAAGTTATAGATTTAAAAATCTAGTGCGAAAGCCGGCAAGTACTCTGTTTATTGTGCTTAAGGTTAAAAAGCAACGTTTTTCATTTTGATTTAAAAACGAGTCAGTTAGTAATAAAACAAAGCTCATCAGGAAACCAATTCAAATAAAACATTTGTAATCATAGGTCTAGCATGATTATTTCAAAATGCAAACTTAAAATCAACAACTCTTTTGCCAAAGCTAGGATTACATAAAATACACACAGCTTTGTTCTCATTTAATCAAAAGGAAATTATGATGATCCAGAGTTTGGATCCAATATATGTGGATCAATGAATAGTGCAACATAGTACTTTGTGAAAATTCTCCTTAAAGAAGAGAGTAGGTGCCAGTATGAGCCCCTGAGGAACACCACACAACAGTGAAATTGAGATAGATTGTTTTCCAATTGTAACAGAATACACTCAATCAGGAAAAAACAGGCTAATAGGGTCAGAGAGTTGTTTAAGTAGTGGCGTGTGATTTACCACGCAGTAAGGTCTAAGAGTGGTAATTGGTAATTTGCCAAAAATAGTGGTATTCTCTACCTAGCTCAGCAGCTGCTGATACATCAGCTATTTCCAAGATTTTAGCCAAAATGGACCAGTGGGAGATTGGATGAAGATTTGATAGTCCTGCAGGGTCAAGATTAGAGTTTTAATCTAAAGATCATTACTACATGCTTAAATTACATTGGAAACATCCCAGTGTTCATAGATGCATCTCAGAGACTATTGCTCACTGTATTCAAGAAAAAGGAGCCAGTGTATAAACAAGGATCTTTCCTCAGATGGGATAAGGATAAGAAGCTTTTGTTTGTTGAGCAGCTTTCTAGAGAGCCTGAGAGATTGGATTGATCAAATCTGTTTTGTCTCAGCATCTGTACATATATGATTTTAATAGACTTATCTGGAACACAGTTATCTTATTAACAAAAGTGAGGAAACTGTTGGATGTTAGAGGGACCTTCAGTGAGGACAGCACAACATAAATTAACAATAGTCAGTAATATTCACTAGGGCTCTGGGACAATGATCATATCTAGAAATAATAGAAGTATCTCATCTTTGCTAGTTTTATCCCCAATTGATATAAACTATTATATTCCCTTAACGCAAACAGAGAAACCCCCAATAGATTCGTGTTTGATTTTCTTTCCGCTTTCCTGCAGCTCTGCCTGTGGGCCAGCATGGAGTTGTCTTGGGGTCAACTCTACATTTTGGAGCAATATGTGGTGCAATACAATCCGGGATAGGTGAACTAAGAGTTGAAAAGGACGAGGGTGTCAGCAAGAGATTCCAAAGAAGGCATATCACTTAATGTCATAAGGTTTGTAGCTGTGAGGGCTAAGTTTCTTTCCAGGGGGGGTAGAGAACAGAGATTTCAGAAGTAACTGGAAAATGCATGGAAATCTCATCAAGCCAATATTAACAGAAAGGGAAACACTATATGAAACAACCAGAACCAGAGTATGCCTGCTGATGGATGGGGCTCGGTACAGCCTGCACAAGTTTAAAATATTCTATGAGTGTCTGGATGTGTCTGTAGAGGCACAAATACTCAGCAAAATAAATGACCATAGACTTCAAAAAGATGACACATTGCAAGTAAAAAAAAAAAAAAGCAGAACAAGATACACAGGAGTGTACACAGCAGAGGCAGATGGCAGACCAACAGCAACGGCTCTATCTCAGAAAAACTTGTGCAAAAAACATGGGTCAGGTGATCACAGCTAATTTTCTGATCAAGTTTCTTTTCAGGGGGTGGAGGACAGAGGTTTCAAAAGTAACTGGAAAATGCATTGAAATCTCATCAGGCCAATATTAGTAACAGAAAGAGAAACACTATATGAAACAACCAAGTCCAGGCTCCCTGCAACCTTGAGCAGCCATCTGACTTTCATTTGTTGCTTTGCATCTTTTTGTTTATCTTTTGTATAAAAACAAAGATTAACTTTCACTAAAACCTTTTCATTTCACATGCCAACTTCTCCTTGATATTTGACAGTGGAGAATTTCACTTCCTATACCTATTATTCCTAACTTGAAGTGTAGCGCACATAGACTTTTTTTTCTGAACGCTTAATAAATGCATTGAAAGGAGATACCCTGTACATCTTTTCATCTTATTCAACCTTATTAACCTTTACCCTTCTTTAGAAGTATGGAGGTTCTAAGCCTGTGTAACCACTGTGCACTTTAGCTCAAAACACCTGAACATTGAGTGTGATGTTCAATTCAGTTCAGGTCTTTGTCATAACATAAAAAATATATATATTTTTGCAGTAAAAGGTTGATCTGAAAAAACCCAGACAGACTGCAATAAAACTAGATATAAGACCATGCCTTTCTTTGCAGATTAGATAAAATAAAACCTGAACCTGTTGCACCTAATTTTAGAACCCTGTGTATCAAAAGAGTATGGAGGATGCCAAATTCTTAAAGACGGGATGGTGTACCTTTGTTTGACACTGCTGCCCAGTTGATTTGAGTCTTGTACATTTAAAGTCTCATACTAGGAAATCGCAGAGAAGAGTATTGAGAATTCTTGTAGCTTGGATTGTTCCTCCGTTGTATGTAACTTTGTGAAAAAAGACAATCCAGCTGAGTGCAAAAAAAAAGAAAAAACTAAGCCTAACTAGGACTGGTAAACATATGAGTGTAGTTGCTGATTTATACTATATAAAAAGACAGCAAAAAATTAACAGGTGACAAGTGTGTCAAACTTCAGAAAATGGGGTCACAGTGTGTGTGTAATTGATAATATTTTTTTATTACAACCCATGAGAACTATGAGTATTAAAAACCATCCATCTGCCCTCCACATTCACGTGTTCTGTGTTTTGTGATATATAGTCATGATTTGCCACATTATGTTTCCCAGCTCTTTCAATGTTAGATCGTGTTGCCCTGCTGTCTCTCAAGGTCTCTCTCTGTCTGCTCCAGCTTAGCCAAGGTCACCCGCTCCGCTCCAGGCTCCCTGCAACCTTGAGCAGCTAACTGACCGGGAAATGTGTGTTCTCCGTTCCATCACTTATGTGTCCTAGTCTCAATCAGCCAGATACAGAGCAGAACTGCCATTAAATGCTCCAGCTTGCTGCCACTTGGACATTAGGTCACTCCAGTAGATGTAATCTTTAAAAAAAAAAAACCCACAGTCGCTGAAGGACATCCAAGAACTAAGCAGTAAAAGCTCAGCTTCTGTTAATTCAATTAAGTTACTTGAAACACTAGCGCACCCCATAGTCTGAAACCTTGTGTGGTATTTGCACGTGACTGAGCATTGCCTTTATTGAAGCTATATATTAAAATCTTAATGAACAAATGTGAGTTAGAAATGTGTGTAGGCTTGTGTGCATATGTGTACACTGTGTGTCTCTCCATGTCTAATCCTGAGACTTCAAAGGACCTTGACTTTCTATAGGCCTTGACAAATTGCGACACGCTTTTAAATCACACAGTTACAAAGGAAGAAAAAATATAAGTAAACAGCATATGACTGTTCCAATTAACAAGGCGAGCCAAAGTGCTACAGAGCATTAAAGCCACAATAGTGAGAATGTATCTGGGACCTTGGCTTTGATATGAAATCTTGTGGCCTTGCTTCTACTGCCCTCCATGTTAAAAGCTTTTTGTGACAAGGAAATTACTTTATGAACATCTGAAAGACTCCCAAACACTTAAACCTCCCTGTTAGTTTCATTTCTAGACCATGAGAGAAGTGCTTCTTTTTTTTTCTTTTTTCTTTTTAATTGCTGCATCTTGTCATTCGTGTCATCAATCTCTTTCCCTGCTCTTATTTCATGGTTTGAGCCCTTTAAGCAGTTCCTAACCTCTCCTAACAAGTGGTCTGTTTTTCATTCTTACAAGGTCTGTGGAAAACAGTTTGTTTCAATATGCTCACTCTGCCAGGCCTGGCACTGGGTAAATTATATTTATATGTGAGTGTGTTTTTGTTTACATCTTTAAGGACTCGGTTCCTTCAACATGTACCTGGAATGTCCAACCCGGAAAGAAGCAGAAATACCAAATGTGTCTCTGCGGCCTTGAGACTTCACAGGGCCCCGACTTAGTGCTCAGCTCGGTAAACACAGTTTCCTCCTGTGGCTCTCTGTTTGGACAGGAAACAAGGAAGCTGATCAAACGCTGGCTCAGAAGGCTGTCGCTGCATTGAGCTGGAATGGAGTTGTGGGTCTTTTAAAGTACTTTAAATAGGTGGATATGTAAAAAAATAATAACACACCATTTATGGTTGGCAGATCCACTGGTTTTAAACCCTGTGTCTCTTGTGCTTGTGAAACACTTTACCAAAATAAATCATGCAGTGTAGATATTCTTATCTCAAGCTTGTATTTTGTTTACAAAGTAGAGGAAACCGTATCACAAACACAGTGTAAAGTTTGACGTTAATGCCCGACTGCCTTTGTGTTACAGATTTACAACCCTGTCCTGATGACATCATAGATTAGGAGTAGCAGGACACAGATGATAGGAGGAATTAATTGGATGTTTGTTGGCTGAGGACAAGGATAAACAGTGAGGAGGCAGAAGAAAAGAGGAGCAGAAAGTCTGTTAAAGTCATCAGGGTTAAATTGAATGATAATGCTTCCCCCTTGTGACTCTTTATTAAACTGCATACTTTGTAGAACAGTAAATTAAGGAAAATAAAATAAGGAATTTGTCTCATCATTTGAGAATAAACATAGATGAACAAACATCTTACAGGTAAAGAATGATATCTTTATATGATATTTTTAAGAAATTGTTTTAAGTATTCTGTAATGCGTGTAGAAATGCAGAAGTTTAACCGATTGCATTAAGTATTATATTTCTTAGAGTTATTGAATCTGCAAACATTGTTTAGTTTAGATGATTAAGTGCTGGATAAGACAACACAACACATGCAATGTGTGTAAGCTGCATGTTGGTTTCCAAACTACTTGCGATACGCTTCTTAAATTCAGGTTTAGGGTGAGCACAGAGGAAGTAAAAATGGCCTTCAAGTGTCAAACTCTTCACACACATCATTCGACACAATGGAGATCAAACATCTAAGTAGAGTAACAATAAGCAAAACCCATTTTTGAGTGGGAGAGGATGTGTTCTGTTTAAATTAACTTAAGACAAATGCTGATTTTTAATAATACATTATTTTGATTTAGTTTAGTTTAGTGGTAATGTTCTGTGAGAAACAAATGTTATTTGGGGGGAAAAAAAGATCAGTTTCAATTTCAGTTCCTGTCTTTATTCTTAAAAACAAAACAAAACCACAAGACATATGCCAGTTGCATGAGAAGATTGATGATGCGTAAATACAGCACATTCCTCTGGCTGTTATTAATTACATACAGGAATCAACATTCTCCCAACAGCTAACAAATTAATCAAAATGCTCTCATCAGTTTCATCTTAAATCTTAAAATAAAAAGGGAGAATTGATGAAGCGAGTTCTGTGACACTGGAGTTACTGCTCTTTATTGCCGGTGAGCTGCTCCCCAGATGCCTCATTTGAAAACTGCAGAAAGGGAGTGCTGATCTCACTTGACTGCATGTCTCCAGCTACCCGCAGCAGGCAGCTCAGAACCATGTCCTTGGCCAGGCCGGCCTCCAGGTTGCCTTCCCGACTCAACTGCAAAGTGATCTGGTCCAGACTGGTCAGGACCAACTCTGAACCCAGCAGAGGGCATATGGGGCTGGTGTGGGAATCAGAACCAGTGGCGCCTTCTCTTGCCATGTTTTCCATCATATATTGCTGGTATAGATCCAAGAGTTTCTGCTCTAAGTAGTGATTTAGAAGGGAGTTTGAGAATGGCCCCTCTCGTCCCTGAAGCAAAAAGCTCCGATCACGAGCACTCCCCAATCTCCAGCGGTTTGAACCTGCCCTCAGTGGATGCAGAAGACCACCCTGAGATGTCTTTTCTGGGGGAGAATCCTCTATGGCTGGGGGGACATCACAGGACTGGAGAAAGGGGCCAACAGGTTGGGCATCAGCACAGAGCCGCAGCTCACCATCATTAGCTGAGAGAGGCAGCACCTGGTCACCTCCAATGTGGAGGTCACTGTAGTTCTGGCAGATGCTCTGACAGAAGGATGGAACCAAGAAAGGGCCATCACCACCAGAGTGAGCCTGAGCTGGGATCTCTATCTCTGGAGAGATATGTCTGCCTGGATGGGTTCTCTGAATATCCAAGGATTTCAGCGGAGAAATGTACTCCACTGAAGCTCGCCTGTTGACTTTAGTGCCTGTTGGCTCAGGAGCATTGGGATGAACAAGTGTAGTGTGTCTGGTGGAGCCTGGTGCGAGGGTAGCAGCTGCTCTCGGCAGCCCATAAGCACTTTGGAGAGCCTTCTGAGGAGGGAAGGAGTCAAGCTCCTCCAATTCACAGAATGTCATGCTCAATAATCTGCCTTCACAAAGCATGCTGCAACAAAGACGACATACGCAGAATCTCTGAGCTGAAATATTAAAACACACTACATGTTGGTAACAGCTCATAGGCAGCTACTTTACAAGTACATCACCATCAATATATGACTGTTTCCAAGCTGTTTAAGCTTGAAATTAAGACAACCATGATCCAATTTAAGTTGTGTGGTTAAAAAGGTCAATATTACTCTGAAACAAACATCTTCCTACCTTAGACCAGTCAGTCTTAGTCAGCTGATCACTTGCTCTCAGTTGCCAAATGTCAAAGTCCTTCCAAGATCTTTATCACACAGCAAAAAGTACTTCTTAAAAACATTGCGTAGTGTATCAGTACGGTCTACCACATGTGTAAACTGTATTTGAATCAAAGGCTCCTCTCCCAAAGAGAAGTGAGAGTATCAAATTCTTCTCTTTTCGTATTTCTGCAAATTTAATCTTGCAGCTGCAAATTCTGAGCATATTCCAACACATCATCTGGCTAATTCATATCTTATCATCACAGGATTGTTACAGTACATACCTGCTGGGGTTATTGTCGTTGTTCTTAAATTAAGATTTAGCTTCTGTATGTTACAGTCTTGAGAACTTCTGCATTTGTTAGTGATAGAGCAGGTGTTGTCTTCTCAGGAAGGATACACCAGCGGTAAAAAGAGACCACTGAAGTTCTGTTTCTCTGTAACAGAAACAGATGTGGGATGGAGACTTAAGTTGAAAGCAGAAAGGGAAAGTCCATATTGAATGTGATCAAAACATCACAAAGTACAAATGTTGGACCAGATACTGATAAGTCGCACCCCAAAATCTTTCAGACAAATTATTTGGAGCTCTACTGTTACTAACTGTTACTATCTGTGTCAAAGCAAAGCAGAAGTGTGACTTTCTGCTCAGTTACATAACGAAAATTCATCGCTTCCTTATTAAAACCACACCTAGACTTTACCTTGTTAAAGTAAATGCAAATGCATGTAAATGTTACATGTTGATATGACATAGAAATTTTACCTGAGACTTTAAAATTATGTTTTCCTTTACTTTATTTGAAGTCCTCTGTGGTATAAACTCATTTTGCGTCAAATATTTTTCATCTAGGTCTAAATCGGTAATCTAGTGAAACTGACTGAAACTTTCAGGTTATATTCATGGCTGGGTTTTTCTGAGATGTAAATATCTTGTCTGCCTCTCTCACTTCAGTTAAGATGCTTCTATTTAGACTTCCTCAGCTTACGTTTGGAAAGTCCAACAACAGACGCACATGAAACACAAGAGAACATGTTTTATTATTAATTAGGCAAGGAAACCTAGACATAAATCCACATAATATAACTATTTTTACAGTCTAGGTTGTTATATAACTAATTTAGGTATCTAAATTTTAGTGTGTTTTCATGTTTGGCACATAAGTGTCACCTGCAGTCAGTCTTGTTTTCCTGATTAAAACTGAAATCTCCAGTCAGGTCTAGATTCGTGGTTAAAAGAAGTAAAGTTAAAGGGAGATAGTTTGTTTGATTGCTGACTGTTATTTTGTCCACTGAGTCTCGTATGAGTCCAGATATCTGATACAGGGCCACTGCTCAGCAGTAATGGTAGCACACGGTGTAGAGTTACCGACCCGTTGCCACAGCAATGTTGCTGAGCAACATCCAGTAACATTAAAGACATGTTGAGATCAGGTTAGACGGCTGTATCTGATCAGCTTTTGTTTTGTGTCACAACAGAGCAGATGTTTGGATATTTCAGAACCCTGGACAGCGCCTGGTCCTCGTGAACACTGTTCATTTGTAGAAATATTAGTTTTCTTTGAGAAAAGTATGGAAAGCTGCTTCACAAACTTTGAAGCTTTGAATCTAAGGGCGTCTCCGTAACCCTGAAAGGCTCCTTTTAGAGGAATGTTTAAGAAGATCAATAATGTTTTTCGCCCCAACCATCATGGACACAGACAACGGGATGGTGGTGGGTTCAAGTCCAAGGACTACCACAACGCCTGCACCATCCGGCTGGTGCGCAGCACCTCCATGCTCGTGGTGGGAGAGAAAGCTCAAACAGCCATGGGCTCAACTTTAAAACGAAGCAAAAGCACAGTGAGCATTGAGTCGACCTTGTACTATTATCAGAGGCAGGAGGACAGGATATGGCTGTACTCTCAGAATCAGAACTGCCTGGAGTACCTGGAAGCACTTGTGGCTTTGAGACGGCAGTATACAAAGAATGTGAGTGACTTAAAAAGTAAGGACACCAAGGCCACAGTTTCCTCCAAGAAAAAGCCTGCACCTCCGGCGCCCAATAAGGAAGAAACGGTAAGCTTAAATCATCTCTTGCCAGTACATGGCAGGCGATATCAAAGACAAATGTTTTCCCGTTCTTTAACCACAGATATCAAGAACCAAATCATCTGTGCCTCCAGTCTCCAGTGAGGAGGACACTTTACAGTTCTTTGATGCAGTCATTGCCAGCTGTGACACCGAAACTCTACGCAAACCTTATACGGACGATGGGCACGCTGACGTAGATTTCATAGGTGGGTTTGAAAAATAATTGTAATGATCTTAAGGTAGGATTTTGTATGATCTTTTAACACAGCTGTACTAAGTGGAAGGGAATACTTTTTCCCTGGGGTCACATCCTAAGTCTTTGCCATCTAGTCTGGGTTTTATCTTTTTAATCCAAATCACAGTGGAATTAAAAAAGTATTATTCTGTGTTTAATAGTGTGTAGACCTGTAGGTCAGAAACAAATAAACATAGTGGTTGAAAGTTATCGATGGTTAGAATTATTTTCACCTCAAATGCTTATGTGCAACTTTGTCACTAATAATAATGCAGTAATAAAGTAAATAGTATAAAAATACTGTGCTAATATTTAACATTCTTTGAGTATTTGTTTGAATACTGGGCTTTTTGTATTTCTACAGTTTAGTAGTACTGCTTTTACTTAAGTAAAGGGTCTTCTGAAATTGTACATCCATCCATCATCTACCACTTATTCCTGCTATCCGTGATTGTAGAGGGGCTGGAGTCAATCCCAGCTGACACTGGGTGGGGTACACCCTGGATAGATCACCTGGCTGTCATAAACATAAATAGATAGATAGATATAGAGGGTTTTTAGGTATAGGTTTGATGATAATACTTATTACCTTAGTATATTTTTAATTGCAGGACATGTCTTTGTCTTTTCATTGCTGTATTTCTAGAGTTAGTGAGGAATTTTTGTTTTGCCACTGATACTTCTGATTTTTAGTGTTTCCAAATCTTCACTAAAAGTAATACTTTTACTCGCACTAGACACGGACACGCCTTTCCCAGGAAAGTGCAAGTGTAATACAGTTAATGGAGGCCCATTTTATCCGAGTACACCAGCATGCACACAGGCCATAAATCTAACCTGGAACATTTGAACTGAATGCAGCCATTCTGTTTTGTTTTGTTTTTTTGTTTTTTTCATTTAACCTTAGGCTTTGATAAATGTGTGCTGTGACAAAAAGTCTAATTTTCCTTCACAACTAGATATATTCGGCAGTTAAACTCCAGTGTAGTTGAGGATTGAGTAAGCCAGAAATAATTTGTAACACTCCCATTTATAGATTTTCCTGGCTTTTTGTAGCTTTGCAGTAATTCTCATTTAGGTTTTACCTGCTTAGAATGAAACCCAGAAGCCCTTTTGGCTTACAGGTTTCAGCTTCAATTGAGGTTCTCACTCTCTGCCTTTCTCTCCCACAGTGGCCTCCAGCTCAGCTGAACACGACCTCCACTCTAATTGGGTCTTGCGAGTTCCGCAGGTCATGGATGACTCCAAGCAGAAAGTGGTTCACGACTGTGCCAATAAAAGTGTCCCAAAAAAGAAAAACCTGAGTGGGTCCACAAGCAGTAGACTGCGACTTCAGAGGAACCCGATCCACCTGCCCAAAGTGGTGGAGAGTGCATTCCAGACTTTGCGCTTCAAGCCCAAATTAAAATAGCAGTAAAGCTTAACAGACATTTAAAGCCATCAGCACTGCCACCCTTACAGCATCATCGGAAATAAGATTACTTTAACCATTGTGTTAATAGCACTTCTTTCAAATGTGCTTTTGAACTAAATAAGAGGAATGTGCAGTGTTGTCATGGGTGTGGGATTTAGGCTGAGTGCAGTTTACGGTTAAGACCTGCAGAGACCAGATTCCTCCCAGGTATGAAAGCCAACTTCGAAATGCAACAGTGACAGCTTCACAGTAATATCACTGTCAGAATAGTAAACATAATTTAGAGTGGTGCATGAATGTGTTTGATTTAAAAGTGTTGTTCCGATTTGCAAGGGCTCAGCTGACTGAATAGTTCAAACCCATCTTGGGTTATTCTGCTCCTTGCTGCTGATGTTAAAATAGTTCAGAGGAATAAAACTTATTTCCGTAAGACAGAACTTGGATTCCAGCGGTGCTGATATTTCTTGTAGTTTTATTTGCCCACGTTTTCAGATACCTTTCACTGAAATGTCTGATAAAATAGCGCTGACTACCTTTTTAGGTGCCTATGGCCTTGAAACATATAAATGATCCCCGCCTGCTCTACATGTTAATGTGGGTAAGATAGAAAGTGTGTAATTGCTGCAGTGGTGTAAGAACTATTCATAGCTTTGATTTAAATGAAGTAGAAAAAACAGCTTAAAAATATGTCCTGACTTCAAAAAGGTACAAAACTATTACCAGTAAAATGTACCTAAACTATTGATAGGTAAAAGTACTCATGATGTAGTATGACTTTTTTCAGTCTTATAATGTATGCATAATGCCTTTACCTCATTCAAGTAACTAAATGAAACTGTCACTTTCATTTTCTTTCTTTATTACAAATGTGTCAAGTACAAACTATACAGCATTCACTTCTTTTCTGCTTTGACCTTGGGACTGAAGAAGGATGACATAGGCTTCATGCCAGTCTTGTCCACTTTAGCTAAAGTTTTCTGAGCAGCAGTCATCTTCTTGGGTGGCTGGAATAAGGAGGAGAATAAAAATCAATGGTAACCTTGCACAGAGGTGGCTGGGAATGTGTTACAAATTGAGAACTTCAACTCAACCCAAGGGAAAAGATGGTTCTACAGCATAAACCCCTTGACCCATCTGCACAGTCTACATCCAAAACTTAAAGAAGCAGTCAAAAAACAAGAGCTATACTAACAGTCCCTCAAGGTCTTCAGGGCAACTGACCACTTTATCTATTTTGTTTTAATCACAATAAATAATGACCAAAGACCATGATTCCTTAATCATTGTCTTTTTCAGGCAGACTGCTCCATATACACTCACTTTCCGCGCAAAGTCTGCACTGTTGAATTTGGTGTAGTCCTCTCCGGCCTCCACCGGTTTGTCTGAAAGTTTCCGCTTCTGCCAAACGAGGAAGTAAGAAATTCTTTTCATGACAAAGAGCACCAAACTTATTCCCCTAAAAATCCACACCACTACTAGCTCTAATAATCACACACTGTAAATGAAACAACCCTTATAACCAGTGTCACAAAACACACAAGAAGTGACTGGGGATGATGGAATTACGACAAACGTGCAAATGCTGCGATGTTAGAGTGAGGTGGAGGACTACAGAAAACATTCTCCGAGATTTCGACAGCATACAAAGAGAAGAGTGTATGTAACGCCTACATCACTCGTATTTAAGAACAGAAACAAACCTTGGATGGAGGTTCTGTCTCCTTTGGGCTTGTCAGCTCTGGTAACCTATGAAACAGGAGAAGATGTAGGGTTGTATAATCAGCATACCATAGAACTAATAGTCATGATGTCAAAGTATTAATTGTCTGAACGTACTGTAAGTGGCTGAGAAGGGCTTTGCTCAGGTCTTCACTGATGTAGTCTGATATCAGGCCATGAGCATAGCGTAAGTAGTCCACTGTGTCATAAAGATAAGAGTGTGACAGCGATCACTGACATAATACTAATTATTTTATTAAATTAGGGTTCAGAGGGGTACGTTTCTGTGTTTAACTATCATTAACCCACAGACAGAAACCATGCAACAGTAGTGCCATCTATTGGTTAACATCCTATCTGCTACCAAACCATAAGCTGAAATAAGGCAAAACTTTCTTTGTTTAGGAAGATGAGGCCAGAATTTCTGTCAGTAAATACAAAAAACACCCTGAAGATGAATTGACTTACCCTCACTGTAGTCTGAGTCTGACTTGACTCTAATATATGTTGTGGATTTGACTCCTTCTCCAACAGAGATATTTCTTTTCTTAAGGGCAACAACTGTCCTCTCCACCTACAACAAGAAGTTTAAAAAAATATATAACTGCATTGTGCAAAACGAATGTTATATAGTTTTTGTCCTTTTTTCCTAATATACCATAGTCAAGCTGTCTTGCACTGTATGTGGACATGCACCAAAATATGTTGTCATTTTAGTTGGATAGCTAAATTACACATACCTTTTTCTTTAACCAGTTCATTGTCTTCTCTTGGCTGTATCGATGAAACTTCAGATTTCCTACCTCTATTAAAATGAAACACAACATTTAAACAAATCAATAAACATAACCATATTGCTGCGTAATATTAGATTTAAAAAATAAATTTCACCTTTCTCCTCTGTAATGTGGTGCAGGGATACCAGGGAACGTGTGCAGCTCAGCAGCCTAGAGCAAGCTGGGAATTCCTCATCCATAACAATCTGATCTACAGGCTGGAACTTCCCCTGAGCAGGTGATAAAATAAAACTTTATAGCTTCATATTTTGACTTTCATGTATAAGGTGTAAGCTAAAAAAATTAAAAAGATTCAATTCAAATCTTACTTATTCATATACAATTATGGTTATATTATTACTGTTATTACTGGGTTTTGTTATATTGGTCAGATAATGCCTCTATAATTTTTACATGTGAAGAAGCACAACCAAATATTCTGGTACAGCAAATAAACTCATTTGGTATCAAACCCATTAGTCTGTTGACACTCCAGGATTTAGATGGCACTTTTTGTCAACCTCAGAAATCTTGTACTTTTATCTTTATTTTTCTTCCATACAAAAAAAAATGACATGAACAGACTCCGGTCTCTTACCTCTTTATCAGATTTAATCAAATAGGGCAGAATTAGATAGAGAGGATCCATTGCTGTTACAAAGAGAAGTCTCCCATCTGTTTAACAGAAGAGACAACTGTGAATTAACACATGGCCAGACTATAAACCTGAGACAGACAAATTTACAGTATAAGAATTAGTTTACATGCCTACTTGTTAGTCTAAGATGAGATGACTAGTTTTGTGTCAGCAGCTCCTCTTTGTCATTGGTGTTTGTCTGTGCTTAGGTTATATTGTCATAATATATGGACATGGTCCTAGACATGTTTCAGTTTTTATTACCAATGTACCTAAAGTTTCTGCTTAGAGGATTTGGTTTATTTTGAGTTCTGTTAGTTTACCCAAGCTTTCGTATGTAAAGATTGCAAAAACTCTTTTGCTGCTGCCGCTAATAGGGATTTAAATATAACATCTGCCACTTTAGTAGCAGTGTAAATAATTATGATTAAGTTGCTTCTGACTTTGCAGTGTAGTGAGTAATGACACCCACCTCTCTGTACAGTCTGTCCAACAAACCAGGAGTGGAAATCTTCTTCAAATGCTTTGACCTCGTACAGCTGTACATCACCACTACCAAGCATATACAGAGATGCTGCATCTGCAGTTAAAAATATGAGGAACTGTGTCACTTTCACTACCACATCTGTATGTACAGGATACAGAGTTAGAAAGTGGTCAAAACTGAAAGCAAACATGCAGACACACAAAGTTTACATGGTTTGGCCTTGAGATGGGAATGTTTTACTATCTGTAAAATTAATATAAAATATACAGTACAGTGCAAAAGCCTTAGGCAGGATGCTTTTAATATAAATTGCATAGTGTTTTCATTTATAAATTAACTTCATACCAAATGCAGTGAATGAAACAAAACCTAAATCTAATCAGTATTTACAGCTCTCCTCTTTGTCCTTAAACTAGCAGCAGTTCTCTTTGGTTTGACCTACACACAGTTTCTCCTGGTACTTTGCAGCACCTTGGAGAAGCTGCTGCAGTTCTTCTGCAGATTCAGAAACAGTGTTTCTGTCACTTCATGTGATCACAGACTGACTCCACACTGCCCAGATCAGGGCTCTGTGGGGGTCAGACCATCTGCTGCAGGACTCTTGGTTCTTCTTGCCTCTGAAAATAGTTTTTCCTGAACTCTAGTGGGTTTTATGGTCTTATTGTCATGCACAATATGCTGCACAATGAACCTAGGATAAATCAGACATCTAATGGTGTTTTGTGATAAGAATCTAAAACATCTAAAGTGCCTAAAACTTCTGCACAGTACTGTACATCTTCTAGCTGTAGACCTAGATGTATGTATGCAACAGAGATGATACAATGCAAAGGCTGGACCTGTAGAGGGATTCCTTAGTCTCACAAACGATGGGTTCCTGTCGCGCGTCCGTGTGTCAATGACAGAGTCTGTGGGTACCAAAACAAAAAAAAAGTCGAGGTGTAATGTGGGAAATTGTCTCTGTATAACACTATGTTACACATTTTCAAAACTAGCTAATGGTTAACTACGATAAAAACTAGCTCATGACAAATAACTATTTAGTTAACTACCAGTTACTGTCAGCCAAGTAATAACCTAATATGTCCTGACATGTAGCTAGAAGCATGCTAGCGTGATGCTAAACAGTGTCAAGTAGTTTTGGTATTAACGAAATGACCAGGCTACCCTTTAGCATTAGCATGTTAGCTCACAGTCAATGCCTACCTGCAGCGACCACCACCCAACTGTCATTTTCAACGTTAGGCGCTCGCTTCTTTTTAGTCGCCATTTTGAATGATTCAGGGTGGCTGAGTGAATTTCCGTTGTCGGGTCTTTCTACTGGTGCGAACTATGTTTTTTTTTTTTAAATCTGGGCTAAAACAGCGCTGGCCTAATGTTACTACTGAAAGTAACAACGTTTTGTTTTTTTTCTGCCGAGCAACATGAGCTCAGAAAAGGCGCCTCTCCGCGTTCACCTCCTGCGTTTGTCCCACAGGAGAAAACACGACCATTATTATTGTGTCTTCAGCTTCAATTCTGTAATATCTTTTAAACAAGCAAAATGAAACACGTTTATAAAATCAAACGACTACTCTATTGTTGAAAGTAGCGAAAAATAAGCGAAAACAGACCGTCATTTATTTTTGATTCACCCTGTGTTTTTACTGCAGTGGTACGTTCCGTGGTGACGTCGTGTTGGCGTGCAATTTCTCAGGTGGACACTAGAGGTCGCCCGAGAGCTTGGAGTAATATTTCAGGACGTGGTAGTGTTTGGCTTTGTCCTGCACAGTTTACCCTCCAGTCACTCAGCTGATATTTCAGCGGTATGGTTTGGTCTTCAGCAGAGAGGCTCAGGGTCTCTGCTCTCAGGTGCAGGATGTTTGGTGACCAGTTGTCCTTTGGCACACTGGCACACAACAGATTGAGGGATCCATCTGTCCTTTAATAAGAGGAGGGCATCTCTCACTCTCTCAGGATATGACACTGTGAGTCCCAGTTGGTTTTCAGTGAGTCACTTGTTTTTTTTTCCACCTCCATGTTCAAGTAGGGATGTGCAGGGTGATTGTGTGCTTCCCTCCATATTAGAGTTTTAATTATCTTATTTAGTTAATGAAGGAAGGGATTTGTGTGCTGGGTAAGTAAGTTTTTAAACATCACCGTACATTGGACCTGCGTGGAGCAGCATGATGTGGAGGAAAACTAGAGCTTACACAGGATGTAGTTTCTCTGACTGACTAATTTTCATGCCAGCTCAGTGTGCAATTTTTGACTTTTATCACTATATTCTATTTATTTATTTATTCTGTCCATTTAAAAATAATATTGCCTTGCAGGCCCATTTGCGCAGATTTGAGCAACATATGCTGTAAACCCTTTGAACACTGTCTCAACTGCTCCTTGAAATCAGTGAGATTTATGTTGCTGTAGGCTGTGGCAAAGAGAGCGTGGGTGAGATATTGTCTGTGAATTACTTGTTTTATGGGTCCCGGGAGTATCATACACAACAGTCCATGCAGCTAAACAGAATATTTCATGAAAGCCTTCTTTCTTTTTGGGCTGCTTCAGGCAACGTCTGTATTTCTGACTGCCAGGGAGAACAACAGTGGCCTTTCTGATACACTGGACCACAGACAACCCCAGAGAACCGAGTCCTCTGTCACCACCACACAGAAAAGAACAAAGTGAGTCTAAATTTAGGCACCGATATGGCTCCGTGGACCCAGAGTCCAAGACCCCTCTATCTTCTTCCAAACCCAACTGTACAATCCTCATCAATCATGCAGCCAACAAAGAGAATTTCAACACAACCAAAGTCATTTCTGTTCTTTCTTTTTTCTCCTCAAGTTCCACTTCCTCCTTCTCTATATAAGTCACTTTTGAGTTTGCTATTTCTTGTTTAAAAATAAGTTGATTCTGATCACACTTCTCTGTGGAAGTAAGAGTTTATTGCAGCCAGCAGGCTGTGGACAGTTGGCCACACTCTGCTGAGCACAGTGAACAGCCCGTGGTCCGATCTATCTCTGTGGCCTCATTTGTGGTGGTCCAGTGCAGGGTGACAAGTTACAGTTTACATATCGACTCAGCCCTGAGCTGTCGTGTCACCACCATGTCTGTGCTTTTTTTTTGTTTTTTTTTTGTTTTTTTACCCTCTTCACTATCACTCATCAGGGTTTCTAGTGTGAAAAGGAGCAGATTTCAAGAGCATTCATATTCACCACAGTGCATCTTTAACTGTCATGACTGCCAAGAGAAGCAGGTTATAAATAGAAACATAACGTCACTCTGGGTGCCACTTTTTTCTGTATAGATACCCACAAAGGCTGATATTTCGCACAAATGTTAAAGCCACGTTAGCATTTTGAATTCCCTACAGATGTAAGTTCCATCCTCAGCTCAAGGAGGTAATGTACACATTGACACACTCCTAATAGACATGCACCCACATACACACACATAAAAACAGATGTGGAGAGAATTCCCCTTGGCAGCAGAAGCCTTTGAGTCATCATCTGGGATTCCCTTCCTCTCATTTCCAAATATGGGTGGGATTGTGAGAGAGAGCGGGAGGCGGAGTGGAACCCCCTCATGATGTCAGAGCTGTGGAACAGTGAGTCTCACGCTGACTGGAAATTCACAGGAAAGAATGAGAGGAATGCAAGAATCACTGAAAGGCTATTTTCTCATGCATGTTTGTAAAATCTGAGTTGTAGCAAACATGCCTCATGTGCACCCACACACACTCACATAATGTTTTTCGCCAGTCCTCTCACTAGGGAGATATTCCTTCCCGTAAAGTCTTATTTCTCTTCCCCCCACCCACCGCACACAAGATCGTGACTCCTTATTCCCAGCATCAGTTGCTCTGTGTGAGGCCTTTGGTAGTGTGGTATTTCCCTTCCCCCTGAGTGAGTATAGTGGAATGGCTGGAATATGAACTGTGCCTGATGTGGCCCTTCAGGTTTCAAAACTTACAGATTTCTTATTTCTTTTGAAGGATCACGATATTCATTTGTTTACTTAAGGACTCATTGAAACATTTTGAACAATAAATCCAAACATGGCAGAATTAACTCTGTTAGGTGGCCTCAGGACACTTTCCTGTCTGCCCCATACACCTGCTGACGTTACCAACTGATTATGTGCAGTAATTTACCAACCAGAACTCCCGCAACTCAATATCTGTGATCATTTTAACTTTAAGAAATATGCCTTATGCAAGCACGTATAAAGTTAAATCTTAAAGCTGTTGGATTTCTACATATAGCTCCTTAATAAGACAGGATTCCTAAAAGAGCCAAAAAAGCGTGAGCGAGACTATGGTAACTTTTGCATCAGCAGCCTCTGAGGTATCAAGTGATAATTACAGGATGCAGGCACATTAAAATTCTGTTTGGCACTGAGTCCGAGTAGGGAAGGGTACTGGAACCAAGAGAAGAAGGAAAGATATCGTCAAGTGAGGTAGAAACCTGAAAACGTCTCGACCCATAGCAGGTGTGTGCTAAAGCAGAGCTGCTAGGAACCAGCTTCACGGTGACTGAGTGTGATTCTGGTGATCTTATGTTTTTCTTCTTATTTGTAACAGTGGAGACCTTTCCATTACCCACAACATGATTGTTGTGGTTACCTTTATAAGTTTTATTTTTATGTGGACTGGCAAACTAGGAAGTGACTCATTACAACTGCCCACTGCCACGAGTGTGTCATTGGTGTCTTTGGTTTTACCCTGGAGATGTTTGTTCATACATCCTTGGTCAGGAGCAGACGCAGCACCTTCTCACCAGGCCAAATTAAAAAAAAGTTAAATTTTGAGGCCAAAACAAAATGGACAATGGGTTCGCTGCATAACGCCAATTGCTTATAAATGAAAAAATAGTTTAAAAGTTACATACTCATGCTTTAAAAGTTGGATTATGTTGCCTCAGAAACAGTTTACAAAACTATATAGTATCATGATATAGTTTAAATAGGGGAAAAAATTGTGTCCACTTTCAGACTGGCTCTACTGTTAGACAGTCATGGTGTTGCACTCGGTTGTTGGCATCAAAAGTGCCCCATATATTTGGAGCTGCTAGGAGCTAGTTTGACATTGACTGGGTGTAGTTCTGTTGATCTTGTGCTTTTCTTCTTATTTTTATCAGTTAGTGGAGAATGAAAAGAGAGCACAGCTGGCATGACGTTGGTTTGAACGTCGGACGTTGTCATCAGTTTCACCCGAGGACTTCTGGCAGTGGTGAGTATTGTATACTGGCACCTTTTAGGCTCTTAGGTTTTCAGTTGATACTACCACTGGTACACAATAAACCAGGGGCTTTCAGGGTCCCTGAGAGTCTGTGGCCTTAGAGCAGTTGTCCACTTTTTCAAGCTAGCTATACGTCTGACTGTCAACCCAAGCAGTCAAAGAACTCTGACGATAACACAAGTTTCACTGATGGGGAATTAAAAGAAAACAATGGCAGTTTTTTAAAGATGTTTTTGTACATACGGGAAAGCCACACCACAAACAAATAAATTCCACTGTATTTAGTTTTTTACTGATTCATGACTGATACTTGAGTAAGACGTGATGAATGAATAAAAGTAGCGCTATAATACAGTGTTTTCATGAGTGGGTTCCTGTTTTGTTTGTATCTCATGCACACCACGGAGGACGGGAATCTCACAATATATGTTCCTGCCAATGTTTTCACACTGTGCAGCTGATTGTGGGTGATGATAATGTGCCAAGAAAAGTACCACTGAGCCAGTAAAATGCAGGGATGAAGACACCAAACTAGAAAACACTGATGTACAAAATAGAGGTTTTCAATTTTTCAAAAACATCAGTTCTGCAAGGTTTTTATGAGGAAGGAAATGCATTCGACACGTTATTAAACCAGAATAATACACAAAGTGCTTTTAGTAGTGGATAAAGAAATAAGATTGAAATTTGCCATTTTCTTCATTGTGTGGTTTTCATATTTGGTGTTGTTAGTCAGAGTATATTAATCATGGAACTAGGGCTGAGATGATTAATAAAAATAATTGATTAGTGAATTTGCGGAGAAATAAGAACCACTCATTAAACATTTTAGGTCTTTATCAAGGAAAACAGAAGATTCACTAACTAGTTTGTCAAGGGTGATGATCTGGTTTGTATTGTTGATTGGACAAAAGAAGCACAACAAAGATGGCATTTTAGGCTCTGACAAATTTAAGTCATGCACTACTTTTTTGTGATAATACATATACTCACTGTTTAATAATCAGAAAAATGAATGCCAGATGAATTAAGATTGAAACTAGGGGATAGTTGCAACCCTTCATGAAACCCTAATGTGTGGAGTTTTATAAAAATTTACACTTTCACCCTTTCAGGGGGTGGGCTGTCTGTCTCAGAGGCTTTTATCTGCCCATGATCCCTGCCTGTCTCCACTCTCCCTTTCCTTTCCCTCTCTTTACTCTGTCCCGCCGAGTAGACGTCCCACAATACACCATCCCCAACCCTAATTATTGTTTACTAGGATCAATCTCCCTCTCCCTGTCCCTCTCTTCATCTCTCTCTCTCCCTCACTGTCTCTCTCACTTTCCCTCCCTCTCTCTCAGCGTACCGGGGACCAGAGATGATGTGGTAATTACATCTGCCGACTGCTGGTCTGCCGCAGACGGCTCCGCAAGTCTCTCTGCTCAGAGAGAAATTAGAGACTGCTCAGCACATGTTCAGGGCTGCAATTAGAATAAGTACTCTGTGTATGAAATGTGTTTATTTGTTTATTTATGAGACCCCTGAATTCCAGGGCTCTACTCTCTAAGGTTGGGTCATGTCAGGAGATGTGCTTCTGTTTGAGAGCAATGAGAAAACACAAGTGTAGTGGTACTTACTATATTTACTCTTTTAGCATGTGTCTTAGTTTGATATTGTTCTGGTGAGACTGGCATTTTTCTAAAAATGTAGTTCATAAATTTAACATAGTGTTTTTTTAATCATTCAAATCAACTGAGGATGTTTTTTTTCAAAGGTACAATCTTTTTTTGTACAAATTCCCCTTATTCTTTTTTTCCCCAGACAGTGTTTCTGGCCTGAACTGCAGAACAACTACAACATGACGCAGAAATTTTCTACTAAAAACACGATAACTTTGGAAGATCCCCTCATGATTTGACTATAACTAAGACTGCTGAAGCTTCATATTGGTTTCTGCTGAAGTAGATTGAATTTTTGAAAAGAACGAGGCCTGCAGATTATATTCCCCTTCATGCTATAGCAAGGGATTTCTTCCTGATCGTGCCTTGTCTCTCTCTGTCTGAATGCTTGCACTGAGTTATGCCTTTTGTATGTTTGTGCAGTCTGTCCTCTTTCCAGGTGGTGTAGCTTGTATCAGCCCTTGGCACCACCTGGAATTTTTTCTGTTCCATAGTTTTCAATACAAACACTTTGACATCTTTTCCTAAAAGATATTGTATTTAATATTGGAGTGAGTCATGTAACTTAAAAAAAGAACTAAAACATTCTTCTTAATTAGGTTGTACCCCACCTCTTACTCAGTATCCCCTAGGATTGACCCCAGGACCCTAGAAGAATAAATGACAGATAGTGGATGGGTGGATGGACATTCCTTTCATTACAAATGTTTAATAAGTAGTATATGCACTCATGCTGCCATACTGAAAACACTCTTGGTCTGAGGTGGCAAGTATCTAATCTTAACTACCTATAGATGATGTCTGTTCTCCACTCTGAGCCGTAGGCTATATTTTAAAAAATGGCTTGACATTTTGGGAAATAAAGTAGTTTTCTTGATTGGAGTTAGATAAGAAAATTGGTAACTATCTTAGCTTTAACAAGGCTGGAAATGGAGAGAAAACAGCTAGTCTGGCTCTCCCCAAGCATAAAAAAAGCCTACCAGTATCTCTAAACTCACAAAATAACATAGTGTATTTGCTTCCTTTAATCCCTACAAGTATTAAAACTACATATAGTTGTTTGATGTTATGTGCCGGACTCTTTCTTGGCCAAAATCCGTAATTTCCTAAAGCTGTGTCATCATTGTGCAACCAGCACAAGTATCACATTCACCATTCAGACATGACGGTGTGCTAGCAGTCTTTTCATC
Source organism: Mastacembelus armatus (assembly GCF_900324485.2). Lineage (NCBI taxonomy): Eukaryota > Metazoa > Chordata > Actinopteri > Synbranchiformes > Mastacembelidae > Mastacembelus > Mastacembelus armatus. Next base: position 17,919,599 of record NC_046653.1, on the reverse strand, counting down.
TGACACTCAACAAGAAGGAGAATAACCATATTTCCCAAAAATGTTGAACTGCTGCGTTAAGCATCTAAAATCCATCCATTTTCTATACAGTTTATCCTGTCAAGGATTGTGAGGGGCTGGAGCCAATCCCAGCAGACTCAGGCAAGAAACAGGGTAGAACCCGGACAGCCTGCCAATCTATCACAGGACTGACAGACATCCAGTCACGCTCACATTCACAAGGGCAATTTAGAGTCACCAGTTAGCCTAACTAACTTGTATGTCTTTGGACTGTGGGAGAAAACTGGAGTACCCCGAGGAAACCCATACTGACATGGGAAAATGTGCAAAAACCCCACACAGAGCAGTTTCACCCTAAGCATCTACCGTCATCCTTTTATTGTCGCCTTTCCTTCTTCTGTGTACTCTGTACCTGTGTCTCCTCAAAGAGGAGTTTCTCCTCCTGTTGCTCCTAATGAAATATATTTTTAAAGAAGCTTATTATTTTGCTAGCTTATTAATTATAGAGGGTTAATGTTGAGGAGTTCGAGATTTTTTAATTGCTATAAAAACTAATTTGAATGGTCTTGACAATAAGGAAAACAGAGGATGGAGAACAAAAGGAAGTGGACTTTTTATTTTCCAAAATTTAGTATTTAATTTTTTTTCAGCACTCACATACCAAAATGTAAAGACACAGCTGACAATTACAGTTTCAGTATCTGTATAGTAACTTCCAGTCCACGAGTGGGACCTTTTAAAAAAAACATAAATAAATAAATCACAAAATCTCTTAGACAAAGTGAAGATCCACACTTTCCTCTTCTTCCGTTATAGCAAATATCCTATTTCACTTTAACGGTGTCCAGTTTCAGACACCAAATAGTCAAGGGGACCCAGTGCTGCCGAGGGGTGCTTTCTCCACTCCCAGATTTATGAGCTGTGCAATGAGACAGTCGACAACTCGGGCCATTAAAAGATTATCTGGATCTTTTACAGGCATACTGCGATAATTTGGGAGCAAAGTCATTAAGTTCATACCATATAAATCTACAAGGTAGAGGGTGACACACTGGGGGAAAGAACTAACTAATACAGTGTATTTGCATGTATCATATAGTATGTGCTGTGACACACCTGTGGTTATTTCATGTTTCCTTTTAAAGACATTAATATAAATTCACCACTGAGAAACTCCACTACAGAAATTATGTATATATGATCATTCCTTTTTTTTTTTTTTTTTTTTTCTTGTTTACGGAGGACAGTTCTGATTTTGATACCAAACCGCTGTAGTCATGTTTTTACATAATCTCTTATCAAATGTTGACTGATTTAATCCTGAGGTTTGGAGTGTTTATAAGCAGTTTTGTATTTCAATCATTTTCACTTCGTTCTCAGCTCTGTCACACGCTATAATCTGAGAATCATTACTGGAACAGAAAAACAGATGCTTGATGAGAGTGAAGGATGCAGCAGTAAGGCAGACACATGAAGGTGTTCGTGTTGAGGGAGGCCGAGGGGCTGAACAGCAGTGACGGCTATCGGATGGCTGAGAGCCCGGCATGTAGCCTTTAACTTACCTCATAAGATGGATTGACCCAAGTGCTTCATAAAATAAGTGCTTTAGTGAAATTGTTCCCATGATGGATCTACGCTTTTATGTCAGAACTGTCATTTTTCCACTAAACTAAAAAAACAATCGTGATTGATTTGATTTCCAGTGCTCTGACGGGTTTAACGTTAGAACGGTCCTGAATTTCTTGATCAAGTGCGCATAATCGATAAACACCTTAGCATTTTAAACAATCATTTTAATGTAATGCATGAAATGGTGTCTGCAAATATTTATATAGGGATGGATAGACAGTGTGCAAATCTATTGACTTCAATATTTGTGAGCTGAAAGACAAAAATGTAATCCATGTGAGATAAGGGTTTTGGCCAGTTTCCATGCTATAGGTAATGACTACTTTACTTGCCAACACTATTATGTCAAAGAGTGAATGAGAACTTTAATTCTACCTATGAGGCCCTTTGACTAGACAATATCTGAACTAGGCGTCATCATCTCAATAGTAAAATTGGTAATTACTCCAGACTGGACCCAGTGTCATAGTCTGCATTTTGTCCTTGGTTTTTTAGGGATAAGGGTCTTGGCATGAACTAGCCAAGTATAATGTAATCGAAAAACCCAAGCCCGTGAATCTGGTGGTGTGATGTCATCACTATGAGACACTTGTGTGATATCATAATTATGAGGTAATGGCGCGAGGGGTGTGTAAGTTTATGACTTTGGCACACGCTCAGTTTACCGTCAGGCGACTGCAACAGGGTACTAATGAGAATAGATTGCCTGCCTCAAGCTAACCCATGTGTGCGTTTGTGTGTGTGAGTACACATGTTCTTACTATGCTAAATTGATGGTTATTCGCTGAAAGTCAAGACAGGGTTGATGTAAAGGGACCTAGAGGTACACCAAAGGAGGGTACATGAGGAAAGCATGTGAGTTTGGAGATCAGTAAGTTTTACATGAATCTGAGTCAGTTTTCCTCTGACACATTGTGATTTTAGACAGTATCTCATGAAGCAAGGATCCAGACAATACAAACCCCACTCATCAGATGAGTGTCACTGTGAACTCAGTTGGTCAGAATGAGCAAAGGTTTAGCCCTTTTCCAAATTAAGTCTGAGGTCTGAGCAATCCCCACAAGCTCTTATGCATAATCCATTGCCATTGATGCCTTAGCATTAGTGTACTTTTCCCTGAACTGTGGTTGCAAAAATAGTTAAATCAAAGTGTATGCTACTCATTGCTACTCTGAATAATCAGCCAAGTGAATTAAATATAAAAATAAATTACTTAATTCTAATCAGATGCTCAACATCTTCCTCATTACATGTTTGCTCTTAGTTTACTCAACATTAACACTTTCTCCATAGTGTATTTTTTGTTTTTGGCTTCTCTCTACATAGGCCTACAATCGCTAACAGAGGGGGCCATATTCTATGTAGACCATTAGGGTAAGTTTGTGATTGGGGCTAAAATTGACTTGATTCTCACAGTGCCTTAAAGCACTTAATTGAAGAGTTGTCAAGAAAATCAGCCCCAAAAAATCTATCTTGTTGGAAATGTGTTTTACATAAATATCTTGATTGGAGATGCACAGATGATCAGTCAATCCCACTTGGTTTGTTTATCTGGAGAAGTACAGCGTCATCTCATGCACAAATCCAAATACACTATGTAAAATTTTAGACAGTAGAAACTGAATAAAAGGAGCGTTCTAACTGATTTAGGCATAAAGTCTGTTTTTGTCCTTTTTGGACTCTTGTCTATGATTGCATACACCCCAGCTTTCTTTTTTGCCTTTGGTTGAGTATATTTTCTTTTATTTCACATGTTGTACTGCAGGCGACAAATCATTTTAGTTTATTGTAAAAGTTATTGCTGTTTTTTCAAGCTCATAGCAAAAGCTGGCAAGCTAACACACGTTTATTAGATCTTAAGTGAATGCACATATGGAGAAAATTTCAACCTCAGTTAGTTACACTTGCGTGCAATAACTGTGTAACTCAAACAATAGGCTATGTGGTGCACAAAGAGACCACATAGTAAATTCTCACATCAATTTAATGATAGTATCAATGATAGTATCAGTAATGATATATCAAGTATTAGATCCAGATCTTGTTTCATCATTTGATGCTTGAAAGACACAAACATATAAAAATTTTGTCAATTTGAAAAAAAAAAATTATTAAAATGGTAAGGCATTTTAAAACCGTTAGTTCTGGCTACCTAATTGGCTGCTAAGTTTGACATGACTCAATCTGCAGCTCTGACCTGCTGTTTCCTTGTCAATTACTGAGAGTTAGAAGTGAAAGTGTGACCTCACCCAAACGATCACATGTGCCAAAGTCACCCTGCAGAAATGACATCATGGATAATGATGTCATCCCAGGATTCCAGACCCTCTCCCATTCCCACTTAAATGCTTTTAGGCTTGACTGCACCCACACACTCTCTCGAGCATGTGCACGTTCACACACTTGTGTGCACACATACGGACTGGCATGCACACGCACACACATATGGCCAACGCACACGTGCACAAACATAAAACCCACTTGAGGAGCCTCGCCCAAGAGTGAGTCGTGATATAAACAAGACAAACACACAACAGATGCGATAAGGATGTCATTTGGCCTCAGAACAAATAAAACAAGTCTACAAAACTAAACATGGCTAATAATAAGCTTGTAAACCTTCAGGTTTTTGACAGAAGCCAGGCCACACTTTCTCATATTCTGCCAGGAAAAAACTACTTTAAATCAGACTCCCAACGTAATCACATGTAGCCTATTTTAAAACTGCCAAAAATAGTATTTTATGCCACAGCGTTAATTTTCTATAGTTTACAGTGTATACAAAGTTCCACACAAAGTAAAAAAAAATTACTGGTAGTAAAACAGAACATTTTCTTTTCTTTGTATTTGAAAGAAGCTATTTGTGTTAAGGAAGATGCTTTCACCAGAGTCCAGTGTCTTCCCTAAGGATGCAAGTGTGACTCTGTGATATTAAATATCTTAGCTATCTTACCTGGATTTATATTGAACGACTACACCAAGCAGATGCTTTGTTGTTTTTGTTTCTGTGCATTTGTGTAGATAAACTGGACCAAAGTTTCAAATGGCAGCGAATTGAAAATTTAACTAACTTCCTTCTCTGTCTTTCTTTCGCCCGATCTCTCTCTCTCTCTCTCTCTCTCTCTCTCTCTCTCTCTCTCTCTCTCTCTCTCTCTCTCTCTCTCTCTCTCAAACCCATACACAGGCTCCCCCACGGGCCTTGTGCCCAGTGCCTGACCTTAGCAAATACGTGGCTAATTTGAAGCATGTGGCGGCAAATTGGAAACACTGCACATTTAAAACTGTGGACTTTTCTTTTGCACATGCTAATTCCTCCCAGGAGATCACATCAGATGAAAAGACCCAAAACATGTCAATGCTGGGGGGGGCATTTAGGCCCACAAGGTGAAGGGGGGTGGGTCATGGAGAAGTGGATTGGAAGGGTTGACAGAGAGCAGATGAAGGGTGAATTAAAGAGGGTGTGTTTGAAAGGGATCGAGCCTTTCGACTTATTCCTTAATAAAACACCACTTCCCTTTCCCTCCATCTTTTACAGTCTTTCTGTTTTTCTGTCACTTACACGCACAAATACAAACACACGCACACACCTCCCACTCACAGGTGGAAATTCTTAGTACTCTACCTCCTGTTCAAGGCAGGGCTGCATGTTTCATATAGGACAACAGGTGCACGCAAGGCAGGAGTGCACATGCACTTGTGCATGTGAGTCTGTGTGTGTCTGTGTCTGTGTGTGTGTCTGTGCACATGTTCACACTATGACTCTTTATTTTGAGAAGTGGAGAGAGAGAGCTTTTGGCCAGTGTCCACATCTCACTCTGAGAGGACTCCTTGCACCTCAACACTACAAAAAATGTCCATCCAACATAGTCTTCACCCGAGGCTGCCACTCTTACAATCCTGTTTTTCTCAGTCCTGTCTTCCTATATTCTTAATATATATTTTGACCCACCACAAGTAGTCTAACCCTACCCCATCAAATTTATTCAATCAGGTCACTCTGCATTGGTTTTTGTTTTATAAAAGACATAGAAAAAAGAATAAATCGATATGCAAATAGTACATTGTGTTGCACATGTTCCCCAAATATCATTATATTTTTATAAACTATCTAACAATCACCCCAAGAACTCTTGCGAATATGTTCACAATGACATCCCTACCTTGCTCATAGTATTTGCCATGTTCACCATCTTGGCTTAGTGTTAAAATTAGCTAGGTGCTAAATTAACTTTTTGTTGAGGGATCATCCTTTTTGGTGATGAAGGCATCCATAAAATTCTATCATCTATAAAATAGCTATCAAGACATTTTAGTGCAGCAAATTCAGCCTAACTGTGGTGCTGCAGAAGAAGAAGCCAGGGAATCATTGAATTCATTAAGAAACAACCTCTGTGGACCATGAATGTCTGTAAAATGTTATGTCCATTCAGTTAAAGGTTGTTGAGATATTCGAGTCTGGACCAAAGTGGTGGACTGAGGTACAGATTCCTTCTTATTCCTACTGTAATGCTGCTAGTAGGGAAAAATCATAATGTTACCTCAATATTTTTAAAAATGTTAATATTCTATGCTTAAGGTGTTGAATGGGAATATTTTTTGCAGTAAACTCTCCCCCTATGCTTGGCACAAAGATGAGGGCCCCAGTTTTCCAACAATCTGGAGGATCTCTATCCCGCTTTGTGTCCTTAGAAGAGCTTCCTTGTTAATCTAAAATTAGCTCTGGTCCCCTCTAGAGGCTGGAGCAGGTGGAGGTGATGGGGGCTTTGGCCAGTACTCATGGGACAGACGGGTTAACGCCATGACCAAAGCCCCGGACCTACCATATAGAGCTATTAATGACATCCCCCACCTCAGCACACACACAGACACACCTCTGAAAATGAGTCTGTTATTGCTTCAACCTGATGGTTATAATTTGTATCATGGTAGGTTACAATCCCGAGCTGAAAACAATAGATTTCACTGGCAGACCCTAAAACCACTTAAAATTTTCAGCACCGCCACATGAAAACCTCCGACCATGCCTCAATATTTTGAGACTTGCAACTTGTAATTTGAGATCAGCTTTTGAAGGCACACAGTCTCCACAGCTCCCTATTGTCCCCTCTTTCGAAAAAAGAAGAAAAACACACACACACCAAAATGCTGCAACTTTACCTTTTTGCCATAATTACTCCAATATCTGCTACTAGGCATGACGTCTTTCCTCACCGTTTCTCATTTCAGAAACTTGCTGATCTCCATGTTGCTGGCCCATTCACCAGGATGACATCATTGGCTCAGACTGTGCCAACTGTGCTCAATAAAGCCCAGGCGTGTTTCAGTGTGGGAGTGCCTCTGCTGCACTGAGAGTTGTATGAACGACGTGAGTGAGAAGATCTTTGTACTAAATTAGTCATGGCAATAATTTGAGAGTCCAGCTTGATACCAGTACTCAGCGAGTAATTGTAAAGACATTGCATCATGACAACAACATCCATTTCTGCCTCCAGTAATCTCAGTTAGGTGAGTTGTTGCGTGCTAATGCTTTTTATTGTAAAACAGTTAGGAGTGGGCTCTGATTAAAGAAATATAAAGTGTTAATTAGTGAATTTTAGTGATGCGGGGAAATGTTGGAGGCTTCCAAGAACAATGTCAGCATCAGTCAGCAAGTGCCTCAAAGGAAAGCACGGCCATTCCCATTCTAGATCCTTATGTTTATTGTTGCAACCTTGACACAAAGATCCCCTAACCTTAATGAAGCAATAGATTTAACATGAACTATGACGTTCCCTTAAACATCACATTTTATTTATTTATTTAATTTTTTGAACAGTGCAGTCATATTGTGGCACAGCCAATAGGAGTATCAGGTCAGACAACACCTCACTGTGTTGTTGTAGAGGGTATGTACAAATGTATTTTGTCATTTAAGAGGAGGACCTCTCAGATAGTTTGCATTACTGCCTAGGCCTAGGGAACCTCGATACCTGGAGGAGAAATATGAAGTTACAGCTGGGAGGATCTTAGCTTAGCTTAGCATAAAGACTGGAAACAAGAGAAAATAGCTAGCCTGGCTCTATCCAAAGGTAACAACATCAGTCTACCAGCAGCTCACTAATTAACATTTTATATTGCATAAGTGTAAAAAGAGAAGTTGTGGTTTTATGGGGCGTTATGTGCAGGACTATTCGCTGGCTGGGAGCAGTGATTCCAAGAAGTAGTCCAGCACATAACTCCCGTAAAACCGCAACGTATCATTTTTATGCTTCAGTTTTTTATGGACTTAACAAGATATAATGTAATTAGTGAGCTTTAGAGATGCTGGTTGGAAGATTTTGTTACCACTACAGACAGAGCCAGGATAGCTGTTTCCCTGTCTGTAGTCTCTGTGATAAGCTAAGGCAACTGGCTGCTCACTGTGGCATCATTTTTAGTGTACAAACATGTGTACAGACACATCAATATTATTGCCAAACCCAGCAGTAAAGTGAATAACTGTATTTCCCAAAATGTCAAATTGTTCCCTAAACACGTGTTTATCAGAATTTCACACCAGAGTGTGAAGTCTAAAATATAACTGTGTTAACAAAAGAGCCAAAAATAATTCAGACAGTCTGTGGCACTCCTCCATGCACTGGATTTTATCGTAATGACAGTGTATGCCTCGGTTTTGTGGTGTTATGGTAGCAGCAATATTGTATAATTAAACTAACCTGCCCCTCAGAGCCCATCCCCTCCCGTGCCCTTACCACACCTCCACTCTTCTTTCTCTGCCCCCACATCACACCGCTACTGCTCTAAAGACTACTTCACCTCCTTTTGTGTGCATGTGCTGCTGCCTTCCTGGCAGTCCTTGTCTATCTCCCCTATTCTCCTTGCCCTGCTCTGTGTGAGTACTTGTGCTAGCACGGCAGTTTGGCTGATGGTCTGGGTATAGCGGGTGTGTGTCATACAGCACCTTCCCTCTGAAGAAAGAAGCAGGAGGAAGGCTGCAGTGGGAGGAGGGGGGTTGGAGGGGCACACACATAGCACAAACACACACACACACACACACACACTGCATGGTGATGTCATCTAAAATGACATCATCCCATGGAGGGGAGCCAAGGGACCTGATGGGTTAGCATCCTCCAGTGAAAGAGCAAGAAACAGACATGGAAAAAGGACTTGTAAATAAAGAGAAAGAAAAAGGAATGGGCTCTATAAGAGAGATATTGACTGTGATCTGAATTTCCATCCTTTGTTTCCTACATGACCGCTTCTTGTTCTTGTTCGGTCTTTGCAGAGCCACACATCTCTCTTTTAGGAATACTTGCTTCATTTCCATTTGCAGGTGTTACCGTCCTGAGGGAAGTATGCATGAGTGCAGCTAAAGTGCAGCTAGAGTGCAAGTGAATCGATACCAGTGAGCTAATACAAACTCATACACATCATACACACAGTCATAATATCTGCCAGACACCACACTTATACAAGTATATGTACTGCAGTAGTATGCGAAAAATACAAACACATGCTATATGCACAACAACATATTTACATATTGACCTATAGACACAGGCTCATAAACAACAAACACCCTCTCCACCCCACACACACGGGGTTCTTAGTGGGGACACCTGTGTCTCTGCGTGTTTCCATTGTTGTCCACTTGGCTGTGCTGTGCGCCACACTGTGCACACCACACGTCTGCCATCTGAAACCAGACACCTATGGATCGGCATCCTGCTGAGCTGATACACCGCTCCTTCTCTTGAGCCACTTGGGACACAATAATGTGTTCTTTATAAAAAAATAAATATTAGTTTGATTTATTTACTTGATAGCGACATTACAATTATTCCCACTTTTTTTTGTAGCTGGTCAGTAACTCTGTCTTTAAGACAGTGTACTGCTGGATAAAAGTTGGTGTTTCTAATACACGATGATTCAGTCTTTCTTATCGCTCACTGCTGTCAATGGCAAACTGACTCAACAGTATAAATAGATAGGCATGTAGTGTGGGACAGAGAGGAGCAGGGATGAGAGATAGGAAGGGAATGAAGGGAGGGCTCGTCGTGATGTGAGGGTGTGAGTCCACACAATGGAGGGAAAATGTGGTCAGGGATAATCAAACAAAATAACCAGGAAAGATGAAGCTGTGATAGTGTCTTGATGCTCTGACCAAAAGACACTCTTTGCAGGATTATTACTCTCAGGCATATATATAAAAAAAAACAACAGCATACATGATGCAAAGGCATGGGCTACACAGATTTAGAGACCTGGAACTTTTCAGGCCCTCTTCAGCTCGATCCCTGTAAATTTAAAAGTTGTCTTCATTGTAATTACTTGTGTCCAAGAAAGACGCATTTTGCACTGAGAAGAGGAAGCAGACAATTTTAGTGATTGCTTCCCCTTTAAGTGTGTTCTCTTGGGCTAGTGTTTTGTTGAAATGACCTAAGAAAAGCACTGTACATGTCATGTGGTCCATCTGATAATTCTCAATCACTGATATGTATTTACTCACATGCTGTGCATAATGTATGAACACTCAGATTTCGCACACACACACTAAGCACTTTAGTATAATTCTGCTTGTGGGGTCAAAGAGTGCATCAAAAAGTAAATATTTACTTAAATGAGAGTGAATTGCACTCCCATGCCACTTTGCACACACTGCCTATTTTTGGTCTTATTGGTGTATTCGTGCACAGTCCAATCACCATCCACTTTTTCCACCTTCTTTCTTTTCTCTGCAGTATTGGTATGGCAACATTGGCACAGGCACACTCCTACTCTCTTCCGATCTTAGTCATAGGCCTCACTCATAAGGCACCAGCTGAAGCCCTCTATCTGTTGATATGTTTGGTCACTTCCGTGTGTTTCTCTCTGTGCCTTTATCATTCTTGCACACACACATACTGTGCACATGCAAATGGTGCCTGAGTCCAGTTCTCAACTGAAAATGAAGAGGAAACAGGATTCAATTTAAAGTCTCCTGGGTTTATACAGTTTTCCAGGTAAGTTAGGTTTGCATGCATCTAAGTAATTGCAAGCCTTTGTAGGTCAGCAGAAAGGGAGCATATACTTTTGTGATTAGCCATTGTACTCTGTTTTTTTCCGGAAAATGTGTTTGGCCACGGTCGCTAAGTTACCTGTTGATTCCCATTGTGCTGAGAGATTGAGCGGCGTAGGACAGGGAACTTATCACAGGAACACTTGCTGTCCCTATGGACACCAGCCCATACGCACTCTGTGAATATGGGCCACCTTTTAAGTGTACAATAGATTGCATTGCGTATCCACATGTGTGTGGCTTCCTGCTAGCTTGTTTCAGGTTATACTATCTACATTACATAACCACGAGATAAGAGGTAAGTACTCACAATTTTGCAATGCATGTAGCAGTAACTGACTCACTTCCAGCCCAATAACATCTGTGCAACTGTGCTGGGACAAAACCTCCATCTGTGTAAACGTTACACATTTCTGACACTTACATCCTCATCACAAAAACTGGCCTTTGCTTTAGCAGCTCTACAGTTGCCTGTACGTTTTGCTGTTAAGATTCTGCTGGTGGCTTTTCAAGGTGCAGTGCAGCTAGCACACAGTGAAGGTAGAGGAATAATTATGGTGACAGCTGTTTCAATGTACATACGACCATGTGAGTATTGTTTTAAGACAGACATCAAATAATGGGAACATATATTGTTCTAAGTTGGAAATGATGCTTTACTGTTGGACTCTTCAGATGACACCTTTTACTTAAGGGCAAAAAGTATACCAAAAAGTATATTAAAATCTTATTTTATGGCCTATCATATTACTATTTTTGACCATGAATGTCCTGTAATCTTGGGTCTAATTTCTTTCTGGTCATTTTGCTCCTTTTCTATAATCTGTCCGCAATGTACTTCATGTACTGTACTGAAAAACACTAATTCAGCCTGGTTTCTCATGCTGAGTCTGGACCATTAAATACATCCTGCTGCTTTATATTATGACCAAAACTACATGTGCTTTTGCACACTGAACATCTCTGACAAAGAGTTGTTACAAAGACAGGAGGAGAACAGGGAAACCTTTGAACCTAAAGAGGCACCTTGCCATTAAAAAGCATAATTGGACAGATCCTTTGAAGGGCTCGTGTTCTCAACCTACTCACAACTAAATGGCCAACGGTTTATTTAAGGGGACAAATAGGTCAAACAGTCTCTAATTATCCCTCAATTGACGGCAAGGATTTTCTTCTCCTGCTTTTTTTTTCTCCTCCTTTTCTTTCCTGTGTGTGTGAGAGAGCCACATCGTTCCAACTCACCAACCAGCGGTCTCTGTTGACCTAGTTCTGCTCTGGACACAGGGTGCTTTAGTAGGGACAGGCCTCACCCACTGTCTCCTCCGGGCCCGTAGACACACAGTCCAGGACATAAACATATTCGCTCAAACAACAGCTTTACCCACTCACATCCATAACCTCTCTGACATTTTATCCATCAAGGTAATTGAGTGAACATCATTGATCTTGGATGTGTCCCCAGCTGACAAGGATACTATTGTCAGAGTGACACTGACTGTTTGCATGCTGGCAGTGCATTTTCAGTGTCTATAACATGAGTGAAAAAGCATGACTGTTGTGTGAATCATGCCCAGCAGTTATCCAGATCTTTGAAATCTAAATGTTCACTTTACTTTAGATAAAAATCACTGTCACTTTGAAGCCCTCAGATTCAAGGTTGTAGGTTTACTTTGAGTTAACTGATGCCTAAATTAGAGCTGAGGCTGAAGTAGAACTGTATAAAGTTTGGTCTCTGTTATTGTGTTTAGTCATGTTATTATTATTTTTAAATTAAACCTAAAGCTGATAGCCTAAAAACCTCTTTACAGTCTAACAGGCAGTTGAAGTGTGAGATAATGTGGATCACTGTGTCATGTGCGCGATTACGCATCCACCACACAAACAGTCACAAACAAATATATGGGCTGTTGAGTTTTTCGTTTTGAATCACATAGATTCCTCCCACACAATACAACCTTTCAGTTGCTGCTCATATTCTAAATATTTAAGTCAAGCAAAAGGTGTAATGTATTTTGGTCTCTTGTTCTGAAGCACCTGAATTTAGCCCTTCTATTCTCACGTTTGCGCGTTGAAATTGTGCACATAGTGAAGTTAACACAAGGACATTTGTAAACAAGTTTTACACCCCGCAGTGGATGGGAGATTTGAATCCAGGCGCTTTATCTTCTGGTTGCGCTTCCTCTTCTTTGTAACAGACACTCCAAAGTGTATAAGTACAATATTTGACGTGTTATATCTTTTACTAATCCTCTTCCATTTCTAATTTTCATACAAATAATTGCCATTTAAGGTTTTAAACTAGCCAGTTCTATGCAAAAAAAAAAAAAAAAAAAACCAACTACATGACACCTTTTGCTTGACAGAAGTCGAGAAAGGAGAGGTGCATGGACAACTCGAAGTTTTAAAGATGTCTTTTGTGTGTGCGTCACATATATTTTTAGTAAATCAGGCGCAATTTAAATGTTAAACAGCATCAGAAGAGAGAAGGAGACAGATAACCTGCCTACACAAACTTTATTAAAACCTGCTTTGCGGACAGATGTAAAAGGAGAAATAATAAAAAAAGTATTTTGGCGCTCTCATTGCAGTTTTGTTTTTCATCGATGACCTTTAAGAGAAACTGCAGCACATCAGATTATTGTGACTGATTAGTCTTTCTTCTTTGCATTCTGACTGTGCATCAGCCCACATCGGGCAAATATTCAAATATTACTGTATAACTGTGAGCGTGACGTTCCCGAAAGCATGCACACACACACACGCACACACACACACACACACACACACACTTGCAGAGAGAGAGTGAGAGAGCAAGCAATACTCTTTTCTTCAGCACTGTCAGCTGGTCACATTAATTTGCGTACAGAGCACAGGAACCTAGAGGTAGATTTTCAGTTCGAGTAATTAATAGCAAATTAAAAAAAATGCAGAAAATTGTATGGTGTATGCCTTAGGACTCGTCATTCTGGTTTTTCAGCACTCACAGCTTCAGGTTTCAATTTCATTTCGTTTTTAAAAGAGTGTAATAGCTCCCTGAAACGCAACAAACAGTCTAGAATGTGTTAAAAATGGGCTCATCCATGTTTGTAGTTTTACCACAGCTTGAATGTATCGAACAGTGATCATTTAACTGGACAGTGAGGAAAAAAAGTCTGTTTCTCTCAAAGACTAAAGTCACAGGTGTTGTCCTTTAAGCAGCCATCCACTAATCGGATATATATTCAGTACTACACCCAACATTTCAATATACACATGCATGACAAAGGCTGTATGTATTTAACTGCAGTTTTGGAATGATTCTGATTGCAAAGAGGCTCTGTAAATGCTCATTTAGTCCAAAAACCAAATCCCCCTTTTTTTCTATGTTATTACTTTGCAGCACAAACAGTAAAAACACTGATCCTTAGGCTATAAAAGATCACCTGTAGCGCACATGTTATTAGATGTGTGCTGAGTGATGAGCACCTGCTGGCACAGGGACAATGTATGAAACAAGTACTGAAGCTTTTTTCTGAACGTGCATTTGGTTGTTTCAGACTTGGTGTAAATAAAACTGTTGAGTTATGGGCTATAAGAGGTGGTGGTGCAATGCTGTGGCGGCACAGGTTGGACACTAAGGTCGTCCTGTTGTTGAAGGAGGAACATTTTGAATGCTTCTGATAACAATCGACACTTTTTACCGTCTTTCTCGCTGCCAGACTCATACATCGTGAATGGCTGCTTAAATCCTTCCCTTTGCACACTGTGATGGCACAATAAGATGGACAGTTTTGCACTTGCAACAGGAGTATTTTATGTCACAATAGAATCTATGTTCAAACCAAATTCCCACATGCTATCAAAACTCTACACAAAGTTTCTCGTCAGACTTTTGCGCAATGACAAATCAGAAGTTCCCAGGGTTGTGCAAAGTCTTTTACGCAGGCAGATCATGCAGTTTATGTTTTTCCTCCAAGCCACCGTTGTTATACCTATTGAGCACTCAGCCTGCCAGGTTCTGAGCTTATTGTGGAGTTGGTTTTGCAAAATCGGCACAAATGATCCTCCACAGGCCTTGGTTATGTGTGGTTATGTGTAAGTTTTAACCAGTATATTTCACAAAGCTTCGAAATAGTTTGTAAAACCAGGATATACGCAGTAGGCCTGAAACCTACAGGCCCGCAGTGTAAGTGCACCAGAAATGTGCACATACATAATTTTACAAGCTCGAATTCTAAAAAAGATATTGGCTGACATGTTGTGGGGAAGCTGTCACTTCCATCCGAGGTGCATTTCCCTCACAGTTACCTTTTAAAATCCATCTGCAACCTTTGAAATTGACTTCCTCTGCTGTGAAATCGGCAGCCGTTTATATCTATCGTACCAAACGTTTTGTCACAGCTTCTTACGCAGTGATCCACGTTTTTACAGGGACATTTAGGAGCTGAAGGCACTGGCTGATTTTCACTTGCTATAGAAAGGATCTAAGCGGCCCACGTTCTGCTGCTCGTCGTCAAGCTGGATAGAGAAAGGGCGTCTTGATGGTGACTTCACTGACACCAACAACTTCCTGACGCAACGCTACTGTAACAGCGGCGGGGAAACAGGGAGCTCACCTTTTATCCGATGAACCAACATGATCCTATTTCTGCATAGTAAGCCGCCTCAGCTCTTCCTCCACTCGGTTCCAAGAACAGAGAGAGGCCCGTTGCATCAAAGTGTAGTCTGTTTATGCCTCAGTTTTTACTACATATGGGCAAAAACCTCATTCGTTACACTGTACTTGTTGCATTGCTGCATGGTCTTGTCTTGGTCGTTAGAAAGCAGGAAATCAAAGGACCTGTAAGTGATGTCCAAATTGTCTCTCCGGCTTTTTTGTGATAAAACCTGTTTCCCCAGCGAGGAAACGAACTTTTCTGTGTTGTAATTTGTGCCTGAGGGTGAATGTCATGTCAAGAAAAGTAATAGATGGATGGAATTATTTCTCAACTTCAGTTCGGTGTTTAGGATGAAGGAAATGTGAGATCGTGTGCTGGCAAACAGTTTTTTGAGTTGAAGCAAATCGTAAGTCTTTATTTTCCAACTCCCCGGTGGGGAAGCGGCAGTAACGCGTTACTGAGCAGGTCGTTACCGCCCTGTACTGTCCGAGAGCTGGCAGAGTTTAAAGTGGAAAGGCGTGTAGGCTGCATGCGTTCTCGTTTTGAAGACCCCAGCTCTGTGAAGAAACCGAAACAAAGCCGACGAGCGCCACTGAAGGCAAGGAAGAAAGTCTGTGTGCGACCTGGCGTTTGTAAAGAAATCCAAGTTACCGAGCCGGGCTATGCAAATGTTTCCGTTCCTCTACGCGCGCATGAGGCGCACCGACCTGTAGTAGCCTGATCTGGTTTAGCCTATCGGACCCGAGCACCGTGAGCTGAGTAGCTTGTCTATTTCACTTTGAAGGGATGCTGGTCGTCCCAGACACGTGAGCTGAGCTGGTGAGGCGACTTTATCGCGGATTTAGATGAGGGGGTTTTCTGTGCGTTACTGGCCAGGCATGCGAACTATAGGCTGTGGTGCGCTATGTGTGTTTTCTCTCTCTCCCTCTCTCTCTCTCTCTCTCTCGGTCTCTCGCTATATCCACCGCTCCGCCTCCCCCTTTTCGCAACATTGACGCAACCAAAAATACTGGAACAAAAGAAACAACTTCCTTGAAGCTTTGCTGAAACTGCACTTAGTCGGAGAATGGAAGCTTGTTGACAACTTGCCTGGATGGAAATGTCGAGGTGAGGGTGTCACCAGTGGCCGGCTGGCAAGCGAGGGAGATGCAGTCGATCACTCCGAAACGCGCCCCGTCTATCGAGTAAGTGCCATTAAACATTCAGTGGAGTCATTTCAACTTTTGCTGTGTGACCTCTCGACTAGTTGAGTTTGCCGTACGGCGTCTGTCACTGCAAAGATGAAGTCGTTTTGGTCGATTCTCTGCGACACCGGGCACAAAGTAAAGTCCCCTTACGGTAACGCTGTCGAATCGACGAGGGGGAATTGAAGTTATCGGCCTATTTATTCATTGTGGGACATATCGATGCGCACGGTGTCTTGGAAACGACAAGTTTGTACTCTTTTGTGACAATTTTCCATTTACAGGCCAATGACAACGAGGCTGGAACTACTCTGCCTTTAACCTAAAACAACGGGGTTGTAGGTTTAGTCTATCTAGTGTGAAGGAGAAATCATTTTACATGTGGTGAAGGTTGACAGCCGCTATTCGAGCCAACAGCAATGTGTCGTGCATTGAAAGTCTTCCACACAGACTACCAGTTTATTATTGTTATTCATGCAGCAGCCTTGAGCTGTCGCCGGTTGCGTGAAGATCCCGGTGATCAACAAAACATGTCCACAACAGAGCAGCAGATCGTTTTATTGAACAGATGCGGTGTCGTGTTTTTAGGTGATGTGTCTTAACTTTGCTTCGAGGTTTGATCGGCAGTTTAGGCGGACGATCACTCCGCTTTGTCGCGTCGCTGTTTTTACTGCATGAACAAAGGACTGGATGGAGTAGTTGGCTCGGCACAGAGCGTCGGTGGAGAGCAGGCGGGCTGTTTACAATAATAACGCGATCGCGGTGACGTCACGGGACTGACAGGGGCCTGGGCCAATAAGGAGGCCGCTCAGCCATCAGCAACACGCTATATTTGGAAAGTGGTTACATCATCGAGGTACAACAGTGCGCCGTGGAGGGAGGGACTTCCGCAGGAATTCTCAGTTTGTAGTCCAAAAACAGGACAATGAATGCATCAGTTTTGTGTGGGGAGCTTGAAGTCTGTGTTTTTTTTAGTGCTTATCTGCATTTTCAGAGCTTGTTTACACTCTTACAGTCTATATGTTATTAGAGGTGCCCTAAATACTGGTTACAACTGTGACATTTCAATGCAGTCGTGGTCAGGCAATATATCTTATAGTAGCCTATAATCTGTAGAATGTCAATGGAAAATGACATTAGCACGCCTCTGGTTTTAATGCTAAAAATACTTGGCTGCAGAAGACTTATGAGGCTGCTGTTTAATTTGCATACCTAGGTCTAGCTACTTTTAATTTCTCAGAAACCACAAATCTCTTCTGATCCCCCAAGACATCTAAAAAAATGGGTGATGGGTGATTCTATATGATACTGCGTCACCTGTTTTTTGGTATAGTGTCGATTTTAGCACGAAGGCTGATACTGGTTTTAGTATCATTTAGTTAAAAGACACATTTTACTCCCATTTACGTCTATATTATTGAAACCTTACAGTAAGCAGTTGCAGCAACTTTCAAAGAAGAGATTAGTCATCACCTGTCCCTGGTCCTCCTGTTCTCTGTTCCTACAATGGTTGAGTGACAAAAACAGAAAAATTGGTCACTTACTTTGCATGTCAATAAAAATTCTGTCAGCTTTATAGGTGGGAGCTTGGCTTCAGCACTACAAATTTACAAGAAAGGAAAAAACTCTGGACAAAAAGATTTTACCGATAGATGCTGTTCAGAAAGAGTTTTAAGATAGGTGCAGTACAGTTTTGTTAGGGGCTATTGCAATCAAATCTCAGACGCCTTGCCACAAGCATTTCTTCTGCTTAATTGTTATTATTATTAATAGTAGTGTATTAGACTGTAGTATAATAATATGTGTAAGAGTGTAGACAGTAATCTCATAAATTGTCTAGATGACCAACCGTGTGCAGGATTGTTTGCTTTGTGATTTAATCGATGCATAATGTTTGTGTTAGTATTAGTATTAGTATTAGTATTAGTACTACACTGATGGTACCCGTTGTTTGTTCAAAACAAAATTTAAGATATCACCCATCACTCCGCTAAGTATAGAGTCACTTTCCACTCTGGACACTTTTTTTTTTTTTAATGAGAGCATAAAATCTTAAATGCCAGCAGTGTATAGACAAGCAACTAGGAGCTATGGTTGTTAGTCTATCTTTTTAATGTATATTGGGCTAATATTTAATGAATATTTTACTTTGATTAGCTCAGCGCAGTAGAGAAAATGTGAAGACATCTCAGTAGAAAACAGTGTTTTTTTAATAGCATTAAAAATATTACAGTGCCCAGTGCAATGATGTTAAATGTAGAACTAGAATTCAGTGTTAAGAAACATCCCCTTTTTCAGCATCGTCTGAAAGTCACCTGCTCTCTAAGTCTAGGAGACTTTGGGCAAAGACTGAAAACAAATCTAAGAATAATATAAACATTAAGCATTGACATTAATACAGTATGTGCATAGGAATGTTGCTCAACACTCATGGATGCAATTTATGAAATCTAGTGGAGGCGTTAGTGGCTTTTAAATGCTCTGTGGACTGGAAAGTATTATTGCCATGAACTAAACACATTTTCATTCAGTTAAATGTAACAGACAACTAAAAAAACAAACTCACAAAAATGTAGGATATTCCCGTGACATAATTTAGTTGTCTCCATTAGCCCTTTGAATGTCACTTGTACTAATGACTAATGTTAGAATGATACCGATGCTCTTTGTCAATAGTGTGTTGGTCCTATTGGTATTGATCAGTCATCTGACATTTATTGATAGATTTCTTGTATGATAATTGAATATAGGTGCACTTTTCTCTTACTATAACCTGATTTTTATAATTCAGTACTGTGATTGAATTGTACACCAATGTGCAGAAATATTATTTTTACTTATTTATATTATTTTCATCCACATCTGAGTGGAGAGTCTTAAAGTCCTGTGGTGGAGTTGCTGTTCATGCTGCACTTGGCTTTATTTTTTTGGAACAGTCATCCTCAAATTTAAAGATAAAAATGTAGGCGTAAAATGTCCTCAATCACCAGCTTCGGGCAAAAAATAGCACTGTTAACACTGGCCTTCAAAAAACTTATTCTTCAAGGCCTTTGGGTAACTCTGCTGGCCTAGGTTTAGATCCTGCATGTGTTTAGCCATCTCTGTAATCCCTCTCAGCAGTCTGCCTCAATAAAAAAAAAAAAAAAAATACTGTAGGGTGTGGACAAGCCAGTCAAGAAAAAAATACTACTAGGCCAGGAAGCCACATGAATAATGTTTTGTTTGATGATTTAAACCTGTCCCAAAAATAACGCTACATTTGTTTTGACAGGAAAATGTCTCAGATCAGGTTGTAACACCCCAACTAGGACGCTGAGTGTCTGACTCTCCATGTTGTAACACACATCTGAGGTTATTAATCACATTTTATTGCTTCATGCATGGGATCTTATGTTTTTTTAAGCACATGACTCCACATTTATTATGGAAAACACATTATTTAATAAACTTTAAAATAGCAAGTCTAATGAATAATGGTGTGATCTAATAATCATGTCACTAACAGATCTATATTGCCAGACTGTGCATCTCTTTTACTCTTTACGGTGAAGTTTTTGCTGTTTTTTTTACTAGTTTTTCTACACAAAAGTTTCATCAGACGTAACAAATCAAAGATTTTTTAGTGAAACATTTTTTTACTCTTCTCAGTTTGCCTTAAACACCCCAGACACACACCCCCTATCCTTGTTGGATTATTTTCCCCTTAATTTTCCCCAGTTTGTAATGTAATTTTAGCTATATGAATTATGTCCAGTTAATTTGATTGCTCTGTGTGTGAATGTCTGTGAGCTTATAGAAATAAAAAGGGCTTCTTGTGCCGTAACATCCGAACTTGCTGGTCAAGCATGTGATAGCGTTTAGCAGAATCCTGGCTATTAAAGCCTTGTCTATTTATCATGTAATTAGGTTGGATGAGGTTTGTTACAAAGCAACATAAGAAACAATATTTTCTTATATTTTGGGGCAGCAAATTTAGATGTTTGTGTGTGTGTGTGTGTGTGTGTGTGTGTGTGTGGGTCTGTGTCTGTGTGTGTGTGTTTTATAGCACCCAGAGGCTAAAGTGACCACCTCACAGCCTTTGTGCTAAAAAGAGGTCAGAGGTCTCTGTTGTGTTTTCAGGGTCTGCTAGTGACTATTAGCCATTGATAAATGTGATGTCCCACAAGTGTGCGGGCTGGACCCCTCCAAAGGGGGAGGTGTCATAACACGCCCCACACTAACCTCCTAGCCAACCCCACCTCAACTACTGCATACACACATGCAAACATGCACACTCTGCCCTGCTGACAGGAGCACAAGGGGGCAGCTGCTACAGATGTCTCATAGAGAGGGGGGAGGGGAACCAAGGACACATCAATTGAGAGTCTCTCTCTAGTATGGAGTTCTCAGTGAGGCTCATTGTGTTCTCTAAAGACCAAGACGAAGGGAATAGGCCATGTTAATATAGTAAGCCTATAGTCTGTTCTCATACTTTCATTCAGGGTGTTGCACAGTTTGATCGTTGTGTTGTTTCATTCATCAGAGAAATTGTCTCTGTGTACACTGCTAAATGTCCTTAAATGACAGTTTACGCAGATGGATACTTTGTATGAAAAATATGTTTTATTTTTCTCTTTCAGCCTTAAGGATTAAACAATAAAAGAAAAAAGATTTAGTCACTGTTTTTATGTAATAGGAAGCGGTTTCTGATATCATAGATTTAAAATGTGAATGGAGCAAGCTGTATTTAAAATCATCTCAAATTCACATCTACAGTGAGAAAAGTAAGAATGATGTATTACTGCTGCACTCCTTTCAGTCTACGTCTCCCATGAAAAAGGTGATTACACTGTATAGCACACATTTAGCAAAAGGCTACTGAAGTGAATTCACCTGCTGACGCCTCAAGTGCAAACTGTCTTCAGTGATATATGATTGCTTATTTCTAGTTCAATTTTAGCCCTGACCTTATTTAATTCTTAGGGTGTTTTCAAGGCATTGTTGAGTATTTTACTGATGATTCTTTAATTCAGTAATATGTAATAGTTCTCGGAAAGCCCATGCTTTTTAGACTCTTGAGGTATGTTGTGGGCTAGACGATTACTACTGTCTGTTTCCTCATCGTTTGTTGTGACGCAGTGTCTTGTCTGGTGGTGTGAAACGTCGTCTTTTGAGTTGCATGAGGGAAGCAAGAAAGTATAAAGTATCTGTAAAACTGAGTGTGACTGTCAACTATATAGGCAAGTCTTCTAACATTAAATCAAATTAGATTGAGCAAAAACTGCTCAGCATGGCAACTTTGCAGCAGGTTAGCCTGCTGTAGCCAAACACCACGATACATGACAGTGTGGCTCTTGTTTAGCTGGTCAACCAGAAGACAAGGGAGAGGCCCACTCGGTCTCAGCCATCCTAATGAAGAGATGCATTATGATGTGATTTCATTTGGGCCTGCAAAAAAGCTGCTGTGGATAACGGAGCAGTCTGAGCTGGTTCACTTGTGTAGTGACATGTGACTTGTGTTTTTGTGAGTCATAAGGATCTCCTGCCTAATGGAAGGCAGTGTGTGCTCATGTGATGGTGACACAATGCAGGATAAACTGTATAGTATTCACCAGAGCTCAGCCTGGCTACTGTTTGGCACTAGTAATAGGGGCCCATGAGTGTCTTTTTATCTTGTCAATTTTTGTCATAGTGAAACTAAACACACCACAATTTCTGTTCATGTCACTAAGGGATTTTGACTATAGTGGTTACTAATCTTTGTAAAAGTGACAAAATCAGAGGTTTCTGACAGTACATTAATCTGCAGCGCTGCATAAGTGTATTTGTGTGTGTGTGTGTGTGTGTGTGTGTGTGTGTGTGTGTGTATGTGTATGCACACGCGCTGTCATTGACTACTGCATCATGATCTTTCCTATGGTCATAGTAATGTTTTTGCTGGCTCATCCCTGCCTCTCCACATGCCTGTTTAACAACACAGAGCTCCTCCTTACTGGCTTCCTGTCCAAACCAGTTTATCTGTAAACAAGTGTGTTTTTTTCCTCTCCGCCCCATTGTCCACACTACACCAGCATGCATACACAATGGGCGCCCTCTCTCTCCTAGCCTGCTTTTGTACTCCAAAGTAGAAAACATTATGTTTTTACTGTCACGCATAACAATGCAAAGAAATTTGATGTTTCTTGGTGAGGGCTGAAGAAGTTTTCAGGTTTTTAATCTCATTACTATGAATGAAAAAGTAAATGACATTTGTAATTGTGTAAACATTTTTAAAAAGGCAAGTAGAAATATTAAGTTGGTTAAAGTTGTGTTCAAAATATTGGCCCCTATTCACTTAAGTATACTCTAAACCTAATAGCAGGTTGCAGTTAATTCTTTTTCCAGTGCACCCTGGTGGAGCCAACTAAAGGCATAGCAGGTGAATGTTATGTGTTGTTATTATGTGTGCACTGGGATGAAATGGCTGTCTCTGTTTATCTTGCCTGAGGTACACTATGCTACAGTAGATATGATAACAGCAGGGTTATTGTGGCAGAGCCTTGCTTTGGCTGTTGCATGTACACAGCAATGGTGTGTGTACTCATGTAATGTTGCCAAGCTAATCGTACATTGTGAGGTGGTTATACTATGTAATTTACTCTTGGAATTTGTTTCTGTTAAGCTAGATATCCAAGTGTCTTTGAAAGCTGTGGAAAACAAATCAAAGTCAAAAGTCAAAAAGGGGGGAAACTGAAACTTAATTAAAAGTAGCAAGGACATCATCTTGTCACAGCACTTTAAGATAAGAAAGTAATGTCCTCATTTGAAGAGTGGAAAACAGTGTCTGATCAAGAAGAGGATGGAAGGAGACTATATGGACCAACTGAGTCTCTATGTGTACCAGCCCTTTACCTTATTGACTCAAAGTTAAACCAAAATAAGAGTTAAATGGTTCCCTAACTTATTGACCGAATAGTACCTACATACCAGATCTTATACTTCTATAATTTATGCCTGCAAAAAGTCTTTTATTTGGCTTCTCTCTGATTGTTTTTGATTAGCCTGTCATTTCAAGACACGCTCTATTGTGCTATCTGCAGATAACCACACATTCTGTGAAAAGGGAACATGTTCTGAATAGACATTCACAGAACTCATATCAAGGATGGTTGAAAAAGCACTTCAATACAGCATTCTTATACATCCATAGACCAATGCCTTATATGAATAATTGTATGTGTATATATATATATATATATATATATACAATTTACTGTTTCTCATGTTTTGTAAATGTCTGTAGGCTATGTGTAACCAAAAAATAACATGTTATGTCTGTAAATTTTAAAAAGTCTTTTTACTCTACTGATAAAAGTCATGCATGTGTATGTAGATGCAATAGCAGACAATTTGCATATTTTAATTTGGGTCATCTAGGTGAAGGCAGTGACAGTGTAGTTAACCAGTCACTGCTGTTGTTAGGGGTCACTATGGAGTGAGCTTTTGAATCTGTGCAGTTCAATTGGTACCACCGAAATACTGACATTGGCAGCCTGTGGAGTTTTATTCAATGATATTCAGAATAACGTTGACAAATGATAATGATTGGTATGTTTTGTATAGTCAAGGAATGTGATCCATCTCTGGTACTTCTAAAATGCATATTTGTATTGGTTTATGAGTCTAGTATGTTCACACTAACTAATAATGCCATTAACATTGACTTTACTGGACTTCTGAAATCTCCCAGTCTCCTGTTATAGCACCACAGAGTTTTGTAGTTCACTAATTCAGTTATCTATAAAAGCTGAGAGACATTATGTTATACCGCACAGTGTTTACTAATCATCGTGGCTTTCATTTCATATGAAAATCCCGGTTTTAAGAAGTTTGTACGTTACGGTTTCTGAGTTAGTGCCTCCTGCAGAAGTCGTTGAGGGACCTAAAGAAGTTAACTTGTCACTGCGAGATCATTCGAGAGTGCATTTTCAGCGTCCAATCAGCTGCGCGGAGTCCGCTCCCCGCTCAGCCAATAGGACGGATGGGAGGCTCTATCGAATTTGAATGAGGAGTGATTCTTTCGGCGCCATTTTCGAGTGAGCAGCGATTGCCTCAGCAGCTGCGGAGAGAGGATGCTGCGAATACGCGGAGCTGTCGCTCAGACGGGCGCTTAAAAAATTTAACTGCCTTTTTAGAGAGGGAAATCTCAGAATTTGAACGGAAACACAGGTAACTACAGCCACACATTTTTAAAATATATTTTAATATGACTGTGTGAACGGGCTGAGCGAAGAGAATACGTGGAAAAGGGGAGAGAGCGATCGTGGCGGGGAGACGTTAGCCGTTTGGCCAGCTTTGCCAGCTTGTACTACTCCTAGCAGCTAGCCTGTTAGCTTAGCGTGCTAGCTCATAGAGAGGGCTTTCTGACTTTGCTGCGCTGTAACGGTAAAAAAAAATCTGCATACAGCACAGCGGTCCGTTTTATCCAGGATGGGAGGGTGGATATATTCGGAAAAAAAGCGAATACATGGAATAATAATTTATACTGGGGAGACGTGTAACTTAGGGTTTATTATTCATAGGTTCGGTAAAATTGACTATTTTTCACATTTAGACCCCAGTTTTGAGCGGGACGTGCAAAAGCAGCCAGGCTCCAGCAGAGGAGAAGCACAGTCGGCAGTGTCAACAAATGCACACGGCACCTACACTGGCTTGCGAGGGAAAAAATCAAAACGAGAGAGAGAAAGAGAGGGAGACAGACACGGTGCATTTTGTGGGAACTTAATTTTACCAAGCTTGCTAACGGGCAGGGCAGACTTTTTCTCCGAGATGGTAAATTGCTTATTGTCGTGTTTTATTTCAAGCGATTTTTGCATTATTAAACACAAAAACGTAATAAGATTGTTATAATATCGCAATTTGACCTTACAGTTAGTGATTTCTTTAATAACAATGACAGTTTCTTTTCTTGCCCTATGGCATAAACGTTAACGTTAGTGTCTGTAAACGTGTGTTTGCAGTCTTAACCTCACTAGTGACAGCTCTTGTATTAATGTAACTTCGATAAATAATTAACTCGTATCCAGTGTTAAGTACTTGTTTTATGTTTGTCTCTAAAAAGATCTGAATATCGTACATTAACATTATGTGATCAATGTGGCTCACAGCCAAGTGACAACAGTCATAGGTCGCAAATACTGATGGTTCAACTTTAATAGCTGTGTTAAATGTTAGAAGAATTGCTGTCATAACCACTAACGATGCAGTAAAGTTGAATTAACGTTAGTTAATTAAAAAGAGGATTGTATTGTTAGTTGTGGCAGTGTTGTAATGTTGGGTTTTGCTGTTTTTTTGTTTTTTCGGTTCATCGTAGTTTGATGCTGGAGGTTTTTCACTCATTTCCTTCTGTCTCCTTTTGCCTTTTTTGCCCATACTAGCCTGGCTGCACTTTCTGTGTGCCTTGGATCCTGATTAAATTCAAGTACACTGAAGAAAAAAAATCTCGTGGTGTACTTGGTTTAATAAGCAGTGGCTGAATGGGCCTAATCCTTAGTTAGTGGAGAAGTTCTATTTGTTATATTTTATGCAGTCCTATGTTTGTCATCATGAACATAACTACATGACGAATAAGGCATAAGAGGAAAAGAGAGGCTCCATATAATTGTGTGTCTAAACCCGCCCCTTCTACTTCCTTCTAAGTAGAGATCGGTTTAATGTGTTACATAATGTGAGTCCTTTCTAGCTTTTACAATGCTGTACTTATTTAAACAAATAAGAGTCTGCATTTCCAAGTATAATGTTTATTAATGCTAAAAATTCTTTATTCAATCTAACCACGTTGACAGCATGAGACCAAGTGTAGGCGCTTCTGTCCATTTTCCCTGCAATGTCTGATTTTTTTTTTTTTTTTTTCCCTTGGCCCCTTACATCTGACAGTGTGCTTACTAATAGAAATTTTCCAGGGTTTTTATTTTGTCATACGTATTCTGCAGCAGTAAAGACTCCAGATTCTCCCTCAATTAGATATGCATGACCTGAATGAAAATGAAGTTAAATATCTTAGTTTTAACAATAAATGTCTGCACTGAAATTGCATATTGTACCCACAGTATAATAGTTGTTGCAGAAGTGGGACAGCATTTTACAATGAAACGAGCCTCCCCATATAATAAGTTTTTGTTTATTTTTTGAGGGCCTTTAGTTGGAGGGAAATTAGCTAGTGTGATATGAGGGAAAGATCTTTCACAGCCACATTCCAGAGCAAAGAGGTGGAGGAGTAGAAGGAAATTACTGTACTATAAGATCTGATGTGTCACTAACGGGAAAACTTTGATTTGTGGACATATAAAGCACAATGAATAGTATGATGACTTAAAAATGTGACAAGCGTGTAATTCTCTGCATTGGAAATAAGTATATTTGTTCAAACTTCGTGTACACCATGTGGTGTTTTTCAAATTGATGGGCAAATTACACTTATTCCATTACATTCTTGTAGAAGTAGCTCTGTTAAGCTCCAAAATGAAATGTATATAGTGTAAAAAAAATCCTTAGCTGTTAATAGATGTTATATAGATTAGCTACTTCTTGCTCAGTTGATCTGCAGTATTTGAAGAAAGCTATGTAGGTCACAACCCAAGTCAGGGTGTGTCTTTGTAGTATTTTTTTTTTTTTAATGCTAAGAAGTAGAATAGGTGTAAATTAGTGCCCTAAAAATATTAATATTCAAAGTCTAATATCCAATTATTTTTATACGATGGATTTCCAACATTTTGGATAATACTACTTTGATCTATGTATACTCAAAGATTTGAGTGTATCTGCTGGCTTATTTCTTGTTAATTAGCTGTTTTAATGATATGATGTCACATTGCTATAAAAATATAAATGGGTAAAATATGTGATTGTTAAAGTGTACATATAAAATATGACATTGAAATTTTTATGATTAACGCTATTAGTCTGTTAAAAAGGAAAGGTGAAAATACATATGGTATAGATGTTACTTGATATTTCAGCTGAGGGAACATTGGTGATTTATTAAAATTAAATTTAATCTAATTTAGTTTATGGAAATAACCTTTGTGAACAGTGTTTACAGTGTCAAATGCAGTACGTGCTAATTGCTGATGTTTTTGTTTGATAAAAACTACATATTTGAATTTGTAGACGTAATATCTAGAGGAGAGAAGGTAGCACTTTGTCATTTGGAAATTTATATTCAGAAATCTTAGTAATATGTGAACTTTTATTCACTGGTAACTCAAATTTAGACTGTTTATGTATTGTGTGTAAACAGGTGAAATGGGTCTAAATATTTTTGCTCATTCAGCTGAAGAAAGTTAACTGTCGCTATATACAAGAGTCAGATTTGTACTGGTGTAGTTTAACAGTTTTTATTCCTACAGTTTATCTCATTGAAATGCTTTAGGTCTATGTCCCCTTCTGCTTGCCTTTTCACTCTGCTGTTTCAGACTCTTAGCATGACATTCTGTGACTCATCATTCTGTCTTCTCGGACCCCTCTGGCAAAATGGGCTCCCACCCCCATTTCCTGGTGAAACTGTGCCTCTCTTCTTGTACTTGCTCACATGTGTTGTAGCCAGGCTGCAGAGAACCCCCACCCTTCCTTTCCTTCTTTCTGCACCACTCAGCACAAACTTTATAGTATTCAAATTTGTTGTGATGGGAGCAGGTTTTCACGGGTCTTGTTGGTTGATTTCCAGAAGTTGGCCTGGTTTCAGTTCTGTGTCTCAGCAGCATTAAGTAGAAGTTGTCACCTAGTTTTATGTGCATCAGTTAGTTCTCGCCCAAACATTATTTAAATTATCAAACATTATTTTTAGAATAATTTATTTTACTTAATTATACCCAAGTTGGATCTTTAGTGAAAGTTAGTGTCTGTCCATTTTGCACGATGTATTCAACCATAAAGTAAAGGCTGGTAAAACTAGTTGGAGCATTGCAGCATATTAAGGTGTCAGATCCTTGCAGGCTTTTTACAAGCATATGTTTTGCATTGGTTTTCATTTTTGCATACAGTAGGTGCTCCATCACTGTGGTGTATACGGCTTTACACCTGTTTCACAAAAATGGTGAAAGAAATAAAAACAGGACTTGTAGACATGGCATTGACAATTTTAAATAATTGTCAGTTCTTCACCGTAGTTGTAGTTTGTATATACTTCACATTTTGAGTAAATCTTAAATTGTGTGACATGCTAATATAATCTGGCTAACATTTGTCTATTTAGGATGGTCAATAAATATCTTCAAAAATCTTGGTAAATTTTCAAAGGTTCATCTCTAAAAATAAGATCTTTGCACTTAGTTGCAGATTTCTTCTGTTTTTTTTTTTTTTCTGTTGAGACAGTAGTTATCAACTTGCACAGCGTGTTTAGATAGAATATGTCTCTGCTCGATAATTACATTTTAGGTAGTAATATGATAACTTCCAACAGCACTGGCAGTAAGATCTGACATAGCAGGAGTATGGCTCTGACTAGACACACATGGTGTTTTCATTTCTGCTGCACAAGACTTTTTTTCACCTGAGGGTGCTAGATTAGCCCACAGTATTAACTTGTAACTGATTACACTGGAAAGATTTATAATGGTCCTGATATATTGGTGCATGGTTTTTGTATTTTGATTTTTATTAGCTCCAATTTGGTAAGCACCTCATCTACTGCCTTCAGTGAAGCAGTGTACTTGGTTGCACATAGACCAGATACCTTCACACACACTGTGACCAACAATGTCTTGTTTGGTCAGTTTTTTAAAAGTTTGATTCAAACAACTAAATAGGTCTATTTCTAACAGTAATATCAATACTTGTAAATTTGGATTTACTTCTACATGCAATGTTCTTCTGTTGTGTAATTGACACATCCTATACATTTGTAAGTAGGTAGATCAAGGAAAGTGGTGAAAGAAACAGAATATTATTAATCCCTCTATTTACATGTGATTAATTTGTAAAATTGAGCTGTTACGTACACAAGAACCAAAATGCACTTTGTTTTATTTTTTTTAATTATTTTTTGAAATTTGTTATTGTGTAAATTCACCCAACAGTATAACAACAGAACTATCAGTCCTTGGATGGCATAATTTTTATTTATTTTTTATTTTTTTGTAGAGATTTTGGTTGTGATGTGGGCTTAACAGTATTTTAGTTTGTTTTAGTGGAGTTTGCATCTGAATAAAACTTAGCTTCAATTTGATTTGGAATATGTTAAATATTTGTGTCTTTGGTGCATGAGTGTATGGGTGTGCCATTTAGCTCTAACAGCTTTGCTTCCTCTTTTGCTGCTTTTGCTTATGTGTGTATGCACATTCAATATAGATTACACAGTTGGATATTAATTTGATGTTTCTGTGAATAGTGATTTGGTGTAATGGAAAAGCTGTGGTAGTCATGTTAAAGGTTGTGAAAATTATCAAAACTTAATTTGTTTGTGATTGTGGCTATGTTTTTTGTAGTTTAATGCTATTGGTCAAGTGTAAATCAGGTCCTCATGTTGTACTTTTGAAATTGCATCACAGTGTACTGCTTTGTCTGCATCCTGTTTATTGCTGTTCTGGCTTTCGTGGCAGTAGGAGGAAGCTTGAGATAGTTCAAATGAAGTAGTAAATAACTGGAAGAATCAGAAATTAATTTGTTGAGGAATATGCAATACTGATTTGAAGCACATTGTCTAAACAGTAGGAACAGGTACAGCAATTATATGTTCACATAAAATATTTCACCACACACACACACACACACACACTGGTGTGTTTAGATAATAGACACTGCTGTTGGTCTTGGGGGAATCTTACGTGGTCCACACTTTCACTAGAAGTGGTAGAAAAATGACTAACTATTACTAAACTTTTTTAGACATAATCTGCACTTTTTGTAAAGTATGCTCTCAGCAACTAATTCAGAACAGCACAATGAATCCTATTAAGCATTATTACTTTCATCAACCAATGTCAAACATGTTACTTTAAATTTATTATTCATTAAATCCCAAAATTTGCATACTAGTGTTTTGAATCATTTTATTCACTGGTAAAGATTTTGTGTACCTCAAGTGTAAAGAGTCCATCTGTCACAGTCACACCTGACAGTAAATAGAAGAGGTGGTGTATACCTGTGGAGTGCAAAAATGACTCAGAGGTCACTCTCATGTATCTGCTAGTGTCCTGTGAATTAGAGTTCTTCAGCTGTCGATCCCATTTATGTGTTTTCATGTTTCTGGGGTTTTCTGTAAATTCTTTTATAAGCCATGGCTGCAGTTTCCTGGGAATCCCAGTCACTCTGATGTTCTCTGCTGGGCATGTTTTGCTGGGTATGCAAATATAACAGGTTTTTCTAAGATTAACACATTACAGTTATAGTGTTTGTATGGAACAAAGCACTCCTTCATATGTACTGTCTCAGCTCTATAGTCAACATTAACCACCCTCTGGGTTGTTTTTAGCTTCCCTTTCAAATTAGTGTTGTTAAAAGGTGTTATTAATTTTTCCATTATTGACATGTCATCACAATCAATTGCTTTGTTATTATAGTTTTGTTTTAGCTTTTATTACTGTTACTATCTCATGCTGTGCACATGCTGATCCAGTAGCTAAAACACACCTAAAGTTGTGGCACAGTGAACTTGGAATATTTCTGAGTATTGCCTTGAAAAACACAGGACAACAATGCTTTGGCTAGCCTAATACTTGGTGTTTATTTGGATTATATTTCAGTGGATTTATAATTCTGTATGGATATATGTGATTTCTTGTCAGAGTTTAAAAAAAAAAAAAAAAAGGAACCCATGCAATTAACTTTTTCACTCACTGTAATCTGCCTAAGTGTGGCTAAATATGCTCTGAATCTAGTATTAATCAGTAATGTTTTTAATTGTTATGGCTTACAAACTAGATGGTTGTGTCTTCAGATATTTAACTTGGAGTTGTTTCCTGTCATGCTCCAGTGGCCTGAGATAGAAAGCATTATGAACACAATGGAAAACTCAAATTTGCATGGATCTTTTCATGTGAATGGATGTGCTTGCCGTTCAGGGGTTTTTTTTGTTTTGTTTTGTTTTTTCCACAGTTTAGGATGTCATTGCAGGTCTCCCTTTAGTTTGTGCTTATACAGGCAGAAGACAGTGTGACACAGACCAGAAGAGGCCAGACCACTTGATCTGGGGAGGTGATGGGTTGTCATGTCCATGTTTCTGTACCCGATGGGGTGTAGGAGGTTACTTGACCTTCAACCCTAAGGTCGGGTGACTCTTTGAGGCCATTGTATAGGGAGCAAATGTCGTAGGAATGGGTTAAAAAGCCTGAGCACTGATGGTGACATGTCTGGGCATGCTTCCTTAAAGGAGAGGGAGAAAAATAGGGAGAGGTTAGATTCATTGATGTTAACATTTCCACCTGGACTTGTAAAGAAATGATCAACTAAACAGGAAATCACACAACTTACCTGCTTAGTTCCTTTGTATATTTTTGTTATAAGGACGGACAAGGTAAATGGTTTTTTCATGATGGTTTCATTTTTATTTTTACAATACTGCCTCAGCCTCTAAGTAAGTGAGTTAAAAGAAGGAATGTGCAAATGATATGAAGAAATGATTTGGGAAATTTTATGTATACAATTGAGTGTACGTTGTGTGTTTCCTGTTTTATTTTATTTTTGTTTTTAAAATATATATATGTACACACACACACACACACGATGCATTTCAATATATGTAAAATATCAGGGGCAGGTTCAGTGATGGTCTTTTTTGTTTGTTTTTTTTAAATAGAAACATTAACTGCCTGAAAAGTGGATAGTAACTTATTATCAAATAATGAATTAACAGGTCTCAAATTTTAGAAACGATGACTCCACTCCTTTCCACTGTTTTCTGGGGCCCATTCATCTGCAAGGTTCTTAATTTGTCAAAGCAGCTATATCACGTGGGGCAAATCACTCAAGGTGGAAGAGCTGAAACCAGCAGTTGTGACATTTGCATGTAACAAACAGTTTCTTGAATTTTAAATGTTTTTTTTATTATTTATTATATTTTTTCCCTGACAGAATCTTATTAGTCACTGCTTCCAACAGTTATTACTCCCTCTTTCTTGGCATGGGACATGGAGACAGGAGATGTGGACCTTATTAGTCCAGGACTAATACTAGGCGATTTTGTCATTCTCCACAGACTTGATAATTATACACCACTGATGTGAGGTTGTGAATTAACCACAATATAACATTATGGCTGATGTATCAAGTGCCATGAGTTTATTTAATATTTTGTGCAAATTTCCACAGTCAGGTGTATCTGACTGTTGCCTATATTTACACCTATGATTTAGGTGATGACTTGCTTATATAATTATTGCATTATGCTTATCTTCAAATTTCACCTGTAGTTGATATTCATCACCAAGAATGACATGCTATGCTTGAAGTTAGAAAGATGAGACAAGTCATATATTGTACTATAGATACACCATGTTCTTCCTGTTATCACTTGCTTCTGTGTGTCTCAAAAGAAGTTCAGTGAACTAAATCTGAGCCTTTGTGTGTATGATGGCACCTGAGGTGAAGTTAGTGGAAATTGTACAAAGCTTAGTATTAAATTTGATTTTATTAATTCCACACTTTATGCAGTGAGTGTTTACCATTAATTTAAAAATTAGAAAGAAAAAAAAACATAGAGCAGCATTTGGGGGTTTAACTTTGCTGTCCTTTGAGCCAGCTTGTCTGAGATGTATAATTGTTGACAAACAGTGTAACATGGTGGGTAATACCTTTGTGCAGCTAACCCTCAGATCTTAATTACGGCTTTGTTTAGAAATGATTCTGGCTTGCAGCTTCCTTACCATATGACATACATGTAACATGGACAGAGGAATAAAAACTATAAGATTTTAATTGTTACCTTTCTCAAGCAAATAAATGAAATGGCTTTTTTAGTCTTCTCTAACCTATGTTGCAGCTGGTCTGTGTGAATGTGAGAGAGGACTGTACATCTCATCATTTTCTTTTTAAAAGGGACATATGTTGGTGATGTCATTAGATTCAGGCATCAGGTCCATTTTAGACCAAGGTCATAATTACAGGTCCATTGAGACCTCTAGTGGCTACACCATCCATTGGATCCAATCTCCTACAGGATTATCATCAGGATACAGTTTCTTAATATCTATGCATACAAACAGTATTTTGTTAAAGTTGAATCGCTTTAAGAAATTTAAATGTTGATATTGTTTATGAGAATAGCCGAAAAACATCTAACTATAATAGTTTTGTTTTATATTTAAATTGGAAGATAAACGTTTTATGGTACTGAATTCATACAGTGGGATAACTTTTTTCTCTCCAATTGCTTGCTTCCATAGGTGAGGTCAGCTATTGAACAAAACCTCTGAAGCTGGTAGGGATTCAGGGATTTGCTCATTGACACTTAACAAATATTTTTTTGTCACTTGTGCAAATGTGGGGTTTGTGTTCTCTCCAACAACTTAGGACACTCTTGCTTTATTAAAAAACAACTTAGGCAAAATGCATTCTTTTGTAATGTTAAGTGCTATTGGAAAAGAATGCACAAATTCTTGGCATTAAAATGTGAAATTACTTGAGTGCACTATATGGCCAGTATATGAACAACCCTACTCCCAGGCCTACTTGGTTACAATCAAGGAAGAAGTCTTACTGTGCAGCATACAGTGACACTACAGTATGCTTCCAGTGTTGTGGCAACAGTTTGGGGAAGGTCTTTTACTGTTTCAACATGACAAGGTCTCTGCATTATGCAAGATCTATTAAGAAATGGCTTTGTTATTTTGGGAGAGTGTGACTGGCCTTCAAAAAGCCCTGACCTCAACCACATCTAACAGATTTGGAATGAATTGGCAGTGAGCCAGGCCTTATGCCCCCACATCAGTGTCCAACCTCGTATTATGGCTAAACAGTTCGGCAGGCAGGTTCTGAAGTCTTGTGGAAAGTGTCCAGAAGAGAAGAGGCTGTTTTACAGCATATTAATGTTAATGCCTTTGAAATGCATTTCTTCACAAGCATGCAAGTGTTATGTTCTACTGTCCATATACTTTAACACCACAATTCTGAGAGGCTGATATCAGAATAACATTAATGTTGTGTCTTGTTTATGTTTCAGATGGAAAGCCCGCTTGCCTGCTTCTGGAGTGGACAGGAGACTACAAACTGTACTGTTGATCATCTGAACTATAGATAAGTGATAGGTATTAAGTCTGTTCCCTTCTGTTAACATGAGGCAAAGACTTGGAGCCTGGAGGATAAAGAGAGTGCAAATAACACAGAAGATGAAAAGAATCAGACATGGAGGGAGCATGAATGCAGTTCTGGCGATGCTGTAGCAGCACGGAATGGTTTGTGGGTTACACTGAGATACAGGCCATACTGTGCTGCTGCAGTAAAGTCTGAATACACAGCCTGTTCTTTGACCTCTGCAACTTATTCAGTGATGATTGTAATTTGCTTGTTTACTGTCACTCTTGCATACATAGTAGCATTCACTAGCTGGATTAATGCAATATAGACAGTTGTTTTAAAAGATATCCTCAATTGCTGGTCGCTTTACTGTAGCAGCACGTAAATATTGGAGTTAAGACTTAGCTGAAGTCTCCAGTATTGATCGTGCTGCTGAAGCAAAGCTGACCACTCACAATCTGCACCTAACCACTACATGTACTCAATCTACCCTCCTTGTGTGTGTGTGTGTGTTTTTTCCTAAGAGGCACTTAGGACATTGTTAACACACTTGGTTGTTTTAATAATGAAAATATGTATACACTTCTTTTTACATTTCTCTGTTATGCCTGCACACTTGCAAAAATAAAATTTTAAATCGGGTTTGGACTGTAATGTGTTTTGAACATGACATGATAAACATAGGTTTAACAGAATATTGTCTGTGTGGTATTTTAGTTTAATATAAGTTGTCAGTGTGTTAATTTGCCTAAAGATCAAATTGTCTAACATGGTTTTCCTTAATATCATCATGCACGTGGCCTGCATGGCCTTGCCTAAAGCCTATGACGTCTGGCCTGCTCAATATGAGCCCCAAATGCTCTGCGGATTAAAATTATAGTTATACCATAGACTGTACACCACAGTGCTTTCATAATTATAAATAAAGCATTTATTTAAATCTACACATACGTGTTTTAGTAAGGCCGATTTTAGTTTGTCCTAGGCCTGGTTGTCCTGGCAGTCCTCGTTGTTTTTGCCCGCCTCAGTTTCTTTACATTACCGTGTATAATGTCTGCGCGATGCCTACAATCCTATGATGACAGACTCCGGCGATGCTGAAACGAAAAATATGGTGTAATATGTCTAAAAAAACCCTCTATTTTAATCGCATGTGAACGTCAAGCAGGTATCTATTGTACCACGGCATCGGCTGCGGATTATCCGAAAATTGAGTTTGCAAATAAATAATTTTATGTTTTACACACCTCTGTGATGGTGTGGGCCCTGTTGGTGAATCTGGCCTCTAACAAAAAAAAAAATAATTTTTTTTTAGATTGCAAGCTCCAGGTGAACTTGCACCTTAAAACAGCCTTTAAGGAGCTTCAAAGTCGCATAAGAAGAGAAGAAGCTGGATGGCCGTTTACAGCTGCTTTAAAACGTCCTACTACACAGCCCTTGTTTTCTTGATGAAAATATATAAACTACACTTGTGCTATCATTTATGAATAGTGATTAAAAGTAGAGTGGACCTTTTATATTAAGATATAGCGAGAGCCAGTAATAGTCTATTCACTAAGCAGATTTTTGCAATTGCTGCAAATTTCTTCCTTTCGGCCTTGTGGGCCTTTTTTTATTGATAATTCTGAATTTTCATTTGTGCAGCTATGACAAACCGGAATTATGGGTTTGGCAAAACTAACATTTATGCAACATGACGGAAGATAAATTAGAAATACGAATTTACGCATATCTTTAAATTACTTATTTTTTCCATCAGGAAGACTTGCTGTATTAAAAATGAATTTTAATCCTATACATTTTATAAAATTTATGTTAAGTTTTGTTATAAAAGACGATTAGCCAGAATAAGTGCATTGTTGTATAATACATATTAAGGATCTTTGAACATACACTTTAAGTGTGTGTATTAGCCCCAACCAGCTTCAACATAATTAATCAAATCAGGATAGATAGAAATTGGTTAATTGGGTGTTCCTAAGTGTAGTGATTTAAATTTAAGGTGGGTCTTCTCTAAGGTGTATTTGGAAAATGACTCTACAGACAACACCTCAAAATGTGGACGCGGCAGATATGTGGCCTGAAATTCTATAATTTGTTGTTAACCTTCAGCCGCAGACTTACACGTATTTATTAGCTTTTATATTGGCCTTGCATATTTTAGTCACCTGTGTAATTGTAGAAGTACACTCCAAATTGTATGGTCACCGGGAGGATGCGCTTGTACATTGTTTGCAACCATATTTTTCAAAGGTAAAAATAATAATAGACAAAAAAAAAAAAAAAAACAACTTATATGTAGAATTAATAAAACTATAGAAATGACATTTAATGACAGCAAAAATAAAACTGGTATTCGCTTAAAAGCAGATACTGCGACCCACAATGTAAAAGGGTGTAAGAATAATCACACCCCTGTATAAAGTATCCAAGGATGCGACTAGACACGGGATCCAACGAATGTGGTTATTCACTTATTTGAATATTTAGTCACTGGGTGTGTAAATGGTGAGTTGAAGTTTATTTTTTTTAACAAACGTTCACCATAGGCCCACTTAAATAAGCAATAGAAGTGGACCTATGGTGTTTTTTTCCCCCAGATAAATCTTAAGTTAAACACAGTTTAAAACACAATTGTTCAGAACAGTTCTTAAATTGGATTAAGTAAACTTTTATCAAGCCATGTTTAAATTTGCGTGCAGTGACAATTAAAATATTAATGTGGTGCGGTGCTTTTATCCCCGTCCTGTGTTCGCCTGGCAACAGAGGGCTATATATATGTACAAGCTTACTATGACGTACATCCTGAAATATGGTCAGTGCTGACATCACGGATTCATTTTGGATTATTTATTTATTTTTTAAATTCTTTCAACTCATTAAATGTATGAAACTCGACTTTAACATTTCACCATCAGTGCTGTGGAGTTTTGATAAAGTCCACTTTTGGCAGTGAGACTTGAATCTCACTGGGCTACTTAAAACTTGTAAACTCTGTAATGTTTTTAATGTAACTTCCTCAATTACATGTTAACTTTTAGTCTCACAAGTTAAAACCGGCCTACACTGTAGTTTTAAATTAATAGTGCAGATTTTTGGAGACCAGGCAAATCCTGCAACGAATGATCCGCAAATACAGTTTATATGGGAATGAGCGACTGCCCAAAGCGTGACAATGCACCCTGCATGTGACGCACGCTTGCCTTTTTAAATACATCAAAGAGGAAATACCATGTTTAGGTTTCTAACAGTAACGGATGGTGTTTTTTTTTTTTTTTTCCTGGCAGTGTGTCTGCAGACTGCTGAATATTTCACACGGGCCCCGTTATGTAACGCTTGTAACCTTGAAGAGATTGCAGCATCAATGCAATGCGGGCGCTCTCTGCGGGGAAGAGGGGATGGATTGCACATTATATTTCTTTCATTGTCCCCTTGCTTTGTTGAATAGACAACATCTGTCTATGTATGGTCTGATTTGGCCTGTCGCACTAAATAAAAACAAACATGGAGGGTGCCTTAAATTTCTGTTTTATTTATCAAGATCAACTTGGACAAGTATAAAGTTGTCATAGTATTAAAAAGAATAGATTGCACATTCGTGGAAAGAAGTCTGAGTTTATATCTAGCCAACCTCTGAGGATTAAGGAGGAATGATTGATTGATTGATTGATTCTATGGCTTCCTTGTGGTTGGAAAAGTAAACGACATGATACAATTACGTGTTTCCTTATCAGGTGCACATATCTCTAGTTATGTGCATCTCATTTTGTACTTTTAAGTGCATGAGACGCCTGCGGTGACTAATTAAAACAACTTAAACGGGCAATGAAAGTGACGCTTAAGTCAATTAGGTTCAGGATACACTGGTGGCCTGCACCCACCCAATCTGCACACATGTCAGTCATTTCCCGCAGGTACACGCCACTGTGGGTAAGGTGCGAGGAAACCGTAGTGACAACTGTTTCAGCTTGCGAGGTTAAATAGGCTGCAATGTTGTGGCTCAGCAGGGGAGATGAAACGAGCAAACAGACCATAATTAAGATGATCCATCCACGCG
This sequence comes from Mastacembelus armatus, assembly GCF_900324485.2. NCBI lineage: Eukaryota > Metazoa > Chordata > Actinopteri > Synbranchiformes > Mastacembelidae > Mastacembelus > Mastacembelus armatus. The sequence continues at coordinate 17,880,866 of NC_046653.1, read as the reverse complement.
CTGCCAACCGTGAGCCACTGGCTCTGTAGGAGCCACTCTCGTGGGGGACTGAGATCTTATCCACTTCTCTGAGCCTCAGTGAATCCCACTTTTTAACATCAAAATTGGGCACAAAGGGACCAACGTTCATGTCTTTCCGGGAGGGGAGTGAAGTCCCCTTAAGGAACCCCAACTTCTCCCTAAACTCCTGCATCTGCTGCAGAAAGCACAGGGGGTCGGAGACGTTCCTGAAAGACCCCGCGATGCCAAGTGCCTGTCTCTGCTCCTCCAGCGCTGAGCTCAGCTTGGTGATCTGCGGGTCGTACGCTTGCATCACAACCAGCTTCAGTGTTTCAAAATCGGAGAGGATTTCATTCTTCTTACATTCGAGGGCACTGATGAGTTTGTCGAAATAGTCAGCAACCTTTTCTGCGTCCTTGGTGACCGACTGCAGCGCCTTTTTCTTATTGGTTTGTAGTGTCTCCAGGCAGGACAACATGTCTGCGCTCTGCCAGCTCTCCAGTCCGTGAAGCAGCTCTTCAAACGCCTCCTTCTCCCGGGTACATGCCTCCTCCAAGGAGCAGAACTTATGCCCTTTGTGGTCATCTGTTGTGGCACAAAACCCACAAATAAGTTTTAAGTCCGTGGCGCAAAACATGTTAAGTGGTTGGTCGTAGTGTTGTTTACAAGCAGACATCTTAGGCAAAACTCTTATTTTGCTGTACTTCTCCACTATTCCTCGCAGAGAATAGTTGATCTGCAGGCTGTTTGCGCCGTTGTGAGGGGTCTCTTTGCGGCATGTGGGGCATTTTAAAGGGGTCCTGAAAGTTGGACCTCGGTTGCCCTCTAAGAGTCCCTCCAAGCATTTCTTGCAAAAGCTGTGTGAGCACAACAAGACCCGTGGGTCCTCGAAGAGACAGCAGCAGACTGGGCACGTAAGCTCCTCTTCTAGCTGCTCCATGGTGTCCTGTAAACACATTGCCCAAGCGTCAAATCGGTGCTCAATTTGAATAAAGCGCAATAAACCAGCATGAACAGAACAGGGTACATAATACGCACCCACACTCAAAGAGATGCCAAGTAAAACAGCAGCGGCAATAAATTACATACACACACACACACACACAAAAAAAGCTGCAGCATCGCAAAGGATACAGTTTTCACAGTCATGGTCCAGCTGTGTCTAGAGTAATCCCATCCTGAAAGCGAAAGTGACTGGCATCGCTGTGCCCGCGTAAAAACCTGGCACGACGTCTGCCATAGGCTCCGTTTGCCAGTCTAATATGAACTAACATCCTTTCTGTAACCAGCTGACGGTGTAAAACGCTTAAAACTGCGTCGCAAAGCCAGTAAGTCTAAGTCTAACCGGTTAATAACTTTACAGGCATAATACTCTTAACAGCAAACCATTTTCTCCTCCCTTTGTATTAGGAAACAGCAAGACGGTGGGTAGCAAAGTTGAGCCCTAAATCACCGCCGTCTAACCAATCCAACGCGACAGACTATCGACAAGCAGGGCTCGCGTTAGAGCTGCTCCTGTTGGCAAGGTGCTGAAGGAGGGCTGTGACAGATTTTGCAAGCGCATAGTAACATGCAACTACTGGACCAAAAGAATCACTCACCAGCTGCTGAGACGCACAGTGCAACGCAATCATGGCGCTTGTTGCTGTGCAGACTTCGCCCTTTCCGGGTAAAGACTTAACCATTTCAGTGGCGCACAAAAAATTCAAACACAATGATAGCTGCGTATTTGTGCACAGACACAACCAACGACGTGATGTCACCCCACAGACATGAAACACGCGGGTATCGCGATTTATTTGATGGCCCCATTTTGATTGTTTGTTGTGTTTACGTTTTTGTCTCTGATGGGTAATTGGCAGAGGATCCCTGCCACGGTGATGGGGGAGGGGCTGTTGCTATGCAAAACATTACAGCGTGAAAAACTGTCAACTAGATTTTAGTCCCAGTTTGTCATCACATGCTTTTATACTGGCCCACTTAACTCTAGTGGGTGCTTGTCAATACGTGGCCTAAACAGTTAGCACGATAAAGCTATTAAGTCATTAAGTGGCCAGAGAAGTGGCGCTCTATCTGAGGCATTGGCTTCATGGCCATTCAAAACAACATCACAGGGTGGTCTTCAGTTATTGATACCTAAGTGTTTCATATTGTTCACTGGTGGTTATGTAACTTCGACATCCAATAGGTTCTTAGTGACGTGTAGAAATTTTGACCTTGATTTTCTTCCCTTGTTTCCATGCCATCAGGAGCAACTGCCTATCTTAGCCACTGTGATTGGATACAGTGGGGGAGCGGGGGCTTTTGTAATACCGGCCTCTGTCGCGATGTGTCGCTGTTCTGTGACGGGGGAAGCCGGAGCTTAAACCCCGAGCTCTCTTTGAGTCGGTGACGGTATGAGTTTGTTTCCGGATGTTTAGCTAGTATCGGAGCAAGAATGGCTGCGATGTTTACGTGTTGTCTAGGCTGTTGCGGAGATGGCGGATCAGGCCATATTCCCCTCAAGGAAATGCCTACTGTTCAGTTAGATACACACCACATGGGTAAGTGAGTTTGTTTTTAATCCACACATTTTGATTTACGTGCAGTTTATGTGTATCCACGCCTGTTTGGCTCTGTCTGTGAAACGATGGTTTGCTACTTCCGCCGTTACCATTAGCTAGTCGCTAGCTCCTCATAATAATTATAACTTATGCTGTTAAATCTGTTTCTGCTGACATGCGATGGCTGCAGTTGTGTCTTCTATCACTCCCACTATATTTTCTACCACATTAGCACAGACCTGACACAGCAACACAAACGGTGACGAAAACCCGTGAAATCTTGTTTCTCCATTGCAACTGTCCCCAACAGTGACAGCTGTCAGGATTAACAATTTATATTTGTTCAACATCGTAAACCTGAATGAGTCTAAATGTGATTTAAGTCATGACCTTTTTTTTCTCCCTCAAAAATCTGTTATCTTGTGTCATATCTACTCTATTTTATTTCCAAGAGGCAAAATGTCTCCCACTTTACTGAAAACACTTGTGTAAAGCCAGATTTAAGTGTCCCCATCACAGTTATCTAAATAGCACACTGAGGTAGTAATGTGATTATGTGATTCACAGAAGTTGTATGCAGTTAGTCTTAGTTTTTGAGGAGGTTTTCATAAGCTTGGACAAACCTTGGTTCATTAGGCAACTAAAATTTGACCATGATAATGAAGTGTTCGTTATCACTATGGTTAATCAACTATATATTTTCCATGTGAATAATTAACCTTTTTTTTTTTTAAAACCTTGATAAACAAACAAAAAAGGGTTGACAAAAAGTTTTGGTAGTTGTATCATAAAATCATGAATTTTCTGTGTCTGTTTCCAAACTGTGTTTTTGCTTTTGCTTTTCAGGCACAGATGTTGTCATTGTAAAGAGCGGCCGGAGGATATGTGGCACTGGAGGCTGTTTGGCCAATGCTCCTCTGCACCAGAACAAAAGTTATTTTGAGTTTAAGATCCAGTCCACTGGTAAGCACTTGGCTTTTACTTGATAACCGCCCTGTTTCTATTTCTCCCTATTATCTGGCACATTCCTGGGGTTGGTTAATTTATTCTGATATGCTGCTGTTTTTAGTAGCTACACCATCTTGTGACTGCATGATGATTGTGGGAGTTCTGTTTAGTTACTAGAACAGCATCTGAAGCCACGCGCCCTTTGCCTTCCTTCATGTAAGGCCTTAATTAGGGCCTTAATTAGGGCTGCTCTCATGCACACTGGTCACAAACCTGTTTTACTCATTTTGTTGTGAATGTGTCATGCATCTGAATCTCATTAACTCACTTACTATTGCAGCTGGCCTTTGTCGTGCTCTACATATGAAGGGATTTTAATTTTTCAACTTAAAATGTTTTTTTTAGAATAGCAAATACTTCAGTGTTGTGCTCTGTGTTTAGGTGTGTGGGGAGTAGGTGTGGCCACCCAGAAAGTGAATCTTAACCAAGTGCCTTTGGGCAGAGACACAAACAGCCTAGTCCTGAGGCATGATGGGTCTGTGTACCACAATAATGAAGAGAAGAGTCGTCTACCTGCAAACAGCCTTCCTCAGGAAGGTGATATTGTGGTAAGTGCAGAGTCTATTTTACTTGATTCTGAATATGTTTTGTGAAAGTGATTGTAAAATTATAAGATTTCATAAGATGCTCCCTCCGTCATGTGATCCATGCATGACAATATACCATGTCACAAAGATACACTTTCAATTATAAATATTTGAGCACTGTGATTGGTCATGACCCAAATGTCATTGAGCAAGTGTTTATGATTACCGTATTTTCCAGACTATAAGTCACACTTTTTTCCTCCTCTGGCTTGTAGTGTGACTTATATAGCGAAGTGACTTATATGATGTTATTTAGTTGTTTTGTTTAGTAGTCACTGGTGTTACATGGTATTCTTGGTACTCTTGATTCAACTGAAGAGTATATTACATTGCAGAAAAAGTAAAAACGTTCATGTTCACGATAAACTACAACTCCTAATGTGAGACAAGTGAAAATGCCACCTAAAAGAAAGAGCTACACTGCAGATTTCAAGTTTCAGGTAATATAGTATGCAGTTGAAACAAAGTTTGACGTGAGTGATGGCATTCAGACAATCCTGAGAGAAAAAGCGGACATGCCGCTTTATCTTCCGCCCAATGCTGGCACAGTTGTTTATTGTTACTTGACATGGATGAATGAATTTCATAATGTACTACTGCTTGTTTTTATGCCTAGCCTGCATCCTTCATAGGCTAATTTAGACTATAATTAGTATAATTAGAAATGTGACTTATACACCATAGTGACTTGTATATGTTTTTTTTCTGTTAAACCAGGCTGTTATTGCTAAAATTGACTAATATTCTGGTGCGACTTGTAGTATGGAAAACACGGTAATAGTCTGCAGTTCCATTACGTAGTATACAACACCCACATGAAATTTTACCTGCTTACTTTTACTTTTTATGAGTTATTTATGAATCAATGACCAGGAAAAACAAGCTCTTACATTGTTTAATGCCATTTTTTTTTGTATTGCTCAGGGCATCACATATGATCATGTGGAGATGAATTTATATCTGAATGGAAAGAACATGCATTGTCCTGCCTCAGGGATCCGAGGCACTGTATACCCAGTTGTTTATGGTAAGTTTACTTGTAAACTTGATATGGTGACTAATTAACCAGAGTTGTTAGTATTGGAACAATTTTTGACAATTTTCTTAAATGTAAAACAAATTTTTCTGAACGTTACGAGCTGCAGAAAGTGCTTTTTAATAAATTATTGCTGTTACTGTTGTATTCCACTAGAGGGCTACATCTGTACAGTTTTACATAACACTGCTAATTTGAGGTTGTTCGTTATCAAATGCTTATTTTTTATTTACATATTTGAAAACACATTATTCTACACACAGAAGTTTTGTGAACTGATATAAACAAAGTCTTTCAGAGGAAGGGGCAGTCTGGCCCCAGAAGCTCAAGACATCCAGATTTACGCTCGTTCAAAATGATGAACGATGATTTTACTGACTGACTTTTCTGGTTGATGTTGAGCAAGTCAGTGAAATCATTTGGCAAATTTTATGTTAGAAAGAAAATATGTAGGCGGTGCTTAGTTTTGCCTGTTTATTCCTTAAAGCAACACTGCAACTAGGAAATAATGTTTTAGGCTTTTTAGTGCTAACAGCCTTTGTTGTAAAGCACTGCTTATATATCTGAGTTATAAAATATATCCATGTGATCAGAGAGTCAACCTGGATGCGTTCATTATTGCCATCTTAAATTTTCCAATTAATTTTAAGTTGTGTTATATATGTGCAATAATATAATTCATATTTAATGGGCAAGAAAAATAGTTTTTGACTGTTAGGTCACCACATCAGTAATAAGGACAACTTCCACTCAGATTTGACCATAAGAACATGTTGAACTACAGCTAGCTATGCATTATTCATTTGGTAATGATGCCATAAAATGTGGATTTTAAATTGTTACTCTAATCACGCTTTGAACCAGGCCTGTAATTAGACTTGAGTTTTGTTGGAGTGCTACTTTATGTTTTGAATGTGGATCATATATGTTAATTTATGTATCAGTGAATTACTTGAATTTTGAGATGATTGTTGAACTAAAATCAGCACCTCTGATGTCACCACACCTCAGAATGATAGCAGGTACTGGTAATCATAACAGTGCCTTTGTGTGCCATTTGGAGAGGGGGTGTGGGGGGTTGGAGTTGGTGATACTTCTCTAGTAGAAAACTGATTTACATGAGTCAGTTTCTAAGGCATGAGTCAGGTACTAACCTGACCAGGTGTTCTAAGCCTGAGCTGAGTTGATAACACCCTGCTACCCAAAGATTTCAGTGTTACTAAACACATAATTAATTCTGACATTCTGTTCAAATTATTGGCCTTTTCTCACAGCAGACACTTTGGGTTGTTATTTTGACAAAACAAAATCATGATCATCAGGATGTGATTTCAAAAATAAATAAGAACTTGAATGTTTGTGTATGGTCCAACCACTTAAATCCCAGCTGACATTGGGCAGGAGGTGTGGTACACCCTAGACAAATCTCCAGTCTATCACACCACTGTCACAGGGACAGAAATACACTCACATTCACACCTATGGGCCATTTAGTGTCATTAATTAGTCCCAAACTGCATGTCGGTGGCCGGAACATGCAAACTCCAAACAGAAAGGCCCCAGGTTCAAACAGGATTTGAACCCAGAACCTTTTGCTGTGAGACAACAGTGCTAGCCACCGACATATTAAAATGTCTGTAGTCAGAAGGATATATATAAACAAGTTATGATACAAATGTATGCTCAATACATGTGATCATCAAACCATGCCTTAGCAGTCTTGTTGATGCAGATTTATAAGGCCTACTTCGTTTTTAATTGTTCCTTATGTAGTTGGCAATATTTGACAGTATAGAAATGTCACATTTTCAGGGATTTTAAAAATACAGAGAAAAGAAAATGGGGTTTAAGAGGCTGACATGTAAACACAAAGTTTGTGCTTTATTGTGTCTTTGCTTTCTCTTCTACCAGTGGATGACAGTGCCATCCTAGACTGCCAGTTTAGTGACTTCTATCACACGCCTCCACAAGGATTTGAGAAGATCCTCTTTGAACAACAAATCTTCTGAAGGAGCACTTCAGCCTCAGTCCCTCGTGATATTGTCCTCCTCTACAACCCATCCCAGGCATAGCAACCTCTGTGACACTACAGTTTGACTTTGATTGGATGTTATCATTGTGTGTGGCTTGAATGCCTTTTTTTGTTTCCCCTGATTACTCTCTTTGTGCTGCTGCTCTGGATTGACGTTGGAGTGTCCTTGAAGATTGATCATTGGTTGGTTATGATGGGCTGTTACTCTCTATGCTGATGGAAAATGGTCAAATCATTGCCTTGAGTAAATGATAATCACCTTTAACTGAAACTATTTTTGTCTTTCTATATGCGCCAGGATCAGAAGCCATGTTTTATTGACATTGCTTTATAGTTATATAGTTTTTGTCACTGTAATCTCCATAACACCATAGGCCTACTGACATCTCAGCATAAACCCTATATGTATTTGTATTTATTTGAGTCACAAATCAAAGTCATATGTCTCTCTAGTATATCAGTTTTGGGGAAGCGGGAGCTTTGGGCTAATTGAGGGTCAACTGATAAAACTGGCACAACATTCAGCATTGTCCCATTCACTTTTATGCTGCCTTTTTTAAATTAAAAATACAAGTAAAAGTGGGGATATTACAACACTTTATAATTCATGTGACTGTTTCAGTTTGAGTTGATGCAGAGATGGTTTAAAATACCAGTGAACTAGGACAAGGACAGCCAGTGTCTGAGGTGAAGGTGCTGGAAAATATTTTACAGTGAAATATTAGTTCATTGTTGGAGATTGATTCCTAACTCGCTCCTATGAACAGCCCTTGGGTTTTCCCACACCTTTAGTGTCCTGAAATCTTTTTATGGAGCATTTATTGTAAATATCAGGATATAACCAGAGCCAGAGCTGGTTGTCTCTGATTAGACATGTCTTTAAAAAAATGTCAATCTGTTCTGTGTTGTATTGGCATTGCATATCTGCTGCTCAAATGTGACAGTTTAATTGTTTCAAATGCTTGTCTTTGTTTGCACTAATGAGTGGTATTGTACAGGCGAATCCAAATATCTGTTGATTAAAGATTTGTGTTTAGAGGCAGCTGTTTTGTGTCTTGTGTATTTGGGTTGTTTTTGTGAAGTTGTGCATCATCTTTAGTGTTATTATGCAAAAAAAGATAATTGAGCTGCTCAACTTTCGTGTCTGATGATGTCTGTTGTGGGTGAATTTATATTACTGCGTCGAGGAAGGCGAGGAAAGCAGGACAACCCTTGCAGGAGGTATGCATAACTCCTCCCCCCTCTCTGCGATCTGTTACGTCCTCCTCCTCCTCCTCTCTGGAGCCAGCAGCAGTACAGGAGCTGCCGTGCCTCGTCTTTCACGGACGAGATCCCGAAAGCCGGAGCATTAGCAAAACCCCATACAGCCATGGCCGAAAACGCCGGCTTGGAAAACCACCGCATCAAGAGTTTTAAAAATAAGGGACGTGATGTCGAGGTAAGTTCACACGTTAATGTGAATGTAAACAATATGAATCGAATTGGTTTTACGTATAAAGCCACAGCCTTTGGGCCTCGTTGGGCAGCCTGGCCCGGCTGCAGCTGGCAGCCAGGAGCTAGCTGGCTAACTAGCTGGTTAGCTAGCGTAAGATATCGTGAAGTGCTCGCCATCAAAAGTGCTTGTTGGCCTAACTTGTTCTGGGTAAATTTATGCCGCAGTTAAGCGATTGTGATTATATTTGTCCATCGGTGCCTCATCAATCTTCACTAGTTCGGGTTTGTTAAAGAGTAAGACATCTCAGTTGGACCGTTGGAAATAGGGCAGGCGGTGTAGCTGTCACTACGAGCTAACGTCAACTAGCTTGTCGGGTGGACACCGGTCGCTAACGAGGCTGGGCCTGACCGGCATCAAAAACTTGACATTTGCTAAGTCTAACAGCTAGCTGACCTTACGGTACGCGAATGCTAACTTGCGAGCGTCACACACATTCGTCATTATTAATAAAACACCGGCTGGTCCACATCCACCTTAACCAGACATCGCCCCTCCTTGTTAGCTGGCTAACGCTGTCTAGCAAATAGCCTAGCATCTCATACCAGCTAAACTGAGCTGTTAACTAAGCCACCAGACAGCTGAATGCAATGATCCGAGGTTTACGGTGTATTATTAACTAAAATAATTTACTTTGTCCGAGTATAATCCATCAGCACATTAGACTTTGATGACACTAAGATAGCGGTATTATTCAATATAGCTCACTGTAACTGGGCCTAATGTAACGATATGTCTCTAGTTTCATAATCTGTTTTATAATGGTTATGTCTAAGCATTTATCCAAGTTGACATTGCTCTAATAATATAAAGGACAATCGTGGTCACTTTACTCGCCAGTCTCATTCTATAAAACACCACCGGGATTGTATTTACCCCACTGGCAAGTCTACAGTCTTAATCTGTGGACATTGCAGCATCATTCAGTGAAGAAGACTAATTACAAGTCTCTGTGACAGCATTTGTTTGAAATGGGCTTTAAGATGGTGACAATACCTTTTGGCAAAGCTTCATTCAGACAAGATCTGGGAAGCTGAAAGCATTGTGCCAAAGGAAGACTTGTTTAGGTTATAATCATATGCATTTAGTTTATTAAATGCACCTCGAAGCCTAAGAGGTTACCAGTAAAGACTCATGTCTGTGATGGGTTGCTCTGATCTATTGGTAATCCGGACGTAATCCTGAAACAAAGGTAAATCGGTCAGGGCTGATTGGAGTTTCACAACCTACTGCTTTAAATCATAGACTGATGGCCCACAGTTAGTTGTTTTGAAACTTAGATTCAGTATGATGAGCACATGGCTACTATGACAGGCCGACTTTGCTAAGTACATTCCTGATGCTATATCAGGCATCTTGGATGTCTGACCTGGGTCCTTCTGAGAGCCTCTGTGTGGATTGGGGTTTTCCTAAAGGGATAACTGACTAAAACAGAGAAAAGGTGCCAGTTTGGGCTATATATTTCAGATCAGGAATAACATCTTCTGTTTATCTGATGTGATTGGGAACTTCTTTGAATTACAAAGAAGTTAAAGTCATGCTGCAGGCCTAAAGCTCTTTAGGTTTGCTTGATATCGTATAGAATATGGGTATGATGTGGATTGCTCTACTGTTTGCAAAGGGACATTTTTTGTTTGGGTTAATGTAGTGACGTTGGTGTTTTGCAGTGGTAGGGAGACACCACTCTGCTCCACAGCTTTCTGAGTTATGACTGTCCCAGATTATGTAAGAGCCTATTTAGGTAGGCAACATGAACCCCTTCAAATGGTCACAAGATGTTGGACTATCTCAAACTGTTCAGGATGAACTGGAAACTCAACAGACACATAAATACAGGCATTAGCTAAACTGTCTTTCCCCATCTGTGCTTTTTTGAGTTGTTTTAAGGATCTCTTGGTTTCATTTGTATTGTTGTATTGTATTGTAATTATGTTTTTAGCCTTCAGTCCCAGATGTCTAAATTTTAAAGAAGCATGTACTTGCCTCTTGCTGTGGTTGTTTTGTCATTTTAAATAATTATTGATAGTTTTTGAAATCAATGAGGTGTGCGATGCAATAGAAAGCATACATATTGGTATATTTTGCTCATATGCTTTTGTGATATAGCTATTGTTTCATTATGTTATCCTTTGTCAAGGGCTGCAGAATATATGTATATATTCCCTACAGTAATAGTTTAATAAAATTAAACATTTTCTTACAGTTTTTCCTGTTCTTTTTTTTTTTTGTTGCAGACTATGAGAAGACATCGAAATGAAGTGACAGTGGAGTTGAGAAAGGTAAAAAGGTCCATCCTCTCTTTACACACTCGTACAGCAAACCTAAGTCAGAGTATTATAAACCTGCCTCTGATTCCTGACAATTAAGATTTTAAGAAACTGAAAATGCAACTCATTAAGCATCTATCATGAGATCTGTTTCAAGCTGTGTGTTTTTGGTTTCCTTCAATACAACTACCATTTTGTCAGTTCTGTTCCGAGCCACACACATCAAATCTCTTCCTGTATCGTAGTTAATAATTACAGGCCCAAATACCTATTGGTCCATTAATTATCAAGGTCCCTTCCAAACATTTCCAGATATCTTTTAAACTAACATGTTTTTATTTCCCTTGTAACTTTTCATAATTTTCACACACCTTTTTACAATGGTAGCTGCCTTTCTTGTCTATCTTTCTGATTTGTATTGCAGTGTGGTATTTAGATAAATGTTCACTACCACCAGTTGTTGGTTATTTACACTTGACCACCAACTAACTGCAAACTACTGGCCTGTAAATGGCATAATTATTAACAGACTCTGTGGGGTCTTGTTTTTCAGCAGTTAAACTAGACTGTAATTGTTTTAAGTAGGCCATCCATCCAGTGATTGTCCTTTGGTAGACTATCTGAATTTCAATTAGTTCCATTATAAGAAACTTGTCAAATGTAATTCTGTGCCTTCCTTAATTGGAATGTGTGCAGCTTGCTGTAAAATGGGCGTGTCACAGGAATAATTTGTAGGTAAAGAGTAGACAAGCTGTATGTTTCCAAATGATGTTGCACAGCAATAACACTTCGGCTGTCAATTTTTTATTTTATTATTATTATTCAATTTATTTATTTTATTATTCAAAACGGTTTCAGAAGGAGCCTCCTTTTTTTTTTATACAGTGCTGTTGTCTTTCTTGATTGTTGGCCTTCATCATGAACATAGAAGAGATATACTTAAATAGGCTGCTGACCAGTGTGCAATTTGTGTGTAAAACAATTTGGTGTCTTGAGTTTGATGTGAACAGACATAATCTATGCAATCTACTGTCATCAGTGAACACAAATCAGCTGGTTCATCATGCTGAAGCAATTCTGCCTCCACCATGTTTCCCTGATGATGTGTTACACCCTGGATCACAATTGTCCACACATTCTTTCCATCACTCCATTTTGTTTCATCTTTCAATAAAGACTTAAAATGCTTAAGAATCTAAGATTTCCACAACAAACTGTAACCTGGGTTATCCACACATGAGACATACAACAGGTTTTACATCTTGTGATGAGTCCTTAGATTATGCTGGCCTTATTTATTTTTTTTCACCCTTCTGGATATTCGTAATTTCTAGTTGCTGAGTCTTAACCTGTGAAAACATAACATTTATAGGAGCAAGTTCTGCATTTTTTCTAATCAACATAGATGTACTTAGGCAAAATCTCCCCCTGTAAAGAAAGTCAAGTTTTGAATCAATTTTTGTGTATGCAAGCAAGTGTCCAGAGTTTGAATAATTCAGCACTGGCGGTCACTAGGAGAGAGTCCTTGTGGACAATGTGACAGTGTCTGGTGGGTTATTTTTCTGCTTAGAACTGTGAGCAAACAAATGGTATATTTAGTACAAGTACAGTACTCTTAAAAGCTGCTTGGTAAGGTGAGAGTGAGAACCTGGAGTGTAATTGTGAGTTGTCTGTCATGAGAACGCAAGAATATGTCAGACTGTCTTCGGACTCTGCAGATTTTGAAATTAGACCTTAGAAGTTTGAGTACACTGTAAAAGGACTATGTGTGTGCTGCTTTTGTCCTCCTGTCATTCACCTTTTTAAACTTGTGGAAGTTTTTTTTTATTTTCACTCACAGTTGGAGACTTTTTTAGGTTTGTAACAGATCAATAGATCAGTCACCTGCTAACTGGATGACGAGCTCTTTGTTTCTGATTTAATATAATACTTATCAGGAAGCCTTGAGTCAGTTATCAGTTTTTTCTTATGAAGAAATCAGTGTTTAGATTTGTCATGTCCTCTGCGGAAGTGTTTTTTGACAGCCTAAAATGCCACAGAATTGACACGCTCAAGCCAATTATAGCACAGTAACATTAAGGTTTGAAATTAACGTTTAGATGTTCAATTAACAAGAAGCGGCATAACTTGATACAAGGTCATCCGAAAGTCTAGTAAACAAAAGTCAAGGAACCCTTTGTGCTCACAGAGTTAGTCTGAGCATGCTGGCAAACAGGCACGTAAAGCAGCACCGTCATCAGCAGGCACTGTCACAGCCGGAGCTGTTAAAACCCAGAACATCGCTGCTGTGTATTGCTGAGGTGGTCTCAAGTCTAGCACATTCCATTTCGCTGGTTCAGAGCAGCAAGAAGCACTGCACTAGCTGATTAGTCATCAGTGACGCACATCAGCAGGATGCACAGTATGTAGGGCAGGGGAATCTCCTCCTACCACTGACTCACATACCCTGCAAATTGATGGGACGTGTGGGTCTTTCTGTCTGTGTACATGACCCTCTGTATTTCCAGACTGAGTGAATGTCTGATTGCTGACATCCCCAGCAGCAACATGGGACAGAGGTTCTTCACAATGTGTTTAAAGAGGAGTGAAACCTTTAAATAATTTATTGCTGTGATTATAGTCACATGGTGTTTTGTTGGCATAAAATGTTGTCACAGGTACTTTTTTTTTTCCCCATCCAAATTTATATTGTGTGTAAACAGCCTTTTTTGCTCAAATTTAGATTTGTCTGCATGGATATAAGTTCAGTTCATCTGAATGTCCCTGTCCTCTCCCTGACTGTGACGTAATTGGCTGTACTGTCAAGGTCTGTCAAGTGTAAGGAGCAGAATGTAGGCTAACCCTAGCGTCAGCTTGTATCTCTCCCATGTTGCTGCTGGGGATGTTAGAATTTCTAAGGCTGATAAGAACTGAAAAACAATGTTGTGTATGAACAAGGTTTATTCTTCAGCAGTTGCAGTAAACACAGCACACATTTAAGGTTCAGCATCCTTCAAAGATGAGCATATGTTTACTTTGTGGATTAGCCTACAGACATTTCTCCAACTTACTACTTTAAAATGGGATTTCAGACATGTAGGCTATACTGCAGAAAGTTGTGAAAAGTAAGATTTTTGGAGGTAAGGCTGTTACTTTAAGAATTCATGAATGCATTAATGAATACTTTGATGTCCTCCCCTCATCACTTTCCTTTTTTTCTTTTTGTCAGAACAAACGAGACGAACATCTACTGAAGAAGAGAAATGTCCCACAGGAGGAAAGTCTGGAGGACTCTGATGTCGACTCAGACTTCAAAGGAGTAAGTATGAGTGTGTGGGCGTGGGCTTGAGCTAGAGAGATTATTGAGACTGGACTCCATGGATAGCAGGTCATAAGGGTTAAAATCAGGTGGGTGGTGTGTTAAGTGTGAATACAAACATGATATAACCTAGAAACGGTATCTGACCAAATATTCCCTGCCAAATAAAATCATTTACAGTGAAACAATGAAAAAGAATTTGGAGCCTTAAGCTATAACATAGGACCGTCCTCAGTAAGTTGAGGTTTTCCTGTTCCCATGGAATTATTGAAATTCAAATTTCGAAGAATCAGTTCCATTCCATTCCATGTTTGACTATTCTAAAGTGCCCAGAGACAGGAAAATTTGAACATCTACAGCTGGCCAAACCTCATATACTGAAGCGGATTGTGGGGAATGTCTGGGGGGCTCTTTAACAGCTACAAGATGGATTTTTTGGTGAGATAATTTATTCTGTTAATGCAGATTTTTTTTTTTTTTTTTTCTGGCATGTTTGCTCCTCAAACTTTTTCTACTGGCTTTTGTGTAATTATACAATATTTGTGTAAAGGACAAATACAACTGCAGTTTTACATGTTCCAAGAAGGGAGTACAGACTTTGGTTTACACAAAGAAGATAGGACTAGATATGTTATTTGCAGAGCAGGCCTAATGATAAGACTAAGCATTATGTGAGTGTTGTGCCTCTACTCCAGAAAGCCATTTTCTTTTCCACAAGCTAGACAAGGATGGACAGTCAAAGCAGTCAAAGTATATGTGGCCTGATGACATCCATCACAGAACATGAAATGTTATTGTAAATCTTAAATATGGTGCACCACCCAACACTGTTGCTCTGGGCTTCTCATTGCAGTAGTTGAAATTCGATACCAATAGTTTGTAACTAAAATACTTAAGGCAGTTTGCATGAAGTGTCTGAAGTGTGTACTGGTTAATACCATCACCTTGAGAAAGTGTAACTACAGCCTTTAAATTATCATTTGATCATTTTAAGAAACAAAACATTAACCATTAACCCTGATGACATAAAAGGAAATATGTGATTTTTGCACAGGTTTGCAGCTGTGAGTCGGCAGAAATTATTGTTGATGGTGGCATATTGTTTGCAAATCAGGACTGTGCTGATATCTCTATACTTTTTTTTTATTTTTGCAGCAAAATGTGACGCTCGATGCCATCTTACAGGTAAGCAGTCCACATTAGCCAAGTCTTCCCTTATACAGCACTATGCAGACATTTTTAGACAAAATAATTTTTTTTTTTTTTAATTTTATTTCTCAGTTAACTTCATACAAATTGCAGTAAACAGACAAAAACAAAATCAATCAGAATTTTGTTTGACCACGCTTTTCCTTTTTAAGCAGCACCAATTCACCAATCAGATACTTTGTGTAATGAATAAGAATGTAAACATCTGAAGTGCCTAAAATGTTTGCATAGTATTTTCCATGAGCTTTGCCAAAAAGCACTAGTAGTAAATTATGCTGCACTTCACTCTTCGTCACTACAGAATGCTACCAGTGATAATGCAGTGATACAGCTCAGTGCTGTACAAGCAGCCAGGTGAGTTACCAACAGAATATACACACACAGACACCAGGTGCTTTTGTATATAAGCTTCTAGAGGTTATTATTTTATTTATTTTATTTTATTTATTGTTTTTCAGAAAACTGCTCTCAAGTGACAGAAACCCTCCAATCGATGACTTGATAAAGTCTGGGATCCTGCCTATTTTAGTCAAATGCCTGGAAAGGGATGACAAGTAAGTCTGCTTCCTAGTCTGTCAAGTCTGTCTTCAGTGTTATTTTTCTCTGACACATTAAAAGGTTCTGGGTGGTTAGACTGCAGACTGCTGTGTAGGGTCTGATGGATTACTGATACTGCTCCATTAGGTCTTTGATGCAACGGAGACTTTGTGTACATGAGTGTGTGTATGTGTGTATATATCCCTTTGTCCACACGTGACAGTGTGTGGAGGCACGCAGGGCAGTTGGCTGGCCCCCTCAGCCCAGGCCAAGCCAAATATAACAGCATTCCTGTCTCTTGGATTTCCCTATTTCCCAGGACCTTGTGTTCACTGAGGGGGGAGAATGAATAGTTGGGGTTGAAGAACTTCTGAGGAAGAAGTTGTAAGGACTTTAGCCATGGCAACACACAGCGTTGCGTTAACATGGAACACAAGCTTAAGTTGAACATTTGTGTAATTTTTGAGTTCCTGTTAAATGCAGCAGTGCAGCGTAAGTCGTGCATCCATCATTATCTATGCTGGTGCTCTAGCATTATGGCAGAAAGCTAGTTCAGTTTGACAGATGGACAGAATTACAGTAAGATGTACAGCATGCAAACCAGCACCACTTAACATGAATGAGAGCAGACAAAATATCTTTTCTGCTGTTTTTTAAATTAAATCTGTGAATGCAAGACGCAGGCAGCTACCACAGTGGCTGGTTGCATCTCAAAGAGCACCACCTCCTGTTTTATGTTTCACTCCCCAGCTAATTATTAACAAACCAGTAGAACTCCAGACGATGGCTGGTGGTCTGGTGTAATATTTAGTGGGGTAGACACACTTTGCCATGATTTACTAGCATTTGGCTTGTGGGTGGTGTGAAGATCACTTGCAACTCTGTGATATCATTTTTTTTTTCTGTTGCACAACTTCTTAAATATATCTATATTTTTTTGATAGTCTAGCCACGGTCTGCCAAACAGCATGATATCTAGACCACTGATCTGTGTCAAATGAAAACACATTGATGTCTTTGGAAGCAGCCAGCTTTTGATCGAAATAGGTTTGAGCTGCATTGCTCCTAAAAATGCTTTTGCTAATGGAAATGAAAAACAGAGAAGTTTGAAACTACTGTTGAAAGTAAAGTTTGTTTTTGTGGGTTTGGTACCTTTTGTCTTGCAGCCCCTCTCTTCAGTTTGAGGCAGCTTGGGCTCTGACCAACATCGCGTCTGGGACATCAGCACAGACTCAGGCTGTGGTTAAATCTAGTAAGTTGAACTCACATTCACTCTCCCCCCTCAGTCTGTGTTTGTGTACTGTCTGCAATTTCCAGAGCAATCATATTTATTTATTTATTTTTTGCTCAACGACTTTTACTATTATGTGGAATATCCACCGAAGTATATTTAATTTATATTTATAAATCTGTGTAGAAGATTTCATCTATTGTTGATCAGTTCAAGTATTTACCCTAACTTAAACTAAA
Organism: Mastacembelus armatus; assembly: GCF_900324485.2. Taxonomy (NCBI): domain Eukaryota; kingdom Metazoa; phylum Chordata; class Actinopteri; order Synbranchiformes; family Mastacembelidae; genus Mastacembelus; species Mastacembelus armatus. Next base: position 17,863,387 of record NC_046653.1, on the reverse strand, counting down.
CTTCATTTATTTTAGGCAATAGTGAGTTTTATGTCAGGGTGCCTAAAGCCAAGGCCCATATTCCCAAGGGGAGACTGTTTTTTTTTTACTGATTTTTAAACATTTTTCACGAAAACAATAACTTAATAATTATTTTGACCTAAACAGTCTGTTAAAAATGACAGTGTAAATTTAATTTAGAGCTGTGTTCAGATTTAAATTTGTGCTGGCAGAGTATTTATTTTATTGCACTGCGCTAAAGTCTATGAGGACAAAGCTGCTGCAAGTTAAAAAGTGTAGAACAGAGAAGAAGACATCTACAACTGGAGACATAACTGAATCATTTATTTTGGTATTGAGTGAAACATTTCTTTCATTATGTCCATTTCTCCTTGTTTGAGTGTGACTATAATGAAGAAACTAGTTGAGTGTAGTGGATTAGCAGCTGCATAACTGTTGAGCTAATCTTGGTTGCAATTAGGATTAGTTGGCAATACTGCTGTTTTTTTTTTGTTTTTTTTTCTTCCTGGTGTTACAGATTCTGGTTATTGATCAAGAATTGTGGTATGGGCTGGATGCAGTATTAATAAATCACAATTATTATCCTACATTAAGTTCATATAGTGACGTTACCAAACTGTACCATGCATATATGTCAGCTAAATTGTATCATATCCTCATATTAATATCCCCTCCTCAAGAATATTTATCCCAAACACCTACACAGGTGTTTACAGCTTTTCTGAGAATCAGATCTCAGCTTCTAGGAACTGAGTGAGGTCACCAGAATTTATTAGTAACCAAGATTCATCGTGTCCAAGTAGGTGGAACAAAACAGGAGATTTCATGTCAGTCAACTGTCTGTACATGTCCCACAGCCCTGAGAAGATGATTATAAAGGCAGCTTTGAACAGATATGTGCACTTCTGCTAGTTGAAAGGACATTTTTAGAGGTGACTAGACATATTTCCTTCTGCAAAGCCTTGACTGTCAAGAACAGGTCAGTGAAGGGAACTAATTCACTGAGTTCTGTTTTGTTGTAGGTTTAGATTAGTTGTTACATCCTGGAGGTGTGGTTGAGTTTTTTTTTTTAATAATTTTGCTCTGTTACCAGGCAGAAGAGTCTCTCATTTGGAATTGCACGAACTGTCACCTTGAGCAGGTTTTTGATTTGCTGATGTTTATATGTCCAGATGCAGTACCCCTGTTCCTGCGACTGCTGCACTCCCCCCATCAAAATGTATGTGAACAGGCTGTGTGGGCTTTAGGAAACATTATAGGTAAGTACTGTCTTGAAATTATTGAAATGTGGTTGTGTGTGTATGGCTTGCAAGCAGCAGTTCAGTCATGTTGACCTCTGGGACTTGCCTTGTCCAGGTGATGGTCCACAGTGCAGGGATTATGTCATTTCCTTGGGTGTGGTCAAGCCCCTGCTGTCTTTCATCAATCCATCAATCCCCATCACCTTCCTGCGCAATGTTACCTGGGTCATCGTTAACCTCTGCCGCAACAAGGACCCGCCACCACCAATGGAGACTGTGCAGGAGGTGTGTGTGTGTGTGTGTGTGTGTGTGTGTGTGTGTCCTGGCTTTTATGTGCCAGACAGATGGATGCGTTCTCAAGCAGCTGACTGTCAGTGCAGACTGAGTCACACACAACTTTTCAGTAGCCAAGTCAGCCTCATCACCCGGGGGAAAAAGCTCTTTTGGCAGTGTTAGAACTCTAGTTTTGACAGCTATTCATCTTTGTTTTTCTCTTTTTTTGTCTTTTTATTCTGTTTTTGCCTTCATCTGATCCTTCTATTCTTTTGCCTACATCCAGCCCACTCACAACCTACTTTTCTTTCCCCACAGATTTTGCCTGCCCTATGTGTGCTAATATATCACACTGATATAAATGTAAGTATGAGAGCAATGGTTGTCCCAGTCATTATGTTGCTGGTTCTCATAGTTTATAAAGAAAAATGTGCTGTCAACATGCAAGGTTTCTAAATATTAACAGCGTAGTTATTCCACACAGTCAGTAAATAATATATATTCATATGAAGGTCTGTATTTCTGTGTTTAGATCTTAGTAGACACAGTGTGGGCTCTGTCCTATCTGACGGACGGGGGCAATGAGCAGATCCAGATGGTCATCGATTCTGGAGTCGTTCCATTTCTTGTGCCTCTCCTCAGCCATCAGGAGGTCAAAGTTCAGGTGACGCTTCTTAATTTATTTTATTGAGCTAATTCTCCAGTAAAATAACTAGCTTTTTATTTTGTTCTTTTATGAATCAAAGCATTTATTTTTCATCTTTTGTCTTAAAAACTGCAGACAGCAGCTCTGAGGGCAGTGGGAAATATTGTGACAGGGACAGATGAACAAACACAGGTTGTGCTCAACTGTGATGTCCTCTCACATTTCCCCAACCTGCTCACACACCCTAAAGAAAAGATCAACAAGGTATCTGCCCCAGCCTTTATGCTGTCTTTAAAATCTGATGGAGATTGTTTGTGGCTTGATATGTTAATGTGATGAAGAGTAAAGGATTTATGGATTTGGCATTAAATATGTGTATGTGGAAGCTATGGTGCTTGTTTTGACCATTTGTGATTGGTCTCTTTGCAGGAAGCAGTCTGGTTCCTGTCCAACATTACAGCTGGGAATCAGCAACAGGTCCAAGCTGTGATTGATGCTGGACTGATTCCTATGATCATTCACCAACTGGCAAAGGTCTGTTCATGGTGCAAGAGCATGAAGGCTATTCCTTAAGCTTTGTATTGTCTATCATTTATATTGAGTTGGTACCAGATGGTAAAATGTTATAAATTTAGAAGAGCGTAGTGTTGGCGTTAAATATATGTATTGTTTTGCATCCCCACAATCTTATGTTTCATAGCCAGAAAAGCTGGACAACTTTTGATAAATGAAATGGACACAGCCGTGACCTAGATTTCCTGTGTGCCTCGGCGTTTTGCTGTTGTAGAGAAGGCCTGCTATGTGCACATCTTAGTGACAGCCTGTCTCTCTACAGGGTGACTTTGGCACTCAGAAGGAGGCGGCATGGGCCATCAGCAACCTCACCATCAGTGGGAGGAAAGACCAGGTGAGCCTGGCTTAGAGACCAGTAATGTCAAAATCTGTTGCTTACACTTTCACTGCTGTGAGGGCTGTGTTTTGTAGTGGACCATAAGTGTTTTTGTTAAAACTGCAGAAACCTAGCATACAAGTAAATGAATATTCTGTGATTTTAAATAGTAAATGCCTCACACTGTCCTTATAAAAGTTAAGGAGAATTTTTCAGTTTTAAAGATCATTGTGAGTAAATTACAAGTACATGTTTCACACTGGTAACCATGTACCTATGTTGTAATCAAGTATGGATGTGGTGTGTATGTGTGGGTTTGTGTAGGTGGAGTTCCTGGTGGAGCAGAACGTTATCCCTCCGTTCTGTAACCTGCTCTCTGTGAAGGACTCCCAGGTGGTGCAGGTTGTCCTGGACGGTCTCAAGAATATCCTCATCATGGCAGGAGACGAGGCCAGCACCATTGCGGAGATCATAGAGGAGTGTGGAGGTCTGTTGTTTGGATTACTCCTCAGGCTGCTTGTTTTGATAGGCTTCTTGATCTGTCATTGTGTAATGTTTGTCATTGTTTTGATTTTCAAGGTTTGGAAAAAATAGAAAATTTGCAGCAACATGAGAACGAGGATATCTACAAACTAGCCTTTGAGATTATTGATCAGTACTTTTCAGGAGATGATGTGAGTTACCGTCAGTGATTTGCTCCTCATATTTCTCCTTTTTCCTTTACATTGAACATCTATTACTACTCTCATCTCAATGCGCTTCTGTTTCAGATTGATGAAGATCCCAGCTTGATCCCTGAAACCACTCAAGGAGGAACCTTCAATTTTGATCCAGCTTCAAACATGCAGGCAAAGGAGTTTAATTTCTAAAAGCCAGGATGTATGGTTTAACCAGCTGCACGGGTACTCTGTAATCACCCCAGACATTCATCCATCTCTTCTCCAACCTGGCAACCTGGTACCGAAGGATTTACTCAGCATCACTTCAACATGGACACTCACCACTTGAAGGATTTATCCATCCCCACCTCTGCACTGTGGGGTGTTTTTCTTTTTAAATGGTCATCCTTCACAGGTCACGGCAAACCTTCACTGGAGTCCTGGTCGCTCAACAGGCATCATCACCATCTGGCAACCTGCACCAGGAGGATTGTCAGTAGTCTCAGCCAGTGCTTCTAAATATCACACAAAAATAAAACCAGAAGGAAGCCGTTGTGGCAAGATTTAATTGCCAAGTGTCAAGTCTTCACAAAGACACGAGCACATTTCCAGACACAAACACGCACGCACGCACACACATACATACACGTTTTGACACGTAGGATTTGTGTGCATACTTCTGTTAGGAGCCATCATATCACTTATGGGGGAAGAAATATTGCTGTTTGTTTGTGGTTTATTTTTGTGCTTTCCCTCCCCTGGATTGTCCTCTGGTGTTAACTTCACCCACACGCACGCACACTGACATTCAAGTACATACATCAACACACTTAGTCACTGATTTTTGGATGGCCGGGCACCTCGATAACCCTCTCTCACCCAGTTTAAAGAGTTAATCCCAGAGCTAAGCCATGATTATCCACGGACCCCCACTGCCCTCCCAGGAGAGTCCTGGGGCAGGTGGAGGGGTGAAAGGGCTCAAAGGCAAATAGAGGAACTCTGTGGCAAACTGTCTGATGGGACTTCTGACTCGATGTCACTTTTTTTAATGTGACCTCTGTTGAATTAGCAAACATTGTTTGTTTTAAAAAAAAAAAAAAAAAAATCATCCAAAATGTGAAGAAAATGCCATAATTTTTTCCAACATACACAACTATAAAACCTGCTAATTACCTGCTTCTGATTTAGCAGAGCAACATTTTTTTTTTTTTTCATGGATGTGAATACCTGTCATGGGAGAAAGCACCTTCGGGTGAAGGCGCAAAGACTTTAGTGAAGAGGAACGTGTCAGCTGTAGTGTTTATCCCCCCACAGGACATCAGTTTCTTCAGCATGAGCTCGATCACATCATGTGATCCAGTCAGCTGTTTGCTCGGGACTCCTCTGTAATGTGAAACTCAGAAGGGGGGTTTAAGAAAATCAAGCTAAAATCATCCCAAGTTGCTTATTTGACCTTAAACTTCTTTTCATTCTTTTATACTCTCTCTTCAGATACTTTAGGTTCATGTTTCACCTTCTTCTGGTTGAGTCTGTGGAGCTTCCATTCTTTTTTTTTTTTTTTTCTCGCTCAGTCTTATGCACATGTCTCAGAGGCATTTCGATGTCAGCCTGTAGAAAAGGACCTATACTCATTGAAGACTAAACTTGTATACAGAGTACAGGTCCCAACCTTTACAATACTTTACTTTTGATGAAGAGGTTCACACGTCATCACTCAATTTGAATAATTGTACAAAAATGTGATGTGTGTCTCTCCTTGCCGTCTAATGAATATATGAATATATTTACATAAAGCCTGTACAAAGCTGCTGCAGCTGACGGTCATTGGATGGACAATAACCTTTTTGTCACAGATGGCTGGGGAGGGTTTTTTTGTTGTTGAAGCAATATTTTTGTTTCATTGTTTTTATTTTTGACTTGCGTATGTATTGTGATGATATGCTGATAACTTGGAGCAGGCTGTTTTTTTTTTTGTTTGTTTTTGTTTTTTTTTTTTTGTTTTTTTTTTTTCTTCCTTTTTTCGTAGTGGTGACAGCCTATTTAAAATGTACCGTCCCATGTCCCAGTTGACGTGTGGGTTTGGGTTTGAGGTTTCAAGCTGTTGAGCCCAAACCAATCCTGGTCTCGAAGACTTTATGATCCTCTGGTTGGCTGCTAACTACTGAGAGGGGTCGGAACGGTGGGTGGGTCACATGGGGGTTTCAAATATTGGGTAGGGGTTGTTCTGGGCAGCCCAGGCTTGTTTTTGGGACTAGCTGTTTATTACTGAACAAAACTATAGAGAGGGTGTACAGTCATGATCTAGCAGACTAGACCGAGCCACTTTAAAGATTTACAATTTCGTTGCCTTGTATCTGAATTGGATACAAGCTTATGTTTGTTGCAAGATTTTTACTTGCTAATGAAAAGTTGTTTTAAATAAAATAATAGGAGAAAAGCAACAGACAGCGTTTTGGCCTCTGATTGTTTATATCTTTTTATAAATTTTAGATTGAATTCTTTAAGGTGGCTCATTGATGCTTTCAACTCTTGTGCATATTAAAGAAAAGAATGAGTTGAAAATCATTGTGCCTTTTGTTTTTCATTTCAGCGCAAACTAGGGTTTATTGAATAGAAAAGATTCTTTGAGCAATGGGAGAAGTGGCTACAGTAATGTGATCTCCCTGTTGTTGGAGTTTCCCACTGGAATGGTCAATACTGCTCTCTGCTGTTGAGAGTAACTGCTCCCTTCCAATCGTATTCACTGAACATTGTAACACACCGTTTTCCTCCCACTCATTAACTCCCTCTTCCCTTCACCCCACACAACACAAATCTTCATTGCCATATTTCAGTCGGGGGATTTTGATATAATCTCCTCTCATCTCGCCCTCAGGACATTATCTGTATTTCTGATCCTAACCAAAATAAACTTGCTGTTTAGCCGTTGGATCCTTCGTGCTTGCAAGTGTTGTGATTCACACATACAGCCGCTATTAGTCAAGTTTTAAGTGTTATGAGTGTGATTGTGAGCAGCCTTTAAGGATGTGTTCTCAATTTTGTGTTCTCTATAGTTTTTATGCTGTTAAAACTCTTCCACACAAAAATCTGCATTCCTTCCTTTCTGTGGATTAGGGCCAGTTGACAGTCATCAACAAATAAAAGGACGAAGGTAATGGAGTCGTCGACAGCTTTTGCTCTTGAAATCTATGAATTTACTAGATCACTTAGAAATGGCCTCATTTGCCTCAGTGCTGACACTAATTTGGTACCTGGCCCAACCAGTTTCACAGCTGAAAACTGGGTTACAGTGACGTTTGGAAAAGCTCACTGTGTAATTACCATGTTTGTTCTTTAGTTGGCTTGGTCTCTAGTAGCTGAATCCATGCATGTGTTTTGGAGCTCGAGGGTAATGATTAACCTGACGTGTAGATACTGAATTTGGGTTTTGGATGGGGTCTTTAACAAAGAAGTGAAAAATAAGATAACAGGTCTGCAGGTGGAACATTAACACTGCTCCACAAACCCCAGGTTTACTGTGTCACATTACTCTGTGGTAACTTAACATTATTCAATTCTAATATAAAAATGTAAACAGAGCGTCTTAAAACAACTTTCTCCAATCGTTTACCCTGTTGTTAGTCCTGTCTTGTAGATCTGTGTCGATTTTAACACCTATTTTTTGTTTTTTATGCTTATGTCTAGATTTCTAAATGAATGTCCAAAAAAAAACACACAGTGACACAGCAAACCTGAGGCAGGAGCCATTTCCATCTGAGAAATTCTGAATTGAGGCCTGATGTTCATTCGTCACGTCGGAAAAACAGCAGTTGACACAGTGACACCACAAAGGTCAAGGCCATGTACAAAGTAGTTGTTTTGGAGCTTTCCATCATTATACAATCCTCCTCTGCAGGTGGGAAGTGTCCTGTTGTGAAATCTAGCATTTTAAGCAAAACGTTTCTGCTCAGGAGAAGTAATACGACAGAGATCTACTACATAGATTTGTGGGACTCCAGGTGACTATATGTGGTCTGCCAATACAAAACTGACCTGACAGATACTGAAAAATCACCTTCAGACATGTTTGTAAGACAGAAGAGGTGCTATGTTTTGGGTAGGTGTCCTTTTTTTCCACAAATAATGCTCCATTCCCATGTTAAAAAACACCTAATATCAAATTACTCATAGTCTCTAATTAGAAATGAATCTATGAATATGCTGATATTCATTTCAAAAATGTAATTACTGAACTCAAGATGTCTCCTTCACTGTGGTCACACACCAAATCACACTTATTTAAAAAAAACACAATCTAGTATTAGTGCAAAACAGAATGGATCAATTTGGCCTGGGAAGACAAAAGATGTGTCTTATTGTCTTCAAATTTACTACACACCGTTTGTCCTCCCTGGCCAAATTGACCCATTCTGTTCTGACTGCTTATAAAGCATCAGGTATAAAATGATCAATTTTTTGGTTTCACCTTTTTTGTGAACTTGTTTCCAACATATTAACATATTTTACACTTAGGCCCTATAGCAGGGAACCATCCATGTCATTTTTAGTTCATTATATGGAAGAAAACCAAAGTTATCACATATTAACTTTTGAAAATGGATCAAATTGACCCGAAGACAACAGGAGCGTTAACAGGCTGACTGCACATTGATCAACATCACCGTTGGCAGAGGGCTGTTTTTCCTCAAACAGATTTTTTTAATCCTTTATTATACAAACTCTGGTCCTGTCACTGTTTGACACTGAGCACAAATCTGCGGTCGGTTATTTTGGTCTGTGGGTCACGTGACATCACTCCGTCTCCTCACTTCCGCAAATAATCGTCAGAGCAGTGTCGGCAGAAAGTGAAAACACAAACAAACACGGACACAGACCCGTCGAAGACACGTGTGAAGCCCACGGTGAACCGTCACCGGGACCCGTGACATAGACCTGCCTCACGGTAACGTTACTCGTGCGCCGTCGTTAGACGCTGTTTTCCTCGGACTAGTTTGTCTGAACCAGCTGTGAGAGACGGATCCGTCCAGTTAGATCCAGCTCAGTTCACTGGGGCTCAGCTGCACTGTTTGCTGAATAATGCCTTTGTAACAATGGGCCAGCGTTAGATAACTGCTTTCTGTGAGAGGACACCTGTGTGCGCTGCTTGTTTTCCTGCTGATCACCTGGGCCAGGTGTGTTCAGACAGAAGCTGGGAGGTACCATCTCAGATGAGGGTGGAAGTGGGGGAAGACTAAGTGAATTGGTGTCTTCCAGCATGCGACGAGTGAACACACCTGGCCCAGGTGATCAGCAGCGAGCAGGGCAGGATTAAGAGATGCTGCTGGTTTAGCACAAAACCTCCCTGGCCTCAACAGCCGTTACTGTAAGTCCTTTTCCTGGTCTGGTTTAAACACAAAGAACAAAATCAGATGATGATTTGTCCAAAGCAGCTTATAATGTAATTTGTTACACTGGTTGTATGATGGGTAACAAACAAATGAACCATCTCGTATGCAGATGATCTGGTAGGTTCAGTGTGATCAAAGAAAACATCCTTCTTTAAAGCATTTTGTACAGCACATCTTTTAAGAAAAGTAGCCTGAGAAGACTGCAGGTAGTGTCTAATGAGGCTTTGGGAGTATTGCTTAAGAGGCCTAGATGGGTTAGTGCTAGTGAGTTGTTTGTGACTTTATGAGGAAATACTTTTCAGGGAGTTTTAAGAAAACACGTGTGTAAATGTATTTGCTGTCTGGATACATCTGGAAATGAGATTATGTAGTGAGATGTGGTGCTTCTCATTATCAGTCCTTGTTTTGGAGATACTGGTATAGGGCTCTTTTTAATGTATTTTTTAATGTGTGTGTATGTTGGTAGTTTCTATGTTTTTATTATTCTGGACTCCCAAGTCTGCAATAAAATCATTCATTCATACAATTCATTGCAGACTGAAGTTACACTAATATCTACTACAGCGGCAGAGAAATAGAACAGGATTTACACTAAGCTGCATTTTTATGTCACAGTTGGTCCAAGGAGATTTAGTTTTTACTGAATGATATAATGTTGGCTAGTTTAAATATATTTTGTGTGTAAAACCTTGCAAAATCTGCAAAGCAATGATTTATTAGTAAGACTAAGACTAAAAAGTGAAATTGATTCTTAAATGTAGGGAAATAAAAATCGGGACAGAGTTTATTCAAATACGACAAATTAACATTGATCTATTCGTTTTTCGTGTTTTTTCATTGCAAACTCTGATAATAACTGATAATAGAGTCCTGTCTCACTGTTTACACAAGGCCATGCTCTTTTAAATTATTTGAGACCACATCTTGACTCTCCAGAGTGTTTATGCATAAAATATATTGTTAAATATGAAACAGAGGAAATGGTGTGGCTCTGTACACACCAGCCCTGATCTCTGAGCTAGTGTTATGCCACATGACCCAACTTCTCTTTAATCTTCTCAGTGCATGGGTTTAACATCATTTCTTACTAAGCTGAACATCATGTGTGTGAAGCCTGTTTGTTTCAAAGCTTTAAAAAGACACAATGTTTTGACTTTGCTCTAAAATTCTTCTCCTCAAGGTTAAAAGTAAAGTATGTAAATAAGCACTTGTTTTCCCAGTTCAGATTATAGTGTCTTTAAATGTGTTGTGTCTGAATGATTGTTTATAAATATATATATATATATATATATCATCAGACATATGTCACTATATATATATATATATATATATATATATATATATATATATATATATATATATATATAGTGACATATGTCTGATGATCACTGACTGTACATTTTCATACCCACCCACAGGAGTGATTGTAGCACTGGCAGCCTGGTCTAATCACACTCCCCCTCTGCCCCTGACCCCTGCCCAGCCTTTGGTTTGAGGTGCATCCCTCCAACCCACCACCGTCACCACACACACAGACACACACACACAGCAGGAGCATCATGGTGGATGTAGCTAAATGGCCCATTTTCAGCCTGATGGGGCCTCAGGAGCTCGCTGTGATACGGAAAGCATGTGTGTTTGGAACGTCTGCGAACGAGGCCATCTACATCACCAGTGATGATGAGGTGAGAGACCAGGGTCATGTTTGTGTTTTAATCATTGCAAGGGAAAGTTACCGCTGACCTTTCTAGGTATATGATGTTAAAGTAGCATAACTAGTAGTTTTAGGATGTGCTGGTTTTGCTTGTTTTAGCGATTAAACTACAAATCATGTCTACTTTACTTAACTGTAGTTTGGTTTGGCATAGTCTTATCAAGCAGCTATTGGTTTTTAGGTCAAGGCAGTTTCAATGTGGCTTAAATTAAAACATGTTTCAAGTAAGTAACCCACTACAGACGATGTTTACGAGGTTTACAATTTTTTTCTTAGTGATGTCTTTAAATCTGCATCCATTAATATGTACGTTATATTGAGAATGGATCAAATGACAGTGCGTAATGTGAAAGGTGACGCTCATGGTGATCAACACAGAAAATAATCAGCGATTTTGCCCCTTAACTCAACCAAACATTCAAGCATCTTTCACTTCATTGTTTTTGGTTTTTACATCCCACAGGATTGTTGTTTTGGTTCACTGTCCCTGCTCTCATTAAACCTGTTTCCAGCAACAGCAGGCAGTTGTTTTCAGCAACACATGCTCTGATAAACCCACTGTACATGACAGACAGGCAAGAGACCAACAGAGGGATAAAAGGAGTGGGACTGCTGGACTTGAACTAAATATTTGAGTAGCCAAAAATAGGATTTCAAATAATGACTAATGTCGCTTCATCACTGCCTGATATTAACATTGCAGTTTTGTGGTAACATTTTTTCTGCGGATATTACATTTAATATTAGAGCTGGGTCTCAGTGCATGTGGTCTCCTAATAATCATTGTTAAATATCCTTGTCACATCTCTGTATCAGTGCTGCTGTTGTGATTTTGGTACTGTATGATGTATGGAGGGTTGATGTCACTAGACCTACACCTTTGAAACCTGTTTCCTGCTCAGCTGACTCAGGGCGTCTCTGCTTAACCCAGTTTATCACTGATCCAGATGACATGTTCTGTTTTTTGTTCTTCCTCTCTCCTCGCTCAGGTGTACGTGTTTGGGCTAAACTGCAGTAACTGCCTGGGAACAGGGGACAGCCAGAGCACTATTGTACCCAAAAAGCTGGACTTCCTGAGTGGGAGGAAGGTGGTCAGCCTGAGCTATGGCAGTGGACCCCACATCCTGCTGGCCACAGAGGGTAGCTGCACAAAACATGTAATCCTCCTCTTCAGAGTCGGATTAAAAACTGCTGCGGGATGACTGATCTCTTTGTGTTTCAGATGGAGAGTTATTTGCCTGGGGCCATAATGGCTACAGCCAACTGGGAAATGGGACAACAAACCAAGGAGCAGCTCCAGTGCTCGTGTCCTCCAACCTGCTCGATAAGAAGGTCACAGAGGTGGCATGTGGCTCTCACCATTCAATGGCTCTGACTGACTCAGGAGAAGTGAGTGTCCAGGGGAAAAAAAAAAAAAAAGTTATTCTACTGCAGAACTATACAGGCAGCAGAATGGAAGTCTGTTTAAAGCCTTTGTAATGACACAGGTGACTCAGCTTTGGTCATTATAGGATCCAAGTCCAGTCACAGCAAGAGGTGAAAAACAACCTCAACCATAAGAAATCCATTGTTTCAAACTACTTCAAACACAGACGGCGTCTAGCTCACTGTACAATCAGGCTGTTTACACTCTTAGCTCCCAGATATGACACGTGTGTTTTAGAGGGGCTGAAATACAGGAGATTTTGAATAATTAATATTTATATGTTGTTTAATATTTTGGGTATTTTCTGCATTAAATGAAACGATTATCAAACGCGTTTGTACAGTAAATTGTCAAACTTGGCATACAGGCATGGGAATGGTATCGGTGTTCTCATCTAACTCACAGCAAGAAAGCAAATATCTGTCAAACTTTTGTTTAAGCTGCAGTTTATTTGGAGATAACAAAATATTGTACACACAACATCCTCTGGGGACATTTGAGTGGGGCCACAGTACCACTGCTCCACCATGGTCATAGGTAGAACGAAGTCAACAACTCAGTTTTCTCTTAGCATTAAGAAGCTTGGCTGCTGTACACGTGTTGTAAAAGTTGGTATTTGGAGCAGAGGGAAGAAAGTGAGGATGGACAATATTAACAATTTCCTCTTAAAGTAGTTGAAGAGATTTATTGTATCTCCATTATTTATTAAAGAATAATTTATAAAATCTATTTATCATAAAATAGCTTGTTTTAAAATAAATCTGTCTATTATTTGAGTGTGTTGTCTCATCTCTAACCTTTTTGTGTGCCAGGTGTATGCGTGGGGCTACAACAACTGTGGTCAGGTGGGCTCTGGCTCCACAGCGAACCAGCCCACACCTCGCAGAGTGTCCAGCTGCCTGCAGAACAAGGTCGCTGTCAGTATCATCTGTGGTCAGACCTCGTCACTGGCAGTAGTGGACAACGGAGAGGTGATTGCTTGATTCATACTTCAGATACAAATGGTGACAAAAAAGGTGACTATGGTGACAAAAAAATTAAAACGCTTCCGTTCTCATCTGCAGGTGTACGGTTGGGGCTACAATGGGAACGGACAACTTGGACTTGGAAATAATGGGAACCAGCTCACTCCCTGTCGAGTTCTGGCTCTGCAGGGTTTATGTGTGCAGCAGGTGTGAAATTATGCAAAATCTTTCATTGATGTCTCATTACATGTACATCAATTGTGCAGTCGTATAACACAATCAAAGCAATAGTCAATGAAAATTCAGTTTGGATAAATACATTTTTCAACCAGCAGATCTCTACAGATCAGTTCAGCCCTGTCATCTCAGCTGCAATTATTCAAATATTATGAATCTCTGAATGTTTAGAAGAAGGAAGGCCTAAAAATGTGTACACCAACTCACCAGGTCCTATTCAGTCTTTTAAATGATCAAATAATTGCTATAATTAACTGCCACACTCCTAATGTGCACATAAGTGCAGTTTATCAGTGCAATGTCAAGTCGCTGCTGAGGCAGGAAGTGTTTCAAGGTTAACTTGAGTCATTTACATGAAATACTTAATTGGAGCAAAAACAAGTTTTCAATTTTTACCTTCGCAAAATGAGATACAGACTAACATGCCCTGCTATGTTTTGTGTTAAAAAGCATGGTCTGACATCTGAACACCCCCCCCCCCCCGTCCTCTCCAGATTGTCTCAGGCTATGCCCACACCCTGGCACTAACAGATGAGGGGTTGCTCTATGCTTGGGGTGCCAACACATATGGACAACTGGGCACTGGCAACAAGAACAACCAGCTGAGCCCAGTTCAGATCATGACTGAGAAAGAGAGGTGAGCGAGAGAGTCACCATGAATATGATGAATCCTCTTCGCTGTCTCACACTGATTGAAATATCTCCTGTGGTTTCAGAATTGTAGAGATCGCTGCCTGTCACTCCACACATACATCAGCTGCCAAGACTCAGAGTGGTCAGGTGTACATGTGGGGTCAGTGCAGGGGCCAATCTATTGTGCTGCCCCACCTCACACATTTCACCTGCACCGACGATGTCTTTGCTTGCTTTGCCACCCCTTCAGTTATGTGGAGGCTTCTTTACATGGGTAAGACACTTCAGTTCATGTGATGTTGTTTGTACCTGGATCACCAGCAGGTAAATTGGGACTAAAAACTATTACAGTTACACTAGTTAAACATTTAACAGGAAATTATTAGTAACACATAAAATAGAGTTTGATCAGAAAGTCATAAGAAATCTGTGGTGCGTCCTGTACAGATTGTAACAATAGAAGTAGTTCAAGTTATTGCTACTGTTTTTTTGTTTTATGTGCATGGGTGTGTTTTGTCGCTCCAGAGCATGATGACTTCTTGACTGTGGCTCAGGCTCTGAAGAAAGAGTTTGACAACCCAGAGACAGCGGACCTCAGGTTCTGTGTGGATGGCAAATATATCTATGTTCACAAAGCAGTTCTCAAAATCAGGTTAGGACTTTTATCTCTCAGCCATCAGTTTATGGCATGAAATTAGAAAAAGAAAAAATAAATAACATCCTCTATCCATCCTAAATCCACATGTTATTCAGGTGTGAACACTTCAGGTCCATGTTCCAGTCCCACTGGAATGAAGACATGAAGGAGGTGATTGAAATAGACCAGTTCTCCTACCCAGTCTACCGCTCCTTCCTGGAGTTCCTCTACACAGACAACGTAGAGTTGCCTCCTGAGGACGCTATCGGTCAGACCTGCAGACGTCGCAGCCTAATGCCTGTGGAAATTTGTCTGTGTCATTATCAGTTGTTCACACTTGTAGTGTTTCTGCCTGTACTCTCTCAGGGCTGCTGGATCTGGCCACATCATATTGTGAGAATCGCCTGAAACGACTTTGTCAGCACATTATCAAGAGGGGAATCACAGTCGAAAATGCCTTTTCCCTGTTGTCTGCTGCTGTGCGCTATGATGCAGAGGTCAGTCTTCACCACCCATCTACCAACTGTCACCTGCTTTTATATATGTATATATATATATATATATATATATATATATACATACACACACACACACAGACACACACACACACACACACACACACACACACACACTCACTCACTTGGCTAAAATGAATGAAAAATTCTTTAATCATATGATTAATTGAATAATTTTTGTTTTGTCATTCAGGACCTGGAGGAATTCTGTTTTAAGTTCTGCATCAACCACCTGACAGAGGTCACTCAGACTGCTGCTTTCTGGCAGATTGACGGCAACCTGCTCAAAGATTTCATTTGTCGAGCCAGCCGCTGTGGAGCCTTCAAAAACTGACCTCACCCCAGGGTGGTGATGGGAACAGATACTGTGGAACTCCTCCTGGATGTCATCGCCCCCGTCGACTCCATGTACCTTCACTGACAGGTGGCTACACACAGATACTTGGATGATAACTTTCACTGTTGTGTCTGTTATTCATCTCATTCCACACTAGACCCAGTCTGTCTGTTACATGAGCTGCATATACTGACATTACAAGGCAGGGCTAAAAGGTTGCAGCGTCATTACAGAGTATAGTTACAATAGCTTGCCTCAGTGCCTGTCTAATAATATACACATATTGTGTAAAGCAGGAACTGAAATTCATTGAGATAAAATATTGTTTGTTCGAGTTGTTTAACTTGAAACAGTCTTGGTAGTCGCCTGGTATCCTTTAGCTTTTTCATATCTTTCTGTTTCAGTGACAATTACTTTTTTAGAATTTGCACTTGATTCCCAGGTTTGAATATGATTTTGTTTTTGCTAGAAAATCACATCATAACTTGGATGTGTCTTTTAGATTTATGGTTGAGGCTTTTTGCACTTGAAGACTGGACACCGACCGATAAAGAATACAGACTCCAGTATTCAAGACATGATAGGTCTATTTAGGTCAAACTCCAGTCTGTGATTTTTAGTTGTATTTTTTTTTTTTTCCACAGTTATGATCTTTTTTACAGGGTTGTAAAGCAAAGACCCAAAGATGGGAAACTCAGGTTACAAGTGAGGTTAGGAGTAGGTTGAGATTCACCCTTAAACTGTGGTTTTTACTCTACATTTCTGAATTTCATAGATTGGGAAGTGTTTTTGTGCAGCTACAGCTACATAATAAAATTAGCTCAGTTATCTTGTTAGTTTTAACACATGAAGTGAATCAGATGGTGTTAACTGGCAGTTAAACCTGCCTGTTCATCAGCAGAAGCAAATGTATTGAAGTCAGTTTAAGGCTTGTAGAAGCTTAGGCTGAGTAAGTCTGGACTTTCATTTTTAAGGACACTATTCCACATTATATATCTACTGTATGTTAAAAACAGTATTAACATTCAAAGTTCTTTAATGACATATGCACTATTGCTCTGAGTATTTTGAAGATGTATCTAATTTCTATGCAGGACATTTTTAATTTAAAATCAATAATCATGTCTTATTGATTGATAGTGCCAGTTAAATTTTGTTACCTCTTGAAGCAAATAAATAAAAATACTGATCTGCTTGTGTTTTCTGTAAACAAGTGTTTTGGAGTAAACATAAGTAGGTTGCCAGTTCTTGGGTTTATTAATCTAAAACAACAGGCCTGCAATACATCCTCCTTCATGAAGAAAATAATCAGTATTTTTAATTTTCACTGTTTCTGTTATTTGGCTTTATGTTGTTAATCTAAATGGGGTTAAAGTAACAGAAACACATGAGTTTAGCACAATACAGCAACAGAAACTCTAAAATGATCATACAGTTGAATCAACATCACACAGTTTCAACAACATTATCACTTCATGAAAGTAGGATTTAGTGCAGGACTAAACTAAACCAACTAAATATTAGAGAAATTGCAATCAATGTGTTTGACAGGAGATAATCCCAATAAAAAGGTCTGTCCAGTTTGTGCATCAATAACCCACAAAATGCAAACCAAGTTCAAAACTACACAATGCAGCAGAATATGTACGACTGCAGCATGACCACAGTGTGTTGTTTGATGTGTCAAACTGAATTATTAACCATATTTTTGATTGTGCTTGTTCTCTGTCTGGCATAGATCCTACAACTTGTTCTCATTTTTCCAGTATTCTTTTCCCACAGCAGAATGTGTCTGGTGAAGGTTGGCACTTTGTACGCGTCTCCATAGATTTCAGATAAGTGCAGCATAACTTGCAGATTTTCACACAGCTCAGCATGGAGTCCTGCTTCTTTTTGGCTGGTATGTGCAGGTTGACAACACAATAGGATTAAAAACCTCATAATGCGTAGTGAAATATCTCCACCTGTGTTCCAGTACATTAAATTGTCAGACCTCATTAGTAGCAGAAATGTCGGTAGTGTGGTCTGTGCTGAAGTGTTCTGTTTGTAGATTGTGGATATTTGTCTTGAGATTTCATGTTTTGAATGCACAGTTGCCATTGTATGTTGTGTACAGGTACATGTCTGTATTGTTGAGATAATGACATACTAGTCTTCTGATTGCATGTTCACTTCAGTGTGTCTTGTTTTTTTCTGTAACAAAATGACTTGAAAATCAGTTTGCAGTTTAGTGTTGAGATAGTTGTATCTCACGTAACACGCAGTCTATAAGGCTTCTCTAACCCTTTAGCCGTAACCATATCCCATCAGTATTAATACTGATTAATAAGATTTTAACAACTCATATTGTACTATGAGTGTTAATTAGTTCTACCACATAAAAACTGCATAAAAGATTCAAGTACAAGAAACATACACCAACGTATTTCAGCTTAATATTAACATTTATCAATTTTAATGTTAGTGACTGCAAATGGCTGCCTCCATGAAAGAGGACCCGCTCCCTATGCAGATTTTAAGAGTTCATTCTGAATATGCAACACTTGGTATTTTCTGGTGATTACACACTAATGACAACATATTTATGAATACTATATGGTCATACCCCAGCTTACGCCATTTCTACTACAGTTACAGACTTATACCATACAGTAATTCACAGTTCACGATACATCAAGTGACGCAGATTTATGCCATTCACCAAGTCGACATACGGAAATAACAGGAATACATATTTACGTAAAAAATAAGACATTTCCAAGCCAAAAATAGCATAAAATGTTAAACATTTTATTTAAAAAAAGCATGAACAAAAAATTGAAAATATTGTAAAAGCTCCCATCAAGTTTTGTTTGTGTACATAGTTTTTCATTTGGCTTATGTCACACGTATGACGTACGGTGCACCTTCTCAAACCAATTAATGACATAAGCCAGGGTTATGACTTTCCCATTTTTGACAATAGATTACACATTGCACCTTTAAGTACCTTGACAAAGAAACCAACTGCACACAACATATCAACGTTTAACATAATGCAAACTTCAATACAAAATTACTTTTAAAACATTATTTTTGCGATTCAGCCAAAGCGGCTTAGTTTATATGGCTGGATATGGAACACTTTTAAGTCTGCATCTTCAGTATAGATTTTGAAATCAAGTTTGTATTCCTATATACAGCCATAATTGACAAAGCACTATCAATAAAAAATAAACTGTATAAAATGTCAGTGACCCATTCAAATACAAAAAAGTGGTTATCACAAACATAAAAAAGAGAATGTTGTTTAACAATGATATCCTTGGTCCTGATGGCATCATGGACTTATTTCTTCAGTGCTGAGATGACCTCTGCCATAACATCCACAGCCTTTGTCAGCTCCATTTGTTTTCTTTTTAACTCTGAAAAAACAAAGTGTTGTCATTCAGAAGTCATAATTTTATTATGATTTAAAAATTACAATCTTAAATTTGTAAACTGCCTGTAGACCTGAAACTTGACTAAGGTTACAAGCAGGTTAAATTTATTAAAACTCTACTTGGGCTGATTAATAAAGGCTACATGTAAGCAGGTACACAAAGATCAGCAATTTAAAAAAAATGTTGAACTTATTTGACTAAATTGGATTTATTACTCAATTTTAACATAGGTGACAGGAATTTGCTTTGGTGAGCTTAATTGTGGTGGCAAGAAAAGCATGTGACTGGTATGTGATTCGATCTCCATGTGGTAAATTATAAGTGCTATATTTTCTGCCTTTTATTTAATGCCTATTAAATTATTCACCTGTGCTAGTGGAAAAATTAATTAATACATTTTTAGCTGTAGATCAGGCGGATCGTTTTTAAAACTGCGTAGGATCTTTACTATAAGTCTACGTGCAGCCAAAAATGATGAAAACCAAAAAATATTCAGATTTATTCAAACGTTTGCATGGGAACCTGTAAACAGTGTTCACCCTTCACAGATCACCTGGAATTGTGCGCATGTGAATCAGCCTCATTCGCCACCCTGTACATGCCCACTTTAACCATAAATATTCAATGCAAAACACCTCATGAATGCTGATCTGCATATTAATAAGCCTGACATGCAGTCTTGTTGCATAACCCAGCTTTAGGTACTTACTACTGCTATTACGTAAGATGTGTTGATAAACTAGCAGAGCAAAGCAGCCTCAAATCCCTCTAGTTCCTTTCAGAACACAGTACTAAATAGTCAGCATTTATAGACAGTTGATCTAAATATGTAAACTTTATGCAAATCAGCACTTCTTGAAACTCAAAATGTTTGGGTGTGTTTAGAAGTTGAGGTATCTATAGCCCCTAACATGCAATCGAGTTTCACTGACTGGACTCCATGTTTGCTGCCTCCTGATTAGCTGAGAGGTTTGCATATTGTTTCCAGTCTACACTGTGAATGTGTGAACGATGCAGTCGCCACGGACAGCGACAATACAGTGTTTGTGTTATTACTTCTTCATTATTGTGACTAAGATAAAGGACTGACCAGTTTGTCTGTAAGTGCAGCTCATTCCAAAAGCTTCACTTACATCTTTTGCCACTGTGACAAAAACATCACACAATAGTAGAAACAGGCAGAAAAACAAAATGGCCATAATCAAACATGCAGTGCATATCAAATGGCCCATTATGACTTCTTACCAGGCCATTTAGTAAGTTTTGTCTGTTTCAGTTCTGTTGTACCAGACTTTACCAAGTTTGAGCCATTAACAGTAGTGAATAATGTTGTGGATATGCAGGGAGCAGGCTTGAGGGAAAATACAAGCACACAAAACAAATATTTGTTGTGCTGCTGTTGGTTTGTAACCTCATATGAATCTTTCATCTTGCTGCCATCATTACTGCTGTCACTCAATGTTTTCAATATCCGAACCAAAACTTAGGACCAAAGTTGATTTACATGCTTCAGTTAAACTGCACATTTGACATAAAGTTTAAAACCCAGTTTCCTTTGTCGCAGTGACTGTTTGGCAGTGATAAACCAGGTGCAGTGACCGTATGAATTAATAATACCCTTTGCAGAGTCCACCTCAGGACATCATAGACTTGGCAGATCAGGTTGAGCCTCGCATTGTTACCTATTGCCTCAGCTTTTATCAGTCTGAGCTTGTCGATCTTAACCAAATGCTAAAATTAGCATGCTTACATGTTTTATTAGGTAATCTTAAATTACACTTAACCAAGTAAGAGAAGAAGAAGAAGAAGAAGAAAAGTACCAAATCAGGCTGCCTGGAGCCAAACTATTCAGACTGTTTCTCACCTTCCTGGTGCCTAGCCATAAGCTCTCCCAGCTTCCCAGAAGCCGCCATCACTTCCAGGGCAAGATCATAATCTGTGGGAGGAAGAGGAGCTTATATTCCAGTGTTTAAACATAACAGAGAGACAGAGGATATGTCTCAGTAATTTGTGAATATCGTCAATCTTCTCGTACCCTGCTGGCTGGCTTTGTCTGACTGAATTCTGCTGGAGATATCGCTTATCTCGTTAACGAAATCAGTGAAGATGGTCTGCGTACATCCTGCAGTGTTGCAGCTTTTCCAGAAGCTGGCTGCATCGATGTTGGGCTTTGGTTTGAAGGGAAGGGCCTTAGCGGAGAGAGACGATGGACCGAGGGTTTCAGATGTCATCAAGCTAGTGACACTGGGGGGTTTGGTGTGGTAAGGAGAGGGAGGTGTTTCCTTGGAGCTTTTCCGTGGGACAGACTGTCCACTGTTGTGATGATCAGGACTTTGGACAGGTTTCTGACTGGAGCCTGAGAAAAGAGGCAACTCTTTTGTATTATCACAGTTTCCATACAATAACATCATTATGTTTCAGCTTCTACCTATGATCTGATGCAGCGTAACTGTTCACTAACATGACCAGGCTTATATATTTTTGTACTGGTACATTAATGAGGATGTGTTATACTATGAAAGTATGTGTACTTTTACATGACACATGCATATGATCTTGACTGGGTGTTGACAAATGTGTGAACTGCCAATTTCTGTCATGCTGTTGCAATCTGGTAGTTTTTTTTTTCCCCAGCATTGCTAGCAGCATGGCTCCAGGGGAGATGCTGTTATCTGGTCAGTTCACCATTTTAGTTCACACTGACAAATCACAGTAACTATTAGATGCAGTGAAGAAACAAAACTGGCTCAATGCACAGGGTTATAAAGACTGACTGCACAGATTGCAAATGGTTTTTTAAAGTGGATTTTGATGTCCATATTGCAGTTCTTCAAGCTGTTGCTGCTATGGGTGAAGAATTCAATTATTCCAGTGTAGGAGTGGAGCAGGAGTTGTCTCTCTGAATAAGCCGATGCAGAGAAATGTCTTTGCTGAGCTTTTTGAGGATATGGTCTGTGCTCATCTAAGTGCCAGGACACTTGAAAGATGCAGTGATAGACATGAGGTTCCTCTTGATGCTTATGCAGATTTTGGAATGTGGAATAATTTCACTTATCCTCCGAAATATCACAACATGTACTGGATTAATGGCCAAAAATTGTTAGTGGATTAGCATAAACTTTACCGTTAGGGAACATTCATGTTCTCCTTGGGATTAACTGTAATGACTTAACTTAATCAGCTCAAATTTACAGGATGTTTTTTCAGTACTTTGATTTACGAGCAAAAACCTGAAAAACATATGACCATATGACCGCAGTGTGAAACGGTCTGTTCTGCCACAGTAAAACTTACATTTAACTTCATCTTCTGTCTTTATGAAAAGTGTCTGAGTCTCTTTGCAGATCTTCACAGGACACAACAGACTCTCTGAGACAGTGTCCTGGGAGGAAGCAAACATATCTGTGGTCACAATAGTCTCCTGCTAGTGACAATGTTATATATATGAATTTTAGAGAAGTCTTGTCTTGTAGGATAAATGTAGAAAGAGGCGTCCTACTATGGACAACTCTGTTCTGCCATATGTGGTCTCTCCCTGTCTCTAAGGCTTAAGCTGGTTTACGCTGTCTCTAACATACAACATGATCATATTAAAATATCTCGTATGATTCAGATTAACTTTATAAAAAACAATGCTAAAATCTGTTGGAATAAATCAGAAACAGACTCCTCAAATGTGTAATAGACTATAATTAAAGATGAGAGTATTCAGCTGAGAGGAGACATGTTTGACACTAGTGACGCAATATAACCAACTTACTGAATGTATGTTTGTTTCATCTTCATCTTTGCTTCTTGTTTCTTCTTCTTTCTTCTCATCCTCTAGTTCATTCCCTAAAGGGAGACAGGAGGAGTTTGAGGATAGTCTGAGCTACATACTCTGTAATCGCTACATCTGCTGCCAGTGTTTACCTGAGGTGGACCCTTTGGGGTTCTTAGTTTCTTTTCTGTGAGTAGGGAACATTGTGCAAAGTTATCTACTGCATTTTTACACTAATTAAACATCTTAATTCAGTACAACAGTCCTGTGACAAAAAAAAACATGCATTTAAATTTGTAATAGTTTTTTCAAAAAAAATTAACTTGTTGCACAATTATTCTAAATAAATTAGAGAGCGGTTCTTACGCATTAAACTGAGGCGCCGTTGAGAAGTGGAGAATAATGAGTAAAAGAGAAGAAAATGAAATATCAGATTATTAAACAGTTTCTCTCATTATGGTGATTCTCAGGAATAATCAAAGATTAGATTTACTTGGTGTTCGGACACAGAGGTTGCACTTTCGTCTAAATCTGACTCTAAAGGCGCAAACATTGCCATTTCTGCATTTACTTCATTCTCATCTGTAGAAAAAACAGAAAATCAGACACATCTGTAATAACCTGTTAAGAGTGGCAACTCCACAAAGTTTACATTCACTTATTGACTGTAAATAGGTTAACCTGAACTGGAAGAATCGTCTAACACTCTATTTTTCCTTGCTTCACCTTTGCGTTTAGGGGGGTTCTCCGCCTCCCTGTGGGAAAAGAGAGAGATATCGTATTGTAACAGCAGAACGTATGGTGGATTTAATAAATGGTTTATGCCAAAGTAAAGATCTAACTGTGAAGGAAAAAAACTGCAGGTGAATACACAAAAGTATAACATATTTGTAATACAAATAATTATTTAGGCTCTTCTGATTGATCATTACAGATACTATGCATTATATATGTTTAAAAACATCAACAGAAAAAAACCAGTCCAGTCCAGCATGCAAAAGATCACTTACTCATCTTTATTACTCAGACGTCTCTGTTTCAAAAGAAAAACGTAGGAGGATTAAAATCTCTAAATCATACAGACTGGAAACAACAGTGCTGTCTAACAGAACATAATTTAAATGTGACTACGAAAGAGATATTTTACCTTGAAAGGTGTGAGCATCACATTTTTATATGGTGAGGGAGCATGTTTGTCACAGTATAACCTAAGAAGACACATCCGATTATTACAGGGTATGTTAAATTGATTAGAAAAGAAAAGAGAGATGGGATGAAAACAGGAGGACGCAAAATGTGACCGTACTTATGTACAGTGTTAGCAGGCGACCTTTCCAGGTGGATACTTTCTTCTTTCTTCTCACAGGCAGGGCAAGACCCCTCCTGGAAATAAGACATGGCTGGAGTTTAGGATCAGAGTCAAACATCTGTTTTTCATTGGGCTACAGAAAAATGTTAAA
This sequence comes from Mastacembelus armatus, assembly GCF_900324485.2. Classification (NCBI taxonomy): domain Eukaryota; kingdom Metazoa; phylum Chordata; class Actinopteri; order Synbranchiformes; family Mastacembelidae; genus Mastacembelus; species Mastacembelus armatus. The sequence goes on along the minus strand of NC_046653.1, from coordinate 17,839,186 downwards.
TTAAATGAACCATTTGTTTCCGTAAATACATGGAAATATTTCAACAATTTATTTAGAGTATTGTTCAAAATAATAGCAGCACAATGTGACTAACCAGAATAATCCAGGTTTTTAGTATATTTTTTTATTGCTACTTGGCAAACAAGTTACCAGTAGGTGCAGTAGATTCTCAGAAAACAAACAAGACCCAGCATTCATGATATGCACGCTCTTAAGGCTGTGCAATTGAGCAATTAGTTGAAAGGGGTGTGTTCAAAAAAATAGCAGTGTCTGCCATTGACTGTACAAACTCAAAACTATTTTGTACAAACGTTTTTGTTTCTAGGATTTAGCAATCCTGTGAATCACTAAACTAATATTTAGTTGCATGACCACAGTTTTTTCATCACTGCTTCACATCTGTGTGGCATGGAGTCAACCAACTTGTGGCACCTTTCAGCTGTTATTCCACTCCATGATTCTTTAACAACATTCCCCAATTCATTTACATTTCTTGGTTTTGCTTCAGAAACAGCATTTTTGATATCACCCCACAAGTTCTCGATTGGATTAAGGTCCGGGGATTGGGCTGGCCACTCCATAACATTAATTTTGTTGGTTTGGAACCAAGACTTTGCTCGTTTACTAGTGTGTTTGGGGTCATTGTCTTGTTGAAACAACCATTTCAAGGGCATGTCCTCTTCAGCATAAGGCAACAAGACCTCTTCAAGTATTTTGACATATGCAAACTGATCCATGATCCCTGGTATGTGATAAATAGGCCCAACATCATAGTAGGAGAAACATGCCCATATCATGATGCTTGCACCACCATGCTTCACTGTCTTCACTGTGTACTGTGGCTTGAATTCAGAGTTTGTGTGTCATCTCTATGTCTATGGCCCTTGGACCCAAAAAGAACAATTTTACTCTCATCAGTCCACAAAATGTTCCTCCATTTCTCTTTAGGCCAGTTGATGTGTTCTTTGGCAAACTGTAACCTCTTCTGCACATGCCTTTTTTTTTAACAGAGGGACTTTGCGGGGGATTCTTGAAAACAGATTAGCTTCACACAGACGTCTTCTAACTGTCACAGTACTTACAGGTAACTCCAGACTGTCTTTGATCATCCTGGAGCTGATCATTGGCTGAGCCTTTGCCATTCTGGTTATTCTTCGATCCATTTTGATGGTTGTCTTCCGTTTTCTTCCACGTCTCTCTGGTTTTGCCCTCCATTTTAAGGAATTGGAGATCATTTTAGATGAACAGCCTATAATTTTTTTGCACCTCTTTAGAGGTTTTCCCCTCTCCAATCAACTTTTTAATCAAAGTACGCTGTTCTTCTGAACAATGTCTTGAACGACCCATTTTCCTCAAGCTTTCAAATGCATGTTCAACAAGTGCTGGCTTCATCCTTAAATAGGGGCCACCTGATTCACACCTGTTTTTTCACAAAATTGATGACCTCACTGATTGAATGCCACACTGCTATTTTTTTTGAACACACCCCTTTCAACTAATTGCCCAATTGCACAGCCTTAAGAGCGTGCATATCATGAATGCTGGGTCTTGTTTGTTTTCTGAGAATCTACTGCACCTACTGGTAACTTGTTTGCCAAGTAGCAATAAAAAAATATACTAAAAACCTGGATTATTCTGGTTAGTCACATTGTGCTGCTATTATTTTGAACAATACTGTATTCTGACAAATCCCACAAAAAGTCCAGTCAGTAGTTTGTAGTTTTAAACTGCCCTGCTGCTATAAATAACCACTGGGCCATAAGATGTTTATTGATCTGCCCCTAAAAACAACAGTCGAGATTATTGATTTGGTCTGGTCTCAGTGCCCGGATGTTTTAGGGAATTACTGAGCCTTTGTGAAAGATTTGTAGTTCTCAAGTGAAATACGCTAATTTCATCAGCCTAACCTCAGATGATCCAGATGAATTTTCAAATGGTTTAGGTTCTGCAAAGTTAGGTCTATCTCCATCGAGTGAATTTAATCCACCTGGGAAAAAAAAAAACAGCGATCACGATAGTTCATACTTTTTAAAAAAAAAAAAAAAAAAAAAAGGTCACAAGAAAAAAAAAATTCTGAAGATTCAAATGTGCCCACTTACTTTGATGATTTTGATGGTGCCTGGTACAGTACAATCTGATGCATAAAACACATAAAGGTAGTTTTACAAGAACAACTGGTGCTGAGATTTTTTTTTCTGAATTTCAGTTAAACAGAAAAATTAACAGATAGAAAGGACTGACCCATATTTCCCATTGATTGAATCCTCAATAATCTTGGCTCCTTCCTCAACAGCACAAGGGTAGTGGTAGGATTTCTTGCAGCGTCCAACTTCACACCCAGCTGTAGCACCCTTTTGCTTACATCTGTTACAAGACTAATGCAAACAGACTAACTATAGCATCTAGCAAACAGTTAGTATACTTTGGCCTGTTCATATCTGGAAAAACTCAAAAACTCCCTACCAGTTTCTTTCCTCGATTCACCTCTTCCAGCACATCGTCCACAGAAAAACCAAACAGGTCGTCGAACTGTGGTGACTCCCGGCACCACAGTTTAGAGGCAAATAACTGTATGACAGAAACAACCTCGCCAGTTAAAACCCACAAAACCTGTTCAGTACATTTCACCATTAGTCAAAGTAGTATTCAGATCTTTTACTTGGGTAAACTCACAGTATAAAAATAATGACAAGTAAATGTCCTGCATTCAAACTCCCCTCCCCTCTTGTTTTCATTCTCTTCTCAGTTATAACTGACTGCAAAGTTAAACAACAAAAATAAATGTAACTTGTGAAATTAAGACAAGAAGAGACACGTAACATATAACAAAGTTGACTGTGCTAATTAAAACATTTATTAAAAGATGATCTCAGTTCTACATACAAAATATCTACTTTGGGTCTTTTGTGGACCAGACTTTCAAGCATAAAAACTACTCCTAGCAACTAGTCAGCTAACTAAAATTGTAAACCAGCAAAGATGAGTGTTTTTCGCAACCTCAGAGAATTCAAAAAGACACACGAAGACATTATGTGTGCATGAGGACTTGAGGATAGATGCAATTGACAGGGTTGACTGCCACTGTTGTAGCTGTAGTGTACATGTGCAGTATACATGTAGGTACTACACATACATGTGTGTGTATATGTATGTATATATATACATACATACATACACACACATATACAGTGGTGTGAAAAAGTGTTGGCCCCCTTCCTGATTTCTTATTTTTTTGCATGTTTGTCTCACTTTAATGTTTCACATCATCTTATTTTGAGTTACTAAGTCAGAATACTGAAAGTATTTCGTTATTTTGAGTTATTAAGACCATTAAGACAGTATCTCATTATTTTCAGTTACTGAGAATATTAAGACAGTATTGTTATTTTGAGCTACTGAGAATATTGAGAAAGTATCTTATTTTGCGTTACTGAGAATACTGAGAAAGTACCTCATTATTTTGAGTTACTAAGTCACAATATTGAGAAAGTACCTCATTATATTGAGTTACTAAGAATATTAAGAAATTATCTCGTTATTTTGAGTTACTAAGTGAATACTGAGAAAGTACCTAATTATTTGCAATTACTAAGTCACAATATTGAGAAATGATCTCATTATTTTGAGTTGCTAAGTCAGAATATTGAAAGTATCTCGTTATTTTGAGTTGCTAAGTCAGAATATTGAAAGTATCTCGTTATTGAGTTGCTAAGTCAGAATATTGAAAGTATCTCGTTATTTTGAGTTACTGAGAATATTGAAAGTATCTCGTTATTTTGAGTTACTAAGTGAATACTGAGAAAGTACCTCATTATTTTGAATTACTAAGTCACAATATTGAGAAATGATCTCATTATTTTGAGTTGCTAAGTCAGAATATTGAAAGTATCTCGTTATTTTGAGTTGCTAAGTCAGAATATTGAAAGTATCTCGTTATTGAGTTGCTAAGTCAGAATATTGAAAGTATCTCGTTATTTTGAGTTACTGAGAATATTGAAAGTATCTCGTTATTTTGAGTTACTAAGTGAATACTGAGAAAGTACCTCATTATTTTGAATTACTAAGTCACAATATTGAGAAATGATCTCATTATTTTGAGTTGCTAAGTCAGAATATTGACAGTATCTCGTTATTTTGAGTTACTGAGAATATTGAAAGTATCTCGTTATTTTGAGTTACTGAGAATATTGAAAAAGTATCTCGTTATTTTGAGTTACTAAGTGAATACTGAGAAAGTACCTCATTATTTTGAATTACTAAGTCACAATATTGAGAAATGATCTCATTATTTTGAGTTGCTAAGTCAGAATATTGACAGTATCTCGTTATTTTGAGTTGCTAAGTCAGAATATTGAAAGTATCTCGTTATTGAGTTGCTAAGTCAGAATATTGAAAGTATCTCGTTATTGAGTTGCTAAGTCAGAATATTGAAAGTATCTCGTTATTTTGAGTTGCTAAGCCAGAATATTGAAAGTATCTCGTTATTTTGAGTTGCTAAGCCAGAATATTGAAAATATCTCGTTATTTTGAGTTTCTAAGTCAGAATATTGAAAGTATCTCGTTATTGAGTTGCTACATCAGAATATTGACAGTATCTCGTTATTTTGAGTTACTGAGAATATTGAGAAAGTATCTCGTTATTTTGAGTTACTAAGTGAATACTGAGAAAGTACCTCGTTATTTTGAATTACTAAGTCACAATATTGAGAAATGATCTCATTATTTTGCGTTTCTAAGTCAGAATATTGGAAGTATTTCGTTATTTTGAGTTGCTAAGTCAGAATATTGCAAGTATCTCGTTATTTTGAGTTGCTAAGCCAGAATATTGAAAGTATCTCGTTATTGAGTTGCTACATCAGAATATTGACAGTATCTCGTTATTTTCAGTTACTGAGAATATTGAAAGTATCTCGTTATTTTGAGTTACTGAGAATATTGAAAAAGTATCTCGTTATTTTGATTTACTAAGTGAATACTGAGAAAGTACCTCATTATTTTGAATTACTAAGTCACAATATTGAGAAATGATCTCATTATTTTGCGTTGCTAAGTCAGAATATTGAAAGTATCTCGTTATTTTGAATTACTAAGTCACAATATTGAGAAATGATCTCATTATTTTGAGTTGCTAAGTCAGAATATTGAAAGTATCTCGTTATTTTGAGTTGCTAAGTCAGAATATTGAAAGTATCTCGTTATTTTGAGTTGCTAAGTCAGAATATTGAAAGTATCTCGTTATTGAGTTGCTAAGCCAGAATATTGAAAGTATCTCGTTATTTTGAGTTTCTAAGTCAGAATATTGAAAGTATCTCGTTATTGAGTTGCTAAGTCAGAATATTGAAAGTATCTCGTTATTTTGAGTTGCTAAGTCAGAATATTGAAAGTATCTCGTTATTGAGTTGCTAAGTCAGAATATTGAAAGTATCTCGTTATTTTGAGTTGCTAAGTCAGAATATTGAAAGTATCTCGTTATTTTGAGTTGCTAAGTCAGAATATTGAAAGTATCTCGTTATTGAGTTGCTAAGCCAGAATATTGAAAGTATCTCGTTATTTTGAGTTTCTAAGTCAGAATATTGAAAGTATCTCGTTATTGAGTTGCTAAGTCAGAATATTGAAAGTATCTCGTTATTTTGAGTTGCTAAGTCAGAATATTGAAAGTATCTCGTTATTGAGTTGCTAAGTCAGAATATTGAAAGTATCTCGTTATTTTGAGCTACTGAGAATATTGAGAAAGAATCTCGTTATTTTGAGTTACTAAGTGAATACTGAGAAAGTACCTCATTATTTTGAATTACTAAGTCACAATATTGAGAAATGATCTCATTATTTTGAGTTGCTAAGTCAGAATATTGAAAGTATCTCGTTATTTTGAGCTACTGAGAATATTGAGAAAGTATCTCGTTATTTTGAGTTACTAAGTGAATACTGAGAAAGTACCTCATTATTTTTGAATTACTAAGTCACAATATTGAGAAATGATCTCATTATTTTGAGTTGCTAAGTCAGAATATTGAAAGTATCTCGTTATTTTGAGTTCTAAGTCAGAATATTGAAAGTATCTCGTTATTTTGAGTTGCTAAGCCAGAATATTGAAAGTATCTCGTTATTTTGAGTTGCTAAGTCAGAATATTGGAAGTATTTCGTTATTTTGACTGAGGGTGTCATTTTATTTTTCATTCCAGTGGCAGAAACAGGCTTCCATATGTAGTAATGAAATGTATGATTTCAAGTTGATCTTCTTGGCAACAGAAATGAAATCTTTCTTTCACTCATTATCACCCCTTCATTTGTCTGTGTGTAGAGAAGTTCCAAAGTTGCTCCAGGTTAATTTGAAGTTGGATATTCATTCCTCTGCCTCAACAGGAATCAGGACCTCAGGTACACTGCACACTCACACTAACTTAGGGACCATCTTTAAATGAAGGTCCAATTGACATGTTACTTTAGCTGTTTTTATGCTAGCAAAAGTATTAACGTTAAAAGATTTATTTTTAGTTAGTTTATTTATTTTTAGTTCATAAATCAGGATGGTTTCTGTCCAGCAAATTATTACTAGTACATTACTTCCCATTTTTAATGTTTAATCATTTCTAAATCAAATTATGTATTAGTTTAAAATCTATTTTAAAATGATTGTCCATATGTGCCACAATAGTGGACACCCTATTATTCTGATTATTACAACTATGCATGATTGTTTTTTCATAGAAATATACATATATTTCAATGTGACCCCTTTGTTCAGCATGTATTCTATAACATGCATATAGCTGTATGTCCTTGCGCCCTGTGGTGCAGGGAGTCTCCAACTTCAGACGCACTTCACCAAATTGATGAGGTTACTGTTTGTATGATCTTATCTGTTCGGTCTTTGTCAACAAAGCTTTGGTTCCTCCTCCTAACAAACCCCAGCGCCGATATATTTCAATTTCAGCTCGCTGTCCGTGAACGTCACTCGGTAGAAGTAGATGAAAAAAACTTACCAAACAGTTTTGATGAGCAGTCACTTCGTTTTTAGTCGACAGTGCTCCGGTTTTCTCCGTCTCTTCGCACCTTTTACACAGTATGCAGGACACTTTTGCATCGCGGTCCATCTTTGACGTAAACTGGCGTTTGTGCACGGACGACGGACGTTCTGCGCTCAAGTTGTGAAATGCTGGTAAACCATTCTACTTCCTGGTCTTTTGGCTTGTGGTTGCCAGGTTGCCAGGTCAAAATACCCCCCAATCGAGCTAACAAAATTGCAGTTTTAGTTCAGTCTTATCTAACAGTAATCTAAATTCAAATATCTCTTATCTATCCAGTCTTTTTAAAATATGTTAAAACATCGTCCTCAGTATAAACTACAATGCTGTTGATCAAAAACATCATTCATGGCAATGCACTTGGTCTAAAAAGCATGTAGGGTAGGTTTTAACAAACCTGGCAACCCAGCTTAAGTTTCACTTTCATTTCCTTTGAAGGAGCCAGATAATTACAGGCACAGAGAAATTGATTAACATAAGTGTGGTTTTTAGGCATCAGGCCTCTAAAATCAGACAAAACAGAGACGGGGATTGAATTATCACAAGTTTTTATGTAAAAAATTTCAACAAGTCACAGTAGTGACATCACCATACTTAATGTACAATATAGCATCTCCAATAACAAACATTTTGTGACAGACAGAATATCTACATCCAGAACATGATCCCTCTACAGGGAATAAGTTAGTGCTATACAGTGATCTGAGAAACATTTTTAAACTGCAGCATACATGGAAACTCACAAAAAGCTAGACCGGAAAAGACAAAAGCTCGTACACATCTGGAAAGCTGGTGGCAGAAGTGGTTTCTTTTATGACAGGCTGACAAAAGACAAGTGACAGGAAGAGAAGACAAAGACAGTAAAGAAAAGAAAGACTAGAAGCAAATTTCTGAGTGACTGTGGGCGTTTTTGTTTCTTACAAATAAATAAACACAAAAAGAAGAAACAGAACAAAGATGATCATACTCAGAAAACTTTCATTCCAGCTGTACAAGCTGTAGGCTTCTTTTATGTACACACTACTGTACTGGGTGAATTAGTGCAGATAAAAACAAAGACAACTGTCAAATAGATGCATTGACTGAGATCAGTCCTGCTGGCCCATTCATACATCTTTTACATTATAATCACATGGATCCTGCATAAAAAATAATCAGACAAGTGACTACAGGAAGATCACTTTACTATACTGCCATTGTGCCATTGTCTTAATATGTGGTGCATTTGTGTGATAATAATGAAAAAATACAGCTTTCTGTGGAAACCTGACAAAATTCTTATGAGTATGGATGTTGGCGATGCAGCACAGATAGCCACATGATGCTAGAGCTCAGGGGTGGACGAAGTGCTGAGGACTTCAGGGTTTGATGTCGAAGTTTGCGCAGGTCTCGCTGCAACTGGATGAAGTGCTGAGGTGGCCAGAGCCACTGCCTTCTGTGAGGAACACACATATTGAAGATTAGTGTTTACATGGAGTACTCTAGCTTAGCAGCTATGTATTCATGCCTCATGCACTTTATTAGGGATAGTTTGTGTGGATACCTGAGCTGGTGAGAGACTGGCAAGACTTGGACTTTGCAATGAGTGTGATAAGACTAGCAGCAGTGATCCAGCCCTCCTTAGAGGTACTCAGGTTACGTACAAACCTGTGACCAGAAACACAAACAAGCGCTTTATTATAGTAGTGCTGCTATATTGTTGTGTTCCTAATAGGCAGCATTAAGACTGTATTCTCACCATTGTCTGTCATCCCCCTCTCTGACCAGCTGCACCATATCTCCGCTCTTCACCGAGAGCTCTTGAGGGCCCCCCCTCTCATAGTCTGCCATTACTGTGTATTTACCTGCACTCTGTCCCCAGTCATAATGAGAAGCAGACAAAAAGAAATGCTGAAATTAGAAAGTAACGACTCCTGGCAGATGAAAAGTAAACAGTAAGATATCATCTAAATTTTCCCTCAGAATGTCCAAACAATTTGAGTAAAAATGTGGGTCAACATGAAAAGCTGTGGTAATCAATACTTTTATATCAACACTGGATCACTCTATGTTTCCATGCAGTTGCAGGAGGCCATTTTCTGCAAGGGTTGCGATAAACAATTATGTTTCCTTCCAGCAGTTTAAAGGCACCAGACAGTTAGCAACGAGCCGGTGAACATAATGTAGGATTTGGTATTTTTATCTCAGAAACAGGACAGTAAATGCTGGACTTACATTCCTCAGGAAGCCAGAACTAATAATTCAGATTAATATTAACAAGACTGCTAAAATGTCTTAATAGGCAATTTTACACTGTTAGTGTTGTACATAAATTTAGGTTTTTACCTGCAAATTTATGTTTTACAGGTTTGTACATTCAGTTTGAGGCTTACAAACCTATGTTGACACGCTGTGAGGCCATGGCTAGCATGTTCTGTTGATCAAGTGGCAGTCAACTGCTGCTACAGGTAAAACAGTCAACACCCAATGTATAGAAGTTGTTTGGCCATCATTTAACTCACAACTTCTCAGACTGGAAAGCAATGCGCAAAAGCCTGAAAGTACAAACCTACAAAATTAACTTTACAGGTAGAAACCTCTGTTTACAAGCCCACCTTTTTGACTCATTTAATGTTCCATAGCCAGATGGTAATAAGTACAGCTACAGTTCACTGCTGCCAATTATTCTACATGTATTAGTTTCAACAGACCTTTAGGATAATATTGTCAAAATCTCGGTTTCATGGCTTATTGAGGACTTTTACAGACAGATTTTGGATTTACACTTGTGCACTAGATATGCAACACATTACCAGAGACTTGGGATATTGCATTGACTTGGGATATTGCATTGACGTGTATTTCACTCCATTAACCAATTGTAACCACAACAGCACCCACCCTGAACCAAAAAACCAACGCAATCTTAGCTGTTTGTCCCCAAAATGGGAGGTGAGGTCCCATAATCTGTGTAATCAGACGTTTCTCTCCAGTGTTATTAAGACTTTGTAAAGCATTGACTCACCAGCTTCTTGCTGTTGTCGTCTTCTGGGTCAGAGTTAAGAGGATCCTCAGCACTGGAATAGCCATCATGCTCCTCCGAGGCATCCATTGACAGGGAGGCCTTGTTCCAGCCTGAGAGGAAGAAAAACACAAGTGTTAGTTTACTGCAACATTTCACTTCAGCTGCTGTCAGACATGCGCATGACCTGCAGTGAGACCTACCCGTGGGAAAGAGTGAAAGGAAGAAGCACAAAAAGCTCTCTTTAATTCCCAGCGTGGCACAATCAGTCCCAGAGCAATTATCAAAAACTCTGTCATGCAATGCTACATTTTCTATCTGACTGAAACTAAGAAATAAAGGTGAAGTAAACATTTTTCCACATCAAATGTGAGTGTCTGTGATTTACACTAAGCCTGCAAGAAATGTGGCCAGCTGGATAAAGCAAAAACAGAGAGAGAGTTTTACAGTAGTGAAAAGACTGGATCCAACACACAGCCAGCATGAGCCAGGTTGTGCTAGTGTACCTCTCCACTTTGTCTGTAAGAGATTAGAGGTGCTCAACCACCTGGCCCTGCTCAGGTGGAAGGGAGGAGGACCTGCATCTGAGGGACAGGAGGGAATGGAAACACAGCCGGTCAACTCACCCTGCTGCATCTTCAGCCAGTCAAACTCAGTGTTAGAGACCTTGGCTGTGCTCAGGTATCATGTATCAACAACTAACTAGACAGGGAGAGTCCATAGTTGCCGCTGAACAGACTACATACCTTTGAAGCCGAAAGGTGTAGGGTCACTCTGGCGCTTTGTCTTGTGATCAGGGCTGGTGGGGGATCCTACCATGGAGCAAGAAAAGGGAATGAAAAGTGGTTGTTGGAGGAAAGAAATAAGCCACAAGCAAAATAATAACCAGGAAGTACATTTTACAAATTATGACTTTTTTTTTTTTAAAGTATAAGAAATTTTCAGTTCTAAGAATCACAGACAATAAATTATAAGGGTTGGGGAAAGACAACTAACACAGAGGTAAACTAATTCTAATAAGAGCAACCACAAAACAGCCAAATGTTGTGTTGCTTTTGAAAGGAAAACATTAGATTGAATCAGATTTGATAAACCTGGGGTCTACAGCTGTGCAGTACCTGGCAACAGGAGGACTGTCATGGGCAATGTTAAACTTTTATCATCAGTAGTTGAGGGCTCTGTGGAGGGAAGCATGCAGGATTTGACCTACTGACCAAACAGCTTTAAAATGTATTAGTCCTCCTTCCTGTATATAGCTTGGGAAACAGTTAAAAACATATTTGGAAACACTTTTTAACTTACTTGCCTAGAGTTATATGAACAGGAGGCTACTGCTAGCGGCTGTTTACACTAACTTGAGACTTGAAAGACTTGAAACAGAAGCTACTAGTCTGGCTCTGACTGTAAGTAAATCTGCTTGCCAGTATCCACAGGAGGACCTAGACTTAGATTTTGCATAGAAGCTGCTGACATGCTCATATTGCCTATGGCAGTCTGGCTGTTTTGATCAGCTGAAACTGTAGCAAACACCAGAGTTTGTGCTGCTTTTGGATGTTCTAATCAAAGAAATGCCAAAACCAAGTACCAGGGAGCAACATAAGCAAACTGTTGCTTCACAATGCATTACATTTGATTTATTACAATAGATAAGTTAATCATTCTCTCAAAGACCTTTAAGAAAGAAAACTATGAGAATCTCAACTGTAAATTCAGTTCGTTGTGATTATTTTAATTGTGGACTGACCTGATGCCTTTTTATACATACATGCTTTAGGATGCATTACATTAAATAATACCTGTCCATCATGGCGACTGTGGTGCCTATCGCTGTAATGAAGCTTATACTGCATGTAGGTGTTAATATCTATTATAGCTGGTTTGTTTCAACTGTAGAAAAACTGAAGTGTAAAAATGATCAATTGTGAACTTATTTTTTTGCCTGAAAGAAGCAGTCTTGTCATCACTGTACAGACAGAGTGGTATCGTAACTCTCAGCAAGAAACAGATTAAGTGTATCAGTAAATTCTTTAAATGACTCAACAAAATTCTCGTCTACTACATGAATAAATACACATTTCATTTCACTAATGCATAAGATCCGATAAGTTGGATATGAAATTAACAATAGCCTGAGTTACCTTTCTGAGCTTTGAGGTTACTGAAGCCCTGTAAAGTAAAGCGCTTTTTAGCCACAGCAGCTCTGTCTGAGGTAGGGCTTGTCACAGCCTCATCTGACCCAGAGGAAAAGCAAGAGAGCGGGAAAGGAAAGAAGCGGGAAGGTAAGTCAAGCAATTGTAAAGGGAAAAGCAATAAACAGGGAAGAGTTTACATTATTTTTGGGAAAAGACAGAAGTTAAGACGTGGGTTAATCATCAGACACAACAGGGGACAGTATTGTCTCTTGGTTTCTCCACTCACCTTTTCCCGTTTGCTTTGGTGAAGAAGAGGAGTGGGCATCAGGGCTGCAAGGGTCCGCTCTCTTCTCCTCTCCCTTTTTAAAGCCCTTCTGAGCAGACTTGAATGGACTGTGGGTGAAGAAATGTAAAATGTGTGAAGCTTCAACAACTTCTGGAAGGAATGTTTGCAGGATTTTATTTATACACAATCAAACAATTCATTTAAAATGTTGAGAAAGAACACGAAAGGCAAAAACAAACCTACCTGATACTTGGTGTTCCACTGGATGCAGGAGGGAACTGGAAAACTTGATCTGGTGCCCTCTGCTGGCTGGCTTCTAAAACAGGGACAGCAACTTGAAAAAAGGATGTTACTGCCATAATCATTACTGGTAAAATATCAGCATTTCAGTTAATCATAAAAATGGGAGGTTGTCCTCTTTCTGTACCTCTACACGCCTCCAGCTGGGTTGTCAGAACCTTCCTGATCTCATTGACCCAAGTGGTTTTTACTTCTGCTGATGGCGCCTGAAACACAATGTCAAAATGTTTGCACAAACTGTATAACGCTTTCCACTGTTACCTGGAGGAAGACAAGCACATACATGCCAACTCTATATTGCAAAAGTACATAGTACTTAATATATAAGTTCTAATGTTATTTTGTTATTTTAAAATGTATTAACTTCAAGAAGTTCCATAAAAGATCAAAAACCAACAATGTACAATGCTGAGGGCCTATCTATAGATCTAATTTCCTAAAACAGCTGCACTGTGATTGTGGCCGTCACTACTAAAACAACAGTAATTAGTCAGTTTGTTGGGAGTAATAGACAACGTCACCCACGTCATGGGGTGGCTCAATTCTGTTTTTAATAGCTTATGAAAACCAGTGAAGCTCTGTGACAAATCATAGTTGATTTTAGCCTTTTCATGCTGACGGTTAGAAAACTGGGTAATATTACCAGACTATTAATCTTTGTACGTTAATGTACCTGAACAATATAAACCTCTTCTCTGGAGTTGCACCATATTTCAAACTTCTTGTTGTCTCCCTTTGCATTCTCAGTAATGCCCACAGCATTCATCTGTTAAAGAGAGAGAGGTAAAAATGCAAAACATTTTATTAATACAAACAAATGGCAGTGTAAAAGCCAAATGCAATAAAACTCAAACAGTGCAGTCGCAGAGGTGCTCACACTCAGAGACTGTTTGAAGCTGTATGAGGGAGCTTTCTCATAGCCTTCCCCATTCTCTTCCCTCCTTTTGCAGAACAGCAGGGCCTTCTCGTGCAGAAAGAGGTGTCTCTGCATGGGCTTGAAACGGGCCAGATCCTTAACCTTGGCATGACCTTTCTTGTGCTCTGTCCACACACTGAATGACCCCTGCATCAGCAGCTTGCCCAGCTCACTCAGGTTACCCTGAGTAAAGAGTTAAAGGGAAAAGATTATGTGAGATACAGCTGATTTACCACATGCTCTATTTAAAACATACGAATATATATGGCTGCAAAAAAAAAGACCATTTTCATAACTGATGAATCTATCAACTACTGTAATGTCTTCACATCTCAACTGCACATTGCAACATTGCACCCCCCCCCAAAAAAATGAGGTTGTGTATTATTTTTGTTATAACATGATTTTTGCTTTTTTATTTTGCATCTTAAACATTTGCCTGTAGCTGCAAATTGGATCTGTGAGTACGTTCTTTTTACTGTAATTCTATTCATGCCTTTTTGCATCAATGCAAATATGTGCTCGAGACCATCATAACATCAATCTGGTTTTTAGACAAGATCACATTCAAATTTCACATTCATGGTGTTTTGTCTTCCACATTTATGTCAATGATGTCAAGTATATCACACAGCTATTCTCTGATTCAGTGAAATGTCTTACCTCATATCCTGTGATGGCAATGAGGTGCATGGAGTCATTGACAGCCTTAAGGATGCCTAAGATGGAGGTCAGCGCCTCCTGCAGGTCATCTGCCCCCTCACACCCCTTGCTGTATTTCAGCATCTCCTGTAATTATATTACAGAAACATGAGCAAGCAGCTCATAGCAATGACTAAAAAAAAAAACAAAGTCCCACTAAAAACTCAATTTAACAGTCCAGCTGACTTGTTGCTGATAGTATCATACCTTCAGTAGCAGCTGATATTTGGTAATCCTCTGAACAGGCTTCAGCAGATAGGAGTCTAAACCCAGCTTATGCTCCAGTTTTTTCTGACACTCCTGATACAAATAAAACAAAACAAAAAACTGTTATTTCAAATAAAACTCAATAATCAACTTTAAGTTAAAGAAGCTGGATTTGCAGATGTTTTTTTCACCTGGAAGAAGGCACAGTCTGAGCACTGCCTCCAGAGGCTCTCAGAGCGAGGCTTGTTGTGACAGTACTTCTCATAGATCTGCAGGTCTGTCATCTGAGCACAGCAGTGAAAATTTGATTTGTATTTAAGAGACGTTTTCATCAGTACAGCTGGATTTACATCTTTGTGCCCAAAATGTCATCATTCCCTCACCCTCTCAAGAAAACACCTTCCAACCAACTCTGGGCAGTCAGTGTACTGCTCCAACTCCCTCAGAAAAGTCCTAGAAACAGCACACAAGAGTAAAGACAAAAAAGAGTCAGATAAAAGATGAGAACTACTGATTGAAATTATCATCTTTGTTGGCTTAAAACATGCCACAGTACAGATATCATCCATGACAGCCAGATGGCGCCCATTCACCTCTTGTGGAAGTGGTAAATTTCCAGCATGTTGCCAAACAGAACATCCTTTTTGTTCTGCAAAGGAGCAGGGATGAGGTGACACATGGCTGGGTTATCCATCTCAGAGGCATATCCCTGTAACCCACAAAAAAGAGCATACAATTTCAGATACAGGTAAAATACATAATATAAAACCTTAAATATGATAGTAAATACCTGCAACACACAGAGCAGCTCCTCTACGTATGCTCTCTCAGTTTCCAGCAGCTCGTTCATAACATGTCTTTAGACAGAAGAACAGAGTCAGACAGGTAGAACAAGGTCAAATAAAGGATTTGCTGTCCTCAGAAAAGACAGATGCACAGCACTGTAGATAGGAGGAATGTTTTCACACAGTCTATCTGCTGTTTAATTTAACAATAGTTGATAAAGCAATGTCTGATCCCTCACCTCCTAAGCACTGCTAGGTTCTCCTCCTCCTCTGTCAGAGAGGCATGTCTGTTAGTCTGGGAAAAAAACAACACTGGATCACCATGAGAAGCAACAGACATGATGAACTTTAGAGGACAAACAAACCAAACAGTGTGCAGACACAAACCAAAACATGACAATACTCCACTCACTTTCACACAGTTGTTCCCAGAGTCTGTCTCTGAGCAGTTTTTCTCCTGCAGTGCTCTGTGTGCTGCGGATGAGGAAACACCACCATCATATTTAGGTCATTAAAATTTCAGAAGAGAGCAATGTTGACCTGTTGTTTCAATATACTGTCACTGCAAGTTTTTTACTGCAAGTTTTAGGTGGACGTCAGTCAAAGATAATATTTGAAGCACCAAACACATTTCTTGATAACAAGAAATCACTAACTTTTTTAAATGTACATGTATCTACCACTCACTTATCATTTCTGACTTATTTGTGTTTACAATGAAAATGTCTACAGCATTCCTAAAGTATAAAGGAATAAAGTGACATTCATGTTTTTCACCTACTCACACTAAAAAATCTGAAAATACTCTGCACAGTAAAGAGTACATGGTGTGTCTGTGTGCAGACTGACCTGGTGAACTAAGAGGGGATTTGATGAAGGCCTCAGGTCTGGGGGCTACAGGCTGCACTGGCCTGGTCTGTTTGGCTGCTAGCTTTTTCAGGCTGACCCTCCTCTTGTCAAACATCTCTTGCATGGACACCTGCTTCTGGAAAACCTTCTCTACTTGATCCTAACATAGGAAAAAAATAGCCAATATTTAAGTACATAATTCAAATATTTAGTATTTTAACAATTTAACAAATACAAAACTTCTGAGACACTATACTGGTTGCCATGACAACTGACAACAACTCCTATAGGCCTCATCTGTTCACAAACATTTCATCAATTTGCCACAAGCCATCAGACAATGACAAAGTGATATATGAAATGCAACAAGTGTTCTATGGTTGGTCCTCTTACCCTCAACTGCTGGTTGAGCACAGTCTCATATTCTTTCCAGATGATACTAAGTTCTGTCAGCTGGTTCTGGCCTGCATTATCCAAGTAACGCTCGAGCTCCTGCAGGGCTAACTCAGCACCCTCATGTGACTGACACTTGTCTACTGGCTGAGATGCCAGCAGGTATATACCATCATCAACCCATTTAGAAGCCTGAAGAGGAGAGAAGGGAAAAAATAATCAGTAAAAAATAAAACGACAAATGAGACAAGATAAATGCAGTAAGAGCATCTGAATCTTTTCTTCATACCATCTCCAAACAGTGGTGCAGCTCCATGGCTTTGAGGAGGTGGTCTTTTCTGGTACTGAAGTTGCCGCTCACATTGTTGCTGGTTGTTCTGAGCTCAATGCATTTGGGCTGAATGGAGTCTTCAGCATAGTGTGAGTTCTGGATAAGTTCATCACCCTCACGAGACAAGGCCAAGGCTCTGTCCAGCACCTCCTGTGGACCAGTGTTAAGTGATAGTTATTACCTCTGCAGAGGATGTAGTTTTTCTAGTCTTCCTACAGGTTTCATCAAATCTTAACCAAATTTGCTACACTTGACAGTCAACCTGAAATCTGAAACTTGCTGTAATTATTTATTCTACATATTTTCTAGTCTATTTTGGCTGTGAAGTTGTGCTGACACATAGTGCCTAAACATCTAGATGACTATGAATGTATTTATATAACTGTTATTCTGAAACAATCACAACTGAGAACAAAGCCCCATTATAAGGATTAGCTATTCATACCATAGCTAGACAAAGCTTTTTTGAGGGGTTGGGTATTACTTACACAGACTCTCTCCTCATAGCTGGTGAGTTCACAAAAAATATGGTCAGCATGTGCTGGGCTGATCCCAACTTCAGAGAAGGTTGCAAGTTTTTCAGACACCTGATCCAGCAGAGCCCTCACCTGCAGCAGAAACACAGTCAGTTTTCAAGTTCTCAAAGCAATCATGGAGATTGAGGTCTAGGACAGACAACTGTCGGCTCACCTCTCTATAGTTGTGCTCAAAGTGGCGCAGTTGAAGGCACTGCTCCAGTTTGCTCTGATGCCTCACCCAGAACTCATCGAAAGCCCTTTCTGTTTCATCCAGCTGAGACAGCAGCCTGACAGAGGAGCAGAAGAAATGGGAGCAGCCAAAGACAGGGATGGACTATAAGCAAAAGTAGTTGAGTGGTACAAAAGGCAGTGGGGGAATGAACAGCGACGAAAATGCAGTAGGGATTCTCATATTTGGATTTTTTTTTTCCTGTGTTTTTGTGTATGTTACATAGAGCTAATGATGTTGCCAGGAGAATCAATTTGTTCTTCATTGATATTACCTGAATGAATCAAATTCACTGCTGAGAGGCTGTGTAACTATGATAGAACTACTGCTTATGTTTACTCCAACATATTCATTTCTAACTTACTATAAAGTGATGAAGTGTGTTAATAAAAAGTCAGTGCCTTTTGCTTGTGACACTGACAGGTTTCTGGTAATGACATTTTATTTATTCCTCTGGAGAATCAGCCTAATTCTGTCTGGGTATAAGCAGCTATTCTGGAGTAGTTTCAGCCCTAGCAGGTCTAACCTCTGCACTGTAGCCAGGTTCTCCATTTCATCCTGGTTCATATTATGGTCAGGGTCTCGTGTCACAGGCTCATTGATGCTCTCCAACAACCTGCTACCCTGACCCAGAGCCAGCAGCAGATCCTCCTGTAGGTACACGGGTATATAAACTGTAGATCACATGTCATCCAAACACACAACTAATGTACTTTATGAGGAAATACAAAGAAATAATGCTAATGTTACCTTCATTTTGTCTTTCTTGTTGGTGTGTGAGCTGAGCAGGATGGTTGTGGCCTGGATTTCATTTGGAAGCTCAGTTTCAGCTAGCTCAGTCCCAAATGACTGCAGGGTCTGTGCCGTTTTTTTTACCATTAGTGCAAAGCCTTCAATAGCCTGAAGCATACAAGACAAAGACAGACTGTCTGTATGAATGCTCATGATGAGATGCAAGAAAATGCCATATCTGCAGCGTCTCCATTTTTTTTATTCAGTTGGTACAGTATGATGCTAATATGGTCAGATGTAACAGTACTGTTAAATGGCTATTTCACTGCAGTTGTGCACAAGCATTTTTATGGAAAGTTTTGTGTTTAAATAGAAATGTGTTTAAATGAGCTTATATCACACTTAACCTGAGCTTCTCAAAGCAGACTTCCAATTCTCCCATATGTTTCATTCTTGTCTTTCTCACCGTCTGCATGTATTTACTGTATATATTAAATTAATGCATCTCTAAAGCTGTTTGTGTTAGCTGAGGAAGGGAAGGAGGTTATTTTCTCCATGCTGATCGCTCAGTGTAAGGCTGTGTATACTGTACAGTGTACATACAGTACGATGAGATATCCACTTCTCATGGCAGTACTCCTGCGTTCCCCCCAGTTCCTGGGTCAGCTGGGTTCGGTCGATGTAGGAGTGGAGCTCAGTTATAGAGCTCAGCATGATGACCTGATACAGAAACACCCCATTACCTATATGTCATTTGATTAGAAAATATATTAACTCTGATATTTTGTCATTTTGTTTGTGAGCTTGTTGCAAGGGGATTATAAAATATGTACACATTTTCCTACAAGTGACTGCACGCACCGGCACCTTCATCTTGAACTCATCCTTGTTGAACTTGAAGAGGATGTCAGAGAGCGTGCGCTGGAGAAGGGTGGTGGGCCTCAGAACCAGAACCAGCTGGAGGTTCCCTGGGAAGGAACCCTGAAATTAAAGAGTAGATGGAGACTGTCACATATGTAACAAAGCAGACAGGATCCTCCTCCACCCTGAGCGTATTATACATCACATGTTCTTTTTAATGACAACCAGCTCTTCTTCTACATTATTCTCCCATTTCCCACCAAAAAAGAGAAAATGCTCACTCAAACACATTCAAGCATGTACAAGGAGTGTGTGAGGTATATAATAACAGGGAAGATGTGGGGGATGAAGGGCACCATCCTGAGGCAGAGACATTAATCTTCATAACCCTTAGACACTGCTGCATGAATAATGAGAAAGAATCACAACTAAATCACATGAGTGTAGCCACATGAATTCAGCTGACATTGTTAAGAACTGGCATAGTTTTGATGCATTTGTCAAAGTAGAATCATGAACAAGGTAAAGGTTTTACCTTTTTTTAAAGCCTTTTGACTCATTTGAGATCAAATGTTTTGTGATTTTTGGCTATTTTAATTAGAGTGCCTTGACATGAAAATTAAAATAGTAATCTCTAAGAAACAGCATAAAGCAAAAACATCATATTACATGAAAACTGTTTATTAGATGCCTTTGGAACATCCTTATTAATCTTTCTCATATGTATCATGCTATGTATTTAGCATACACTCTGCTCAGTTAAAAGAACTAATAAACAGGTACTGCTGTGAAAGCATCTGGATGAAGACAGACATTTATGTGGAAAGCCAATTCTTAATGCCGCTTTAATTAGCTAATGACCTAAATGGATGGTCAACCTGATTGGCCATCCTCCCTGAGTGAAGTGAAGAATGCTTGTCTAAGCAGGAATGACAATGAATATACTGTTAATAACACTTGGGATTTGCTCTGTTAATGAAATTAATACATCAGTTCACTGTTTGCCCTTGCTCATCTGCTGGTAGAAGGAGAAAAGGCGTGTTTAAAATGTGCTGCAAAGCAGAAAATTGGATTTTCAAGCAAATTACATTATATTTTCGTACTGGCAATAAGTTTCACTGCATGTCTGTACTGGGTGATAAGTTCCATGCAATATGGTGAACATGGACAGCCACTGTTTACCTTGATTCAATGCCAGATATAAGATCCAGCTGGTGTTAATCCTCACTACTGCAAATGAAAATAGTCCCCTAATACACTATTTAGACCAGCGTAATGTGTTTAGAAACCTACATTTCCGCTCGGTGATTAAAGAAAATGTTTTTTTAACTCACGAAACTAAAATATTCATGACCAATGACTTGTATCTTCAGTAATAATGGGTTTATCAGCTAGGTAGCGAATTTCTCACTGATTTGTGAGAGATAATACTGAGATAATATTTCGAAAATATTAAGTGTCAGACAAATTTATTCTTGGCTTTGCTCTTTTCATGGACGGTGCTGACAACACTACTACAGAATATCTCCAGTCTTACCCATTAAATGTATGTTGCAGCCTCTAACCAGCCAGCCATGGTGCTTAGATACATGGTCATTGGTATTTATGGTTGAGGTCTACTTGCTCTTTGTTCTTTGTCACAAGAAGAACAAGAACAAAGAACAAGTAGACCACAGCACACACAGCAGCATAACAAAGCCTCAAAGACGAGCCAGACAAATGACAAGAGAGGAGGGTATGCTTTAGGGACTGACACTAACACAGTAGACTTAATTAGGACCAGTCTATAAACACACTTCCTGTCTGTCATCAGATCAAACTCAGCAATGGGTAGCGGTCCTCACACACACATTCACACACCTATACATAACTAGGTTCATATAAATAGACACAAAAAAGAGAATGACTCAACAGAACAATCAATACCCTCTCTTATTTTCTGTCTCACATGCCCACATCCTGAAACAGACTGATCTCGAGTGACACGGTATGTTCTGAATATTTAGCCGATGAACTTCCATTTAGCAGCCTGCCTGAATCACCCCAAACAGGACATTATTGCAGGGATGACTGAATGGCCCCTATTACCTGCCTGTCAGCCAGTACTAAGGAGGCCTTCCCCTTGTGGGATTAATAAAAATTTGATTTAATTTGAAATGAGTGACTGGGTCTCCCATGGGTTTGGGGACCACGGGTGGTGATATTTAGCAGACATTCTCTCTCTTAGACATTTCATCGTTTTGTATTGCAGTGCTAGTTAATGTAGAACCTTAGAGGGAATTTGTCATATTTAAGTACTTTTTCTCTTTTATTTCCTGTATGTCATCAGCAATACAGAGACCAACTGCATTGGCAGGACATGTAAACTCAATGCTGATATGAAGGATGTCTCCCTCCTGGAACAATATAAATTTGCAAGAAAGATCAGAGAAGGCTTCATAAGTTGAAATGTACTGATTATCTAATTATTATCCACCACTGTATTTCCAGTCTTTAGTAAAAATGACAACATAACCACCTTAAAAAGGTGTGATAAACTAGTAATTAAAAGATGATAGGAAAATAAAACGTGCTAAATAGAAGGGAGACAGTTTTTACAGTTGTTTCCCATGCTTCATGCAACATGACTCATTATCTAAACTAATCTTGCTTAGGCCTTTTATTTTAAATAGATCTGCTTTTTCTTAAAAATAAACAGAGCTGAAGCAAAGTCATTTAAATAAATAAGGAAACAGAATCAACATCTTCTCTTTTTTTGGCATAAGTCTATTTATTTTTCCCTGTAGCTATGGAAACACATGGCCGGCCGTGATGGTGACAGGCCAGAGCTCAAGGATGGTGTTGGCTCATATCAAGCCCCCAGGGTTGTGATGACATTAGTGGTGGAGCTGTGAAAGACATAGGGATGCCCTAACACCTCACTGTGCCCTGACAAGCCTCTTCTCCCCTTAAGAGAGCAGCTTATTAATGGGCAGTTTCTCTCCCACATACATAGACAGACAACCAGAACCAGACAACCAGAACAGACAACCAGAACAGAGTAAGTGCATGGTGACACATGCAGACACAAAGGCAAACTTACTGCTATACGAAGCAGGGTCCCCTTAACAGCCGCCCATCGGTCTTGACGGCGATCAATGACCAGAATGAAACCCACGCCTGTCGACGATAAACTAGAACACAGAGATGGAAATTATTTAATACAAATTAGAAAGTGGTACATTTTATCCATGGAGATGGTTCAGGGGTGAGCAGGATTCACTTCACACCACAGTAAGATGAGATCATACAAACATTAACTTCATAATGCCAAAAACTCACACTGCAGCACTGAGGCATACAGAAGCTATTGCAACTTATTCTAGATTGTAACGACTACAAATAGTCACTTTTAATGACAAAAGAGAGCCCACCACATTCAAAAAAGCCTAAGGAAAAAAAAAACCCAAAACATACAATGAAGAAGACAATTGCTGGTTCACAGCTTGATGTTTTGTTATGCTGCTCTTTATCCTAGACAGCTGGTGTAGTCCATAAAAGAATATGCTGTGAAGCACCTCCAGATTTCTTGGCCATCAGCCTCCAGCCCCCTGTTCTCTCCCTTTGCCCACCCCCACTGCACTGTCCTCTTTGGCCCCAGGAGAGAGGAGAGCTATAAGGTTTACACACCACCAACAAGCAAAGATAATTACACGTACAGTTCACCAAGAATCTCTGCTTACCTGAAAACATGATGCACCTACAGCATAGGTGATATGTGAGCACTTTAGGACTGTCACCTTTCATGCATAAATGTTGCAATAATCCTCTTGTATTTGCTTTAATATATGCTATTCTACAACTATTAACTACACAAACAGGTTCCAGCAAAACAAAAGAGCGACCCTTGCAACAATCAAGACAAAATACAAACAGAGGAGATGAGTAGATCCCAGCATGCTGTGCTGTTTGCA
This sequence comes from Mastacembelus armatus, assembly GCF_900324485.2. Classification (NCBI taxonomy): domain Eukaryota; kingdom Metazoa; phylum Chordata; class Actinopteri; order Synbranchiformes; family Mastacembelidae; genus Mastacembelus; species Mastacembelus armatus. Next base: position 17,815,966 of record NC_046653.1, on the reverse strand, counting down.
GGGGAGGGAGCCAAGTGGCTCAGACCAACTCAGCATCCACCCCCTTCTCCTCCTGCACTGCATTTGTCTGTTATCCAATGAAACACTGGGAGCAGTAGAGATACAAGCCAATCAGAGGATGGGTACAAAATGAAGAGCAGCTTTAGTAGCCAATCAGCGGATCTTTATAGACAGGCTTAAAGATGAAAGCACGAGGCCAACTGAAAGCATAAGAATTTAAGTTATCAAGATACAGAATGTTTATCATATCGTTGTACATTATACTTTTCTTACTGTGTACATTCACAGTGGCACTTTGCAGTACAATAATACACAGTGCTAGTTTTCTGTTTTGTTTTTTAGTTATGTTAGCAGATTGGAGGTAAATTAGCTTTTGAAGCAAAGCTGGCGCATTTACACTGGTGTTTTCAAAATGCTAATTAAAGTCAACTGTCTCTAAAAAGAAACTATAAATACACAAAATCTATGGAGTTTAACGATATTACCTGGTGATATTGTGGTGAGGGTCCTGTAATAATTTAACTGCTCAAGACAAAGTGTGTACAAGCACTGCAACCTGTTTGCTGAGCTGTGAAACAGCTGTGCCTAATGGCACTGCAGTGATGTGATAAATATGCAGCTTGAATGCATTTGCAGACATAGCAGCACACATACAGCTACACCCTCCTCTTATCCTATGGTACTCAACATAGCACAAAAATTAAATATTCAGAACTCTCAAGCTGTCAGGCTTAGCTTTAATAAAATATTTACAGTTAATATGTAATAGGTGTGAATATGTATAGTATGAGCCAACCATCCTTGGAAATTATGTCTGCAATTAACACAGATTCAAAGGTATTTGTTTCAAATGAGCAGCAGCTGTTCAAGGTCATAATACAAAAATGCAGGACATTCGCCCCTGGCTGTGGGCTGTGTATGTCCTGTCAGGTTGTTGGTCCCTCAGGTTGGTCCAGCCATCTGTTTCTGTATTCACAACAGCTTTACACTGAATTCTCTCAAAATTCAGTGGATGACCCTCTTAAAGCTAAAATCTATTGATAGAGCATATAGGAGGTGAATTTAGATACACCAGATTTTAAATTGTGTCTGTCTGTAGGTTAAATCTGTACTGTCTTACGTTAAATTTTATATTGTCATCATCCTGTTTGTAATATTTACTGTACAAAAAGTAAGCAGTATGAGAAAAGCTAGATTCTCATTCATGTGAAGTGCACAGACATACATACACTCAGCTACTTCAGAACACAGCTCTACCCAGCTGTCTGTATGCATTATTTAGATTCAAGCAGTCAGAATCACTCTTTCTATTTTTGCACACTTTACTATTCCAAGCAAGATGAAAGCAAGGACAGGACAGACTGGAGGAAGACTTAAAGAAAGGGAAAGAAAAATAAACAGCCAAAAGGAGAGGAGATAGTTGAATATTTACATGAAAGGATGGTCTTGTACCTTGCCCCTCCCCCTGTCTCATCTACTCTACAAGCACAATCTGCAAAACACTGATAAAGCCCCTGGATTATGACTGGGCCATCTTATTAATACAAGAATCACACCCCTTCTTAAAAGTAGGCATACAATGAACTATCTCATCCACAGAACATATCCTCAGCATTCAACACTTATGAAATGAAACATTGAATAAGTATCCACTGCCACCTACTGGCAGACTTCATATTCAAAAAAATGAGACATTTTCACAAAGTGTTTTATCAATATTGCCTCTTTTTATCACCATTCCTCCGCCATCCATTAAGTTTGAATTCACTTACACTGCATGTGCTTGGAAGAAAACCCAGGAAAATGCAAACTCCACACAGAAAAGTCTCAAATTTGTAACACATCTTACTTCATCACGAATGTGGATGCAGCATCAACAGGGAGATAAGAAGTTGGTGGAGACCCCATTGACAAAAGTGGATGGGGTGAAAGAAGTGAGTTATTTAACAAGACAGGATAGGAAATACAGTAGAGGTAAGAAAGTGAGTAGGGATATGTGAGGGACTTCACCTGGGCACACTGGTAAGGTAGGTCAGCACGTTTTGAAACTCTCTGTCTGTGATCTCTCCGAACGCAGGAAATTCTGGGAACACAATGATTGGACTGCCATTATCTCCTCTACCGCCTGGAAAATAAAAAAGAGGAACATTAATATGTTCCATGTGAACATACAGAAAATATGAAATAAGAATATTTTGCATTCTTGGGGATATTACATGTCAATAAAGCACTCAGGATATAAGATGTAATAAACAGGGCAAAAACAAACCCATTTAAACTTCTGATAGCTTTCATGGCTGCTGTTCTGAGCTCTGTTAATGAATCTTACAAGGAAAATATATTTTAATGATTTATAGCAAAAATAAAAAGAGATTACTGTGTAATAAAAAACTGTGGCCACATGGAGGCACTGATGTTAAAGCTGTTAACTGATGAGTGGATGATGTACATTAAATTCTTCCCCCAACACAGATGGATTAAAAAATCTTTAAAATAAAGTAGCGAAAAGAGACATGATGTTATTATTCCATAGTAATTCCAGGACTAGATATACCCTCCTCCTTGAATTTTTTTAACCTTAAAGTCCCTGGTTTATAAAGCAGCAACCATCAAGGACAACATTTGGAAAAACTTCCTTAGTGATAAATTATAAGAGTTTATAAGAGTTTAAAAATCCAGTGAATCTTGAGTCTTCTTGTAGGTGTGTCTTGACCAAATTTGATTTGTTGCAGGGGAAAATAAGCAAACAGCCCCATAACTGACATCACTTTTCTTCAGCTGAACACCACCCACTTCAAATCAGTGAGAATAGCACAGAGCACAATAGCAAACACAGACAAAATATTAATAAAAAAGCTTTTAATGCGAAATAACCTAAACTGTTCTAAATTTGGCAAAGAGCTGAGTGTTCCTGTAAGACCCCATCACTCATATCAGTATTATTTACTCACAAACATGTTGGTCTTTCTGTAGTAGTGAGGGCACTCATTGACATAATGCATTCTCTAGCCCCTACCAGTAATCATCACAACCAAATCCTTAACCCTAATGTACAACAACAACTTAAAGTAAAATCTTACCCCTAAAAACACCTCTGATGGTGAGAGGACTTGGGAAAATGCCCTCCATGCAACCACAGAAAGACATGTACACACACACACACACACAGTCTCACTCCTTGTGTGGAACAGCTGCTCTGTCAGCGTATGTGACTGGAATATCAATCTGCTTTCCTTCTCTCATTGCCATAGCAACAGCAAGTGCATAGTCATGGTTTCAACGTTTGCTTAGGTCTTTGGCTGCAAAATGGTTCCCGATTCTGCTGCAGCCACAAGGTCACCTCTGACACGCATACACTGAACTGTTTTTACAATACAACAAATACCTAAAAATCTCTGCAGTTTAAAAGGCTTGAATACCAACATGTTCCTGATATGTATCATGAAATGGAAATGTGAAGAGAGTAACTGAAAGATCAGTAAACAGACAGTGGGTATAGACCAAAATCTGATAACCAGTGAGAAAGAACAGGAGGCCGTTAACATTTGAATAGCAAATTAACATCACTGCCAGAAGAAAACCGTTGAGTTTGAGTGATAAGTTTGGACAATTTTCGACACACTTTCCTATTGAACTAAAGTGTGTCCGAATTTTGACTCGTAGTGTATGTAATAGTGAAAATACTCCTTGGGTGTCAGTCCAGTGTTGTGCTTATGAAGAAATAAACTGGCAGACAGCAGATGGACTGAGATAAAATAATGGCAATTAAGAAAGACTAAAAACACATACCTATACACACAAAGGGACAGACATAGAAGGAAATCATTACCTGAAAGGAAGGCGAACTGCTTCTTGAGGTCAGGGGTGATGTCAGCAGCACAAAGAGGACTGCTGTCCAGCTGCATGATTTCATCTGGAACAAAATAATAAAAAAAAAGAAACATATGCCACTGTTAGGAAGGCATCAGAGCTGAGGATGTACAATACAGAATGAGTCAAAGTTGATTCATCTGGTCTGTGTAATTATCACATTTGTTTAATTGCCATGTTTAAAGTACTGATTTCATCTGTTATTTCCACACAATACAGACATGTTGCAAAGCCATTCCTATAAGACCTGATATAACCTATACCACATTTTCCAAGAATTACCCACATGGACCTTTCCAGTCCAATTTTCCTTTCCTAGTTAGATACCACACATATTTTCTGTGGTATATAACATATAGGGAAACAGGCTCTGTTACTCTCCTCACTGCATCTTCAATAGCCCTATCATGAGGATTAAAATAATCAGATTTAAGGTTAATCCCCCAGTAGGAGATGAAGATTCTGGTTATACCAGGGATCAAACTAGAAGTTGGGCAGCTGAAACTCATAGTACATTGACAGGCAGTATACTGTAACTCTGTACATCATTGAAGTATCATTGCATGTAGGAAATCGGTAAGAGCAATATATTAGAAAAATGGGCAAATGTAGTAGTTTTTAAATTGTATCCTTATTTGTAAGACAAAGCACAGACAGATATTTATCTGGGCAAATGAATGTGGAAAAGGTGTAGGTTACACCTTGGCCTCATAAATACTACAAGCACTCTCCATGGAATATAGAGTTTATGCAATCAATTATGATTTCAAATCTTTCAGTACTGCTTGGTGAAAGAAAACCTCAGTTCAACATCAAACTGAGAGCTACACTGAAAAGGGCAAAACAGATCAATACAGAAAGATTGGCAAAGTACAGTTCTGTGTTATTGGATTATTGCCCTACTGCCTTGCCGATGTGTCTCATATACTCTTTGTGTTCATATTAGTCAAACATACACATCCTAATTTAATTTACATTTATATATAGATACATCTGTATATAGGTTATCTGTCCTCCAACATTAAAGAAACCATTCACATCACTCACATTTGTTTCAGCTGATTCATGCAGCCATCCCATGTACATAAACCTGTTGTACACAAACCTCAGCTAAAATACACGGCAGCAGCAAAAATACATGAGAAAATAACAGAGAGGCCTCCAGGCATGAGAAAAGTCAGGAAGTTTCTCACAGTCAAAGACCATCCTGTAAATGTGGTTACTATACAAACAGGTAAGTTCAAGTAAGAGTAAGAGTAATATTGACTTTTCAGCTTAGGACTTTGTTTGCTCTGTTTTCCTAAGAGAGTCTATACTGAGTCACCATGCTATTGTCAAACTAAAAGAAACGTTGCTCTTATTCCATAAATTTCATTTCTTTCTGGATCAAAACTAGTAGTTATTTTTAGGCCTCACAAACTGTTGCCCTTGTATTTTTTAACACAAGAAAATCCCCACCTCATGCTGAAGATGATGGAGGAAGCATTCAATATACTTAATGAATTTAACAGACAGAGATATAATACAGCATAAAGGTAACAACTAGTGTCCATCTCTTTCTTTGTTTTGTCTGAATATTGAGCTTGCACTACCTTGGTAAACTCTACAAAAGACTACTCTACAAAAAAAAAAAACTCAGTCTCTAAGAAACAGGTATCAAGAACTATACTGACAAGACATAGATGAATGCACTATCCAAACAGTTTCCCCAGTACTGCACCATACCTGTCATGCAATCCCTGGCTAAGAAGTGACACCGGGTTCAGACCCAGGTCAAGACACATCTACCAAGTCTACCTACAGACTTAGTCCAACTTGGAGTATCACAAAAAAAGTGCACTGTATGTCGCTCCCCTTATTTTCCTGTACCATGTGCTGAATGGCTTGTGTCTGTTTCCTGACAGACACGGTCCTTTCCCTTTCAGCTCTCCTCTGAGTGCAGTTGAAACAAACCAAAAAGGTTTGTTACCCTGTGGCAACGAAACCAAGGAAATCAGGTGACATGGCTTTAAGGTATTACTACACTGACATTCATTGCTTGTTGTCTGTCTATCACTCACACATAGACATGCCCACACCCACACTCACACTCATAACATCTCAAAGTGTTAGGAGAGAGGACTCAGTCAGCTTTGTTTAGCATTTTCAGTCACCTGCCTCTTTAAACCTTTTTTCCTATGAGAAAAGCTGGTATCATACCTGTTGTGTCAAAATATTAAAGATTTTAGCTAATCAGGATTTCATCTTTTTGCACTCCACTGACTAATCTTATATTTCACATTGCTCTTGTACAATTTAGAGTCAGACGAAACCAAAAGATCATTATGTATTTGGCAGTTTCTTACATTATAATACTGCTGTTTTCCTAATCTTTGGTAGTAGGGCTGCACAGTTCTGGGTAAAATATGAATCGTGATTTTTTTCTTATTTCATGTTCATTATTTTTTGACATATTTTTTTTTACATGATGCCAAAAGTAACAACATGATCTTCACAATATTACTATTATTCTATGTAATGGAGTTGAAAACATTTGTTTTTATCCTCCCCACCATCACTGGAAGGCTCTGACTCATTTCACTATCACTATTGGAGCCTTTTCTTGTGTGTTTGTTTACTACTTAATTAATCCCACACAGGGCAATTGCATAGGGCATAGGAAGCACATCCCAAATTTCCCAAATTTTCTTTTATAATGACAATCATGCTGGTTTTGTTTTTGTGTCAGTCTTTCTACGTATAGCTTGTCATATGATATAATGCATTCCTGTTACTGGTTAACACGGCCTAAAGACATAGCCGTCTGAATTGAGATCCATCCACTTTCTGCTTATTTTGGTACATCCAGGGTTGCAAAGGGGCGGGAGCCAATTCCAGTTGACATTAGGGGAGAAGCTGTTTCAAGATTGAGATCAAAAATGATTAATAATGCAGCCCTACTGGGTAGACATATCACCAAAAGGATGGATATCTCTAGGTTGAAATGTTGGTTAGAAGACACAGAAAACAGTGGGTTCTTGTTACGCTGCAGGCAGATAAAATGAGGCAAAGAGTCTGAAAGTTTCACAAAATCCACCAGATGTCTTTTCATTCAATAGGCCATTTTTTTTAGGATTTTTTCCATGAATCTGACAAGGTGTGCATTAGACTATCATGCATATTTTGGTAAAGCAGTCATGCCATGCTGATAATGGCCACTCACTGCCTGAGGGCTTGGGACACAAAGCTGCACCTGTTTAGCCATCTGCAGGGTGCTCATAGACTTCTCATGGACTCAAGTTCACACAGAAACCCCCACAGGTTTCTGCTTTCTGACCTAGCCTCACTCAGCTAGCCACACCTTGCCCCCAGCAACTCCCATGCATATCAAGTCAAAAACAGCCACCCAACCAGGCCAGCAAGAGCTGCACTTTGTTTCCAGAAGAAGGCTATACTGTTACTGAAAAATCCCCTCCAGATCAGAGTTTCAGTCACCACTTAGAAGCACTTTTTGTCACTTGCATATTGCAACACAATACGCACAAAAAATCCCTTTGGTCATCTTAAAGCAAGAGGATGAACCAGTGTTACATAAACTTTCTAACAATTGGTCTCCCATCTCTTTTCATCATATGTTCACTCATCAACAAATATCGATGATGCCTCAATGACCCACAAGGAATTTTGAAGCTCATTCACATAAGGACTCAAATGATTTGTGGTACTTATTTTATTCATATATGTCTACACTGAAACTATTATATAAATAAACACACAAGACATTTAAATGATTTTTCTGCTCTTTACTAACAAGGCCACTTTACTAATGACAAAACCAAAATCCTGAAAAAACGTATTATTCCATCATCTCTATCTCACACTCACACACACACACACACACACACACATATATATAAATAAATAAACAGTCATATACACACCACCTGCTGCTTGAAGCACTAATGTTCTTTAAAGGCTTAACGACGAGGATTAAGAGATGGGGATTTTGTCCACTCGCACTACAAACTGTGGGTGATGAGTCAAATGTTAGTGGGTCAGTCACACACCTGGACTGCCTGCCACTACTAACAGGACTAGGGCAGTAGGCTGAAATCCTGATTCACCAAAACAGACATAAAATACATAAAACCTAAAAGAAAATCAGTTAACAATGGTGCAACGAAATCACCCCCTCAGCCATTTCCCCTGGGAGAGTAGGGGACAACAAGTGGGAATAAGGGGTTTACAGTTGTGATCATGGAGGATGAGGAGTAACAGAGATAAAGCCAAGCAGTAAATAAGTTTGAGGGGTGATGGATAAGTCTATGTAATATTGTTAAGGAAGCTGAGGGCTGAGAGGATTCAGACAAGTGTTAGAAAAGCAATGTCAACAGTGATGACAGTTAATAATGGTACTGCTCTAAGAAAGAGTTGAGGTAGGAAACTACACATAGCTGAAAAAAAGTAGGAAAATGAATGCAAATATCACGTGATACATAAAAAAGGATGTGATTAAAAACATCTAACACGTACCATAGAGCCAGTGGCAGCAGCGAGAAAACCTGTAGAATCTTTCCATCTCTTCCAGGGCAATCCGCACATGACCCTTACTCTCCTCTACTGGCCACAAACACACATCAAACACTCCCTCCATCCTTTTCTCCTTGTTTTCCTTAGTTTGATCCATCTCTGTGTGTCTTTGTGCTTCAATCTCTCCATTTTGCACTGACCCTGCATCAACTTCCATCTCACCTTCCTCTTGACTACCTCTATGTCCTCCTGGGCTTCCCTCTCTTTGCTCTTGACTATCAGACAAAGCGTGTGTGTGTCCTGTAATGACAAACCAGTCCAGCTCCTCTCTGTCTGGCCATTCACTAGAACCTGCACTCACCTGTCCTGCTAGACCTGGTTCTGAGTTTGCAGCCATGCAAAATCCAGAGTCTAAGTCAGCCTCCATATCCTTATCTTTCACAAAGCCTGAATCTGCCATCTCCTCTCCTCCCATCCTGCTGTTCCTATCTATGTCTAGTTCAGTCCAATTATTTAAAACTTGTTCCATGCAGCTTTGCTGAACATATCACATTAACAGTTTCCTTCTCATTCTGGGTCCACCTTTCTTCAGACTTCACACTGCCTGTCAGGGTGCAGGTGCACTACAAGTGCCCTGCAGGATGTCTCTCAGTAACTGCTAGCACTTCCTTTTGCAACCTCAGGTTACCTCCCTTGGAGACAAAAGCTACAGTGTAGGACTCAACCCCACCCTCTATTTGCTTGCACCACTACCTTTATCTCTCCCCTAAAAGGACAATTACCTGACCCCACCTGGCTAAACAGCAATGCCTCCAGGTTGCTAATGTAAGACCTCTTAAATGGACTCCAGTTTTGATTATGTAAGAATATTCAGAAACAGGAAAAATCATTCATGTTATGCTGCAGTCAAATGTGTCACCATGGTTAGGTACAGTAAGAACTACAGCTCCTACAGCTCATTTACCTAGACCAACAAAACCTGGGCTCCTCAGCTGCCTTATCTCAGGCTATGTAGACCAAAAGTACAAAGCCTCCATTCTGATCAGACCATTCAAACGCTGCCTGCTTCCCCATTTAAACATTCGTAGACTGTATCCATTCAAAGCCCCTATTCTTGTTTATACCACTCAAAAGGCCCCATTCTTACAAACTCACTGAAAGACTTAATTCTAATGAGACCTCTCAAAGAAAGACACTGTTTCTTAACAGAATGTAGCAATTTAGATTCCATTTCAATGAGTTGTGTAAAAGATATATTTCAGTTAAAATGAGCTAATAGACACCATTCTGACTCCTAATACAGCCATTCAGTAGTGTGAAAAGATCTGGGCATGATATATTTGTGCAAAGTATGTGTGCTGGGGTGTGAAAACCTGCATCTTCATGAGGTGCATGTGTGTGCTGCAAAGTTTTTAACACTTCTGATCAGTGACAAAGTGCATATGATGATGTTATCAGTGTCATAAACCTTGACATATAAAAGTTAAATAGATTATAAAAAGTGGACAGAAGTAGAAGTAGTAGACTCACAATAGTCAGCACTCTGATCTCATTTTAAGAATCAGTGGAAAACTTGCTGATTCATGTTTTTCTATGCATTATCTACAACTTTTAGCAAGCACACAAAAACTATTCTAAAAATACTTGACACATAAGTCTCTACTTTCTCAGATATTTGTAGGATACGAATGCTTGGTGACCTCAATCTGTAAAACCAAACAGCTTAAAAAAAAAAAAAAAAAAAAAAAAAAAAAAAAAAAAAAATCAGCAACATGATTTTGCTTTAGTATGAATTTTCCTCCTGGCTAATGACCTTAACAGATCAGTGATGAAGGGAAAGGAAAATACACAGACAAAGCTGGACAAAGACAACATACCCATATGTCTATGCATGGCAGCACACATTCACATGTATATTTCTAGAGCAAAGCATGCAATGAAAATATCCAGGTGTAATATAAACATAAGCATCTGATAAATATATCTAAGTTTGCAAAGAATGAAGCTGCCTCGTAAAAACAAGCGATTTTAGAAGAAAAACTATGGATATTTGAGGAATATGCAAGATTACAGCTTACACATGCACCTACAGACACAAAGTCAACTTGCCCTAGATAAGATAGAGAAAAATAAATGTGCAGTCTGCTCGCACACAAAAGCACCATCCATACGTCCACTGACTCACATGGCTTAAGCGGGACCATCTGCATCCCACAGTCCCACTGAGAAGCACTCCTCTTAGTTTTCCTCACCATGCTTTTTTCTCTGAGTCTTAATAAGTCCCTTTGTGTGTAGTGGCAAAACCAAGGTCTCCAAGTGGCAATGGTCTGGTTAATAGGACACCAACTTGAAAACTCAGCAACTTCAATCAGCAGTTCCTTTTCCTTTGCAGCAGCAAAGGTGCTGTGTACTGCAATTTCTGCATTTGCTGAAGAATTGGTTACAGGAAAATGTCAGTGCAGCTCCGATCTGTATGTTGAAACTGAAGCGCCTGTTTAAGCTGCACAGTCACGCAGTTGCACACACAGATGCAAACTGTTATACACACACAAAGACAGACACAGAAACAGCCCAGTGGGGAGCAAGGGAAGCCCACAGGAAACACTGTGTATGAGGCTCTGGGCATGATGCCCTACAGAACTCTGGCCAGAGCTTCAATCAGGAATATATTACACAGACACAGACACACAGACACAAAATATTCTAAGACATGACATGTAATCACATGTGCAACTTTTCAGTGCTAGAAAAGTTGCAAGAAGTGCACATACACACTCTCACACACAAGGCAGTCTTACTTCCTGTGTCATTCTTACCATCCCAGTCTCTCCAGGAGTTCTTGCGGCTGGCAGGACCAAAAGGGAAAGTAGAGCCCAGTCCAGAGATATCCAAATTCTGTATCAGATGACTGAGCCGGTTCATGATCCGGTATGACGCCTCACCACCCTCCCGCAGATACTCATGCAGAGACATTAGAGTCAGGTCCTGGTCTCACACACTCAAACGAACTCTGTCATGCAGAGACCCCTCACTGCACCTGCAAAGCTCCCCTGCACAATCTAATAGACTCCAAGACACAGGCATGGGAAGTATCCCTTGTTGTTGTAATCTACCAGACCACCTGGGATCAAGTCAACATGCTCTCATATATATCCAGTGAGAAGAGCCATCTGCAGAAGGTCTTCTGCAGAGCCACACTGGGGACTCGAGGAAACAGCACAGTGCGAAGCTGGCAGAACCAAAAATAGCTGAGTCACTGTCTGCACAACCTCTAAAACAAGCACTGTTAAAACTGGAGGTGAGAACAGGCCCAGCTCTGGTCTGCATAAACATTCACAAAATCACACTCTGATGCACACACATACCTCACTACCAGTGCAACTATTGACAGCTTAGAGTAGCACAGGTTTCCAAGGAAGGACAAGAAGGGAGGGGGTGGAGGCAGAGCGCAGCCGGTGGAGCACAAATCCCCTTCTGCTGCTCGGGCTAGTTATAATCCTCCACTCCTTAACTAATGTGCCTTTTCTTTCCCTCTGTCTCCTCAGACTCAACCACGCATTAATTACTTGACAATTAATGCATGGTTGTACAGAAACAAATCGGCCCAAGAATTAAAAAAATGTTGCAAACCTTGACAACTCAGAGCGTGTTGTTGTATAACATGAGGTCAGTATCTAAACTGGAGGACCAAACATCCTGTAGAGGGTCCTCATTTGAAGCTGCTTTCTGGCACATACTTTAGATTTATGTTTGTATGTTTGTACTGTGTGGGTAAACCTGGCAAGCACAAGGTAGCTTGCAGTTTATAGGCTTAGAGTAGAGATAAGAGAGGAGCTGCACTCACACATACTGATGAGGCAACTGCAGGGGACTAGAAACAAAACACCAGCTTCCTATTTGGTGATATTCACCCTTATCCCTACCCCTGTGTCTCTGTCTCCCCCTTCTTTTCTTTAGCTCCGCTGCTAATTAGGTCTGATCTCCCACCTCCTGAGTGCTCCTCCTCTATAGCCCTTCATCAATATTCTCTGACCCTGACTTTACACTTTTGCACCTTCATGTGTGAACACAAACACAAGCATATGCACACTAAAGGTCATATAACTGCCTGTCCACCCTTTCCCACAAGTTAAAATTATGACTAACATATGGTACATTGTGTAATGAGTGTTACGACCAAAGCTTCTGAACTTAACAAAGATCCTTAAAAGCATAAAACAGTACGAGTCTAAAGCCATGCTAGTTGTTCTCTGAGCTTGTACTTCTGCACAACCATGCGTTGAGCTAAATACAATCGTCAAGATGCTAATATGCTAGCTATGACAGTGTTGCCATGGTGATGAGGTATAACATTTACACAATCATCTTAGTACTTTGTTTGTGCTTTGCTAAATAAACACCATTCAAATGAGTCTGACGGGAATTTCATTAGTGCTGGAGGCATTTGGTCATAAGCAAAGTATGGGATAAAGTAAAATTTTGACCCAGTAGAGTAAATGTTAGGAGATCTCTAAAATTGAACCAAGTTTGATCCATCCAAATATTGTCAAGACATTTCACTAAACACAACAAATGGCCTGGAGTGTCTGTACAAACTGCCATGACAATCTATTCAGTACAGAAGTTTAGACATTCAGACTGGACCAAGATGGAGTGACCAGCTGCAAAGACAACATTGCAATCCCTAGCTGCTACAGTGGCTAAAAGCAAACCCTCCCACAAATATACAAAGGAATCACAGCAAAAGAAAAGCCAGGTATCGTTGATTAACATTAAGAAATATGTGAAGAGCATGATTAAGGAAAATCACCTATAACAATTAGAAACACACAGCAGATATCAGAAGACACCCTGAAGCAGAAGATAACTGGGAGCAAAAGAAAACACAGACCTGCGGCATACTGAACTGAATGTGTCTGTCTAAATCAACTGGAAGTAGGTCAAATGCTCATTTAGAGTCGAGGAGCTCCTGTCTGTGATTAGGGATGCAAAAAACATTACATCCATAACTGATTAATCTACTGTTGTTGATCATTCATTCCACCTATATAAACACAATACATATTGCAGGTTGCTAGAACTTAACCTGCATTATAGTTTTTAGCCACACTAGAAATGTGGCACTGTGGAAGGCCATCTCAGTGGGTTGGTGCATCATTCTGGTTCAGAATAAAATATCTGGATAACTCTAATTGTAATGATTGGCACAAACTTTTATACAGACATTCATGGTTCCCTTATAGAGTCCTCAGTGCTGACTGAATTACTTCACGCATTGATGGATAGACTGAATCTCTGCAAATGATGACACTAACCAAAATATAAGAAAAATAGCCACAGTGTAGGATGTAAATAGCTCTTCCTTATTTATCCAAGGATATTGCTCTCGTTAGTAGGACAGCAGAAAACGTCAGAAAAAAGGATCTGAAAGAGAGATAAGATGTATCCAACTTTTTTTATACAGGGGTATAAAGGGGATTCTCCGTTTTCTAGTTTTTGCGAGGCAACACTTCAGTGAGCAATGTGCCAGATTGGACAGTATTAAATCTTTTTCATCCTCAATTGGCTGTGTTTCCCTGAATCTCTTTTTCTCACTTTCCCTTCCTCTCCGCCATCTTCTGTGACCAGTGCTAGATTCTCCTCTCTGATGCGATTACAGCTCTCATCCTACTGCCATACTAAATTCCTGGCACATTTGCATATGAGCATAATTTTACCAGTGAGTCCATATCTGCAAATGTTGAGTATAGCAGAACGAAAGAGAAAAATATAACATATATAATTTACACTGCATTTTTTTTAGCAGGATTGTAGTGGAATGATGTTGCTAGTAATTCATCTTCAGAGCTATGGTTTTTGCATTTTCATTCCTCTGGGTGTTACCACCCCCCCCCTTCCTTAAGTCCACCCACTCACTACTGCTATACTTCACCATCTCTGGTGCTAAGGAGTAGAGAATGCAACTAGAGCCCACTGTGTACTGTCTAAATGTGTATTTTGTGTGTCTGTGCAATCATGCTTGTGAGAATGTATTCAGGGAGATCTCTATTAATGGATCAAAACAGATGAGGAACAAAACACAAGAAAGCATATTAGTAATAAAAATCTATCATCTATCAAGACCTTTACAGATTTGAAAAAGTGTTTTGATGTTGACTATAAAAGGCTTTAGAATACTTTCTTTCCTTGGCTGACGAATTTGCACTGCAAATAGAAATAGAAAACTAGCACAATCCTGACAAAATCCATGAAGTGGTATGACCTAAAGGTGTCTACCTAAAGTCTATGTTAAGTAATGCCTTCAGGCATCATATAGTCACTTGTCTCCAATTTCTGTTCTAAACTATTTTTCATACAACACATACTATATGAGAAATATTGACCAGGGTGGAGTACTGAGAAAAAGGCTGAGAGGTACTATATCACAACACAGCAGAACCTGCAGAGTCTGCAGCCTCTGTTTATGAAACATTTTACTGACATTAGTCTATCATCATATTTTATGCAATTTAACACACAATTAGCTAAAATAATACAAATAAATTTGCATATAATAACTGGGCAGCCTGACTGTATATTTCAAAACTTCAACTCTTGGCTTACACCACCATGCGATATTGTTTTGCTCACAGGATCAAATAATATGGGTCAACATCCCACGCTTCACTTCAAGCATAAAATATAAGGAAGTCTTATACAAATACACAAATGATAGTGTTACCAAATGACACAAATACAGACTGCTGGCCTAAGAGCAGAACATAGAACATGGTAGAATAAAAGCTTTGTATTTATTGACATATGGTCTAAAATTAATCACGCAAGAGATTCATTACTGTCCCTTAGCATAGCTGCATACAGATTTGTATAAGTAATTTATGTATATATGTGGTGGCATAACAAAAACACAAGCATGGGTTATATATAAAATTAAGAATATAACAACCAGTGAATGTAGTTTGCGTCGAGTGTTTCACCCACCTATGCATTGTGTGACAGTCCTCAGTCTCTCCAGCAGCTCCCCAAGGGCCATATCCTCTGTTTTCATCCACAGAATCATCCTCCAGAGGGACAGTGGAAGACCAGCTGCCCAGCCAATAGACACTTTTGCAGGAAGAAGAGACAGCTTGCCTGTTTTTCCCTGAACGGTGCTTCGGAGAGTGGATGATGGTGAAGAGGATGGGAGAAAGGAACTGTTGCGGTGACAAGTCCAACCAAGCAAGGAAGAGGGGGATGCAGCACAGTAAACTAGCTGAGAATTTGGCTACCCGACTGCTGTCTAAATTAACACACGAACACTGGAGGATAGAGGTTTGAGAGAAAGGGGGTGTGTGCAGCTTGGCAGTGCTGGGATGCTTGTAAGGATGGAGAGGATGCTGCCGAGACAGATGAGGGAATGATGGTGAAGTTGCTTTGGCGTTGAGAGGCTCAGCTGCAGTGACGAGTTCCCCGCAGAGGGATTCAGAGAACAGGATGCCAGCAATGGAAATGCGAAGAAGGTGGGCTCATTCACACATGTATGCTTCAGCTTCAGCACACATGATGGTGCAAACCTGTATATATCTGTCAGACAGAGGGGGGAGGGGAATGAAGGTCAGTGTACCATTTTACACAAATGCTGATACAATAGTGACATCCAGTGTGGTGAAAAGGTGTAACAGCTGCGTCACCAAACATTCACACCGACAGAAATGATTACAATAATAATGGTCATGCATCTGTGCTTATGTGACATTGCCACCATGTGATGAAACAAGGTTATGACAAAAAAAGGAGGGGATTCTTACTAAGAGGCATATTTCTGTTCATATTTCCCACAAAGTCCACAATTCAATTCAGCGTTTTTTCATTATGAATGACACAAAATATTTTTTGAGCTTGCAAAATCTAAACATCTTCTAGGTATTTCAGATTTTGTATACTTTGGAATTGTATCCTGAGTGAAAATGTGCAATGTGTACATTGTGTAATTATGTAGCTGATTAACTATGTTTTCTTTCTTTTTTTAAAGTTTTGTTTTGTCTTACAATGGTAGTACTCAGCATTTACAAAATGTAGTTACTGTAGTTGTTTGACAAAGTTTTGGATGGTATCTACTTGTGCGATCTGTTTTGTGCTTTAAATTGTTACAGGAAAGTGTATATGTAATTTTGTGCATTACAATACAAACTTTACGTTAGATGCACCGACATATTGCTTTGCCTACTCTGCCATGCTAAAATGTCTTCTGTGAAGTTACTAATTGTCATGGAAAAATAGTAAAACGCTTTAGAGGCTTGGGTGGTATGAAATGTACAAGTTTGAAAATGAATAAAATCCGGTGAAATGTCCTTACCAAACCTCTGCAGTCCGTTTCTAATTTCAGCTTGATGCTAGCAGCTAATGCTACATTAGCCGCTGCTATCACGATAAAAGATTTTTCCAAGGGCTCAGAAACAGCCCGAGGGGACTGGAGCGGGTGAGGCCATGGTTGGTTAAACATGATATGACGGGATGGCGTGATAGTTTAGTTCAGATGAAGACAGGAGGTAACACACACCTCACCCAATCTACTTCCTAGCTTAGGTACAAAACCCTAACCCTTGTTAGCACACCTGAATCTCCAACTGGTGGCAGTCAAGGTGCATTGTGGGTAATGAAGGCGCAATGGGTTTGACGATTAAAAAAGTAAAAATAAATATAAATAAATATGATAAATAAATATTATAGTTCAGTAACTGATACTAGTGGAGAAACAGGGCATGAAAAATGGCAGGAAAAAAAAATACATAAATTGTATGACCAACTGACCAACAGTGGCATTTTTAATATACAATGTTAACAGAGGACGAGTGTTTTCACTCTTTATTACAAGCAGAATGACAATACAGTGCTTTGTCCTCATTTGCTACAGACAGGCTGGCAAAAAGTCAATAAGTGAACTTTTAAAATCTTTTTCAAAAAAAGAAAAGAAAGAAAACAATTTCTCAAAACCTGTTTAGTAATACAAACAGTTCTGTACTGAAGATATGATATGAAGAGTGCTGTTCTGAGCACAGAAGTCGATATTTCAAACCTTTGCCAAGCTCAGGAGTGACAGGATGAGCACCTGCTGTTGTGCTGATGGACTTAGAAAAGCAGTTTGACATTCTGATCAGCAGAAGAAGGCTGGTGCAATAAACCCATTTGAGACAGAGGCTTATATTTACAGACAGTTCATTCCTAGTCAAGTTATTTGGTCACTTTTCTTTTCACCCACTACAATCTTTTCTTTAGAAAAATAACTTGTGAGGAAGAGTGAATGCTTATAAACCCGAGCCGACAGACAATAGACCTTGTTTTTAGGGGAAAACTGATCTGCTGTAGAACAAAGTGCAGTGTGTAGACCTACTGGTAAATCTCTATTTGATCATATAATGTATATTTTGCTCTCATCTTGATTACAAACCTGAATACACATTCTAACAGAGTTAAAATATAGTCTTCTCTCTGTGATACAAAAGTAACAAAAAGAAAAAAAAATATTCACAATGGACAACACAAAATTTCACAATTGAAAAATTAAGCTGTGGAGGACTTTTGAAGAGTGACTGCAAAGTATTCCCCATTATGCCATAAAAGTAAAATAGACCTTATAGCATTACAGCGTCAATGACTGGTATGTGAAATGTAGAATATATCTAGATACAATATGGCAACAGCACAATGGTGTGGGACACTGCATGACAAGATCCAAGGCCCATTCCATAAAACCACAGAGGTCAGGACCTCTAGTCCCAATAAGCCCAACACTCGTGTGGCATTTGAATAAGAAAAATACAAACCAGTAAGACAAACTGATAAATCTGTGCCCCAATAAAAAAAAATAAAAAAAAAGCTAAACATCTGTTATTAAATCTATACATGTTGGCAGACTGTGATGCATATGAAAATAAACTGTATAAACATACAAAATGCTTCAGCATGTGACATTCACGACTTCCCGAGTCAGTCACTCGCTATGTAATGCGACAGATATGCTTTGGACAAAGAGGATTTCAGGCGCAAGAAACACAGAAAAGAGGTTCATCCATAATGAGCTACAATCTTCAGCTGGAGGACATGATGGACAAATCAGTTAAACATTCTTATTGATTTGATTGTGACATCGCCAATTCAAGTCCTTCTTATACCACACGACACCACTTCTCAGTACAATATCAAATATTTAAGTTACATCCATTCAGTGACAACCATCAATATTTTTTGAACAATACCGAAAAAAACTCAGATTAATGCAACACAGGGAAAACCCTTTATGATAACATGACATTAGCATTCTTGTACTAACTTTTGCATAACACAGAGCATGGCAGAAAACACACAAGCACAAAGCAACAATGAGAAAGCAAGTAATTTAGGACATCCATAAAGAAAGACTGCTGCTGTTACACTACATAGCCACATTGAGGCAGGAGTGGGTACGGTGTGCTAATCGTTCAGGAGAAATAAAAAGTGATGATTGATGTCTGGGAAGAGGAGGACAAGGGACAACCGAGAGAACAGATCAGCATGTAACAGAGAGATCCAACATGCAACAATGGCAGATAACAAGAGAATCAAAGCTATACGCTATAATGAGTGTAAAAGAAAGGAGGAAGAGGAGTAATAGGCACACTGTACCAGACATATATGCCCTCTGAACCTCCCTGTACTCTCAAAAACATGTTTAAATTGATCTAGAAATATAATCCCACTGAAAACAGTATATATGAATTAAGGCAGGGTGGCTAGAATACTGCACATCCCTCTTCAGATTTTCCCCATTTTTCTGTCAGCTGATGTGTGTGAGTCTAAGGCTTCGTAATACACCACTTCTGCTTTTTTATCCCTTGCTCCTTTGGCTCCTAGCCTGCTGCTGTGTGGTTACCTATAAGGCAAAGGTGTGTCACATACAAACATATAATTACAGGCAAATTCATGCATACACTCACTCACATGCACACGCACGCACACCTAAAGGGCTGAGCTTGACGGCTATCCCTTACTTGGCCAGATCACATACTGTACATAATTGTATAAAGAAGCAAAAGTGAAAGGAACAGGCAAGAATGTGAGACTGAAAGTGAAACAAGGAATACAAGAAGGCTCGACTGTTAACATGCTGAGACTGGACAGCTCCACAGTGCAAGAAACAATGCACGAATGCATATGGTTCCCCTTTTGTTCTTAGACTTCTTCAAGTAAGTGTTTGAGCAGGAACAGTAAGACTAAGACAGGGACGACAGTTAAACAAAAACATGTAACCAAAGTATGAGTATATAAAGTCAAGGGAATAATATCTAAAGGGTTGTACACTCAGGCATAGCCCAGAAAATGCACATAGTGAACTTTGCATGGAGTGTCCATGCTTTTAATGTGTGTGAACATCTTTGTATTTTGCTCTATAAATTCTTGATCCTTGAGATGCAGATCTTGGTTGCACATCTTGAGATGCACAGTATGCTGTATATTTTAGCCCACACGATTCATATACACTCAAAATCTGTGTTTGTGTTCACACAGAGGTCTCTGGCCCTGGAGCATAGTAGGCGAATCCCGCCCCTGAGAGACGAAGCATGTAGGGGCTTAGTGAGCACAAGTCTGCCCCTCCACCTTCTGCCAAGTGGACCAGTAGTTTCTCAGGCAGGGGGTCAGGCCTGCAGAGTGACAATGTCTCCACAGCACCAAGGTGAAGGTTAGAGGAGTCCATGCTCGTGCCTTTGTAGGATCGACGAGAGGACAGTGAAGTCAGCTCAGCCACGCCACCCAGCAACAGCTTCTCACAATCCTACAGAGACAAAGAACAGATGTACCATCACCAAAAAATTAAAAACAGAAAAGACAAAATCAAAACGACAGAAACATGCAAATCAAAAAACAGATGAGAAAAAGTGTGAGACGGTTTTGATTGAACAGCAGGTTATAAGCATCAGGTAAAGGTTTGTTTGGTGTCCAGTTCAAACTTTAAAGATTAATGGCTCCAACGTACTGACAAATTTTTCTGATCACTAGCACAGGATTAATAGTGATGTTGGGTTAAACATGCTTATAAATGAAAACAGAAATTACACTTGCAATTACACCCACCAACACCAGATGTCACCAGTGTGTCTGGTACAAAATAACACTTCTCAAATGCACAGTATATAATTTGCTGAGCTGAAGATCCACAACCTTTAGTGTTAGTCCCGAAATTTTACTTTCACATCTGTGTTAAGCTTCAGTCCAGAACCAACAAACAGCGACAAGCTGTAGCCCTACTGCTGACAAATAGCAAGAGAATTTAGTTGGAAAAGGTCTAATAAGGAGAGGACAACATGTCTCGTTTGGCTGCTACCCAGATCAAACTAATTCCCATCCCAAATGCAGTGAGAAGCAAAGCATGCTTTGAAACCAGCACTGCAGAATTAACTGGAGATTGTGATTGTGAAAAGTAGGTTTGACAGAAGGAAGCACACTTATGCAGGCTCAGCCCACCCCCCCAAGCCTGCGCCATATCACGACAGTATGCCCCATGCAGTGCAGAGCAGCAGGAAGCATCAATGGCAGCATCATTAAGAACCCGATTCCCCGCTGTCAGTGCCCGCTGTGTGCTGTTACCATGGTGACCCTAGCCCGCCCAAGGGGGGACTCTAGGGTTTGCTGAGCAGGGTACTGTCGCTGCGTGACATCATGGAGTCATAGGTTCTAGCTGCTTTTTCTCCACTGTCTCTCTCACAGGTCCTATCAGGGTGGAGCAGGTCCTGCTCATTGGATCCATCTCCAACAGCAGGGCCAGGAGCCACACAGCCCTCCAAGGCCCCTGCTGCCCTTACCTTCTGTGGATGACGTTAAAGGAAAGGAGGTGATAATGAAATCTGATCAGAGCTAATGCCTTGTGCCTAGTAATATCCAGCTTAAAGCTTTATGGAGTTCCTTGCATCAAATCACTGCTCAAAATGCGGCCAAGATTTATAAGAAGTGGTGATTATCAGTTGTGATCTTTCAGGAATACTGTAGATATAAAACATGCCACGGACCAGGCTGCCAATCCACAGATTAGCATTGAAAACCTTTTTCCTATAAATCTGATTTAAGTTATAAGAAAGCCTGGAATGGTTTAGTGATGACAACAAATTAGGACTTCAACTAACTTCCATTAATTCTTAATAGATTTATCTATAAAATGTCAGAATGTAATGAAATTTGCCAGTCATACTCTCTCCGGCCCCAAGGTGATATCTTTAAATGACTCTGTCTAACAAACATTCTCAAACCAGAAATTATTCAATGCAAAATAATAAAAAAAAAACAACTATTCAACTATAAAAAATTATTCACATTTGACCTGAGAATGCTTTACATTTTTGGTTCAATTATTACTTAAATAGATCCAAGTGTTAATTTTTTTTCAGATTAACTAACTGATTAATTACTGTTCATTTCTCAACAATATGCTCAACAATAAATAATGAACATTAAATCAGTTATTTAGACCTAGAACTGTAAGCCAAAGCTATTCCTGTCATAATTAAACCTAGCATGACAGTACGGCTACAACCAATATATATTCATTAACTATTCATATTTTTACAATTACTCTATGAAATTGTCAGTAAATTGTCACCAAAATGCCCATTTTCACAAAACAGAACGTGACATTTTGCTCTAATTAACTAATTCCCAACCAGCCATAATATATCATCATTAAAAAATACATGACAAGTTGACAACATGATGGACATAAAAACACTGTACAACGCATGCAACTTACATTTCTTTGAAAAAGGACACAAAACACATGAAATACACAATGGAAAGGTGATTTCATGAATGGCAGATGAAGAACACTAAAAATGTGACCTAGAGTACAAACCAGACCATGTGGCATCATTAATAGCATCTTTACAGTTAGTTTCACATTAGGGGAATGTTGAGATGGTGGTAAGTGATTCACACTGGGACATGCCACCATGCATACAGAGATGAGGGCTTAAAAGAGAGAGTCACCTCCTCTTCCTGCTCCTCTCTTGTCTCTCTGGGCAAATCAGAAACTCATTCTGCTGGAGGACTGAGAAAGCATGAAGATGGTGGACGGCTCCACAGTAAGGCACGGGCGAGTGGACTGCAGTTACCACGAAAGAGCAAGTGAGTGCAGAGGGCAGAAGTCACAACCACACAGGAACAATGGGGGTAATAAAAGGAAAGAGAGGAGAGAGGATACAGTAATGAAGAGGGAGGGAGAAAGAGGAAAAGGGAGGATGGTAGTAGTGAGGATAAGGCATAAAAAGGTGAATTAGAGGAAAAGACACAAAGGAACAACGAAAGATTCATTGATTAGGGTGGTCCATTAGGATGCAGTGACAAGAGAGAAAAGAGAAGAAAGAGCACAGGAGGAAGAAATTTATCAGACCTTTCACACATTTTTACATTCAAGGTGGAGCTTGTTTCACAGGAAGGTGAAGCTAAGCCACAAGGAAGAGGAAATCATACAAAATCAAGAGGATGCTCAAAGCTATTAGGGGTAGAATAAATCTACAGCATTTCCGTATTGTTTATTACTATCATTATATTAGGATGTGAAAGAATCGTACTTACTATACCAGATCACTTAGGTTTGTGAACTGACATGTACTGCCAAAAGGTGAGATTTAACAACTGATTTCTTTTAAAAACGGGAGAGCTGTAATTAGTCATCGGTTAATGGCTTTAGCAAAGCATTAAGTTAACACTATCAGGAGGGGAAAAATCTAAAACATGGGAGCAATAAAATTTAAAGCTTCAGTTTCATTGTCATGTTGGTGCCAACATCCTACCTGTGCACGTTCTGTAGCTGTGGGACATATGGCCCTGCAAAGGACCTTCTTGATGACATCTGGCAGCAAGCTGACCGTAATAAGCAGGATGATGCTGAGCCAAGCTGGACCACTGGACAGCATCTGCATGAACACGTAGTACATCCTCTGGTAGTTCAGGAAAGGCCTGGGCAGCAACAAGGTGTACAGAAAAGAACTGGTTTTCCAGAAGTGCTCTAATCAAGACAAAGGTTAGCGACAGCAGTAAAAACAAAGCAAATTTTACCAAATGATGCCTCCCCAAAGAAGAGAGAAAATAACATAGAAAAGTAGCGACCCCCAGATGACAAAGTGATTGATCCAGGTCCAATGGTGTGTGTCCAAGGCAAGCTGAAGCAGACAGAATATATACATTGTAAACACCAAACCAGTCAATGACTCCACCTTTACACAAATTAAGCAGCAAGTGTAATCAATCATCTATGTAACATAATGGTTAACATGCACCACAAGCTTGTCAACACATACTAATCAGCCACATGTGCAATAATAATAAACTATTCCAAATGCCAAGATTACATAACACATTAGACACAAGTGTTTTATTTCCTCTATTTGATTTTCCAAAGACACATGCTGACACACCTTGAGAGTAACGGTGAACACCAGCACAGTAAAGACGAGAGTCCCAAAGGTCCAGTTCCCAAACATCTGCAAAGTAAGAGGTGAAGAAGAGGGTTAGTCAAATCACACATCCCTCATCACGGATTAGGGAGCATCCTATAGCTTTATTGTGCATCTATGAGCACAAAAACGAGCAGACAGAAACCTTCACTGGGGTGTAATCTGTCTAGAAATCTGTAAAAATGCACATTCTCTGCAACTTTCTTTTGAGGGTTTGAGCCAATAAGCCAAAAATATTTTCACTTCACCTCTCAGCATCCTCATTTTTCTACATGCTGAAATCCTAGAAAAGTTTAAGCAGACATCTGGAGTGAACAGATGGAATGACAGTTGGGAGGGAGAGAATGAAGGAAGGAGGAAGGTGGAGGATCAAGACAAAGAAACCGGGGAGTTTATGTAATAATCACAGTTGGTCATTCATATATGTTTGCTTCCTTTTAGCTTTGAAAAACAATAATAGTGAAAATATTTTAAACCCTTTTTTTTTTTTTTGTCAACAGTGATGAAAAGAGTTTAGCCACCTCATGAGCGCTAAAGCAGTAAAATGAAATAAAATAAAATAAAATAAACAACCAACCCCTAGAATGCCGCCATAAATACATGGATACACACATACACACACAAAGACATTAGACAGAAAAACAAACAAATGTTGGATCCTAGTCTACAGAACCTACTACCATTACTCTATTTACTACCACAAGAAAACACAAAGATAATGTGGGAGAGCATCTAAGATTTCTACTATGTCAGTGGAGTTGTTAATATAAGGTGCTGTACAGGATTTGGGGCTTTACAGAGATTAGAGGAATAATGGAGCACTAAAAAAACTACACATTCAAATGAAGGTGCATGGATGATGTGACGTGAGAAAGGATGAAACGGTCAAACTGAAAGCTAAAACGGTACGACAGGAACTAAAAGAGCGTGAAAGACAGAGAGAGCTGACAGGGAGAGAGACAGGCTTACCATCTGTGTGTTGGTGGTCATAAGCTGAGGAAGAAGAAGAGGAGCAAAATAAAGAGTAAGGAAGCAGAGAGAAAGAGGGGGAAGAAAAGAGAAAAGAATCAGGACAAAAGATAAAATGAATTCCAGGATGTTTCAACTTAAAAAACAGGACCAAAGGCAATCGAAAACCGTTGACATGATACAAATTAACAATACAGAGAAAGATGCTATTGCGTTGTCGATATGAATGGAGATCCAATGTTGCTGACCTACAGGGAAGCCCCAGGACAGAAACCTTACTGTTACAAATCCATAAAAACAATAACATGGCCACGAAACCACCTCATAACACTTAACACCTCTTTCATGAGAATCCAATGAAGATGGATGAGTGTTCATAAAGACGGTGCTTAGTTTATATCCATTACTCTCTTTTAATTTCCCTACAGAACACCCCACGATTATTTCTACTCATTTCACAAGATGACAAAACTCAGTGCCTCCGTTGACCAAGAGACTCACCTGGCCATTGCTGGTGAAGGTGGTGTTGTCAAACAGGAAGTAGGCACCAAAAAAGAAGATGACCGCATCAAACACACCAAGGCATGTCCAGTACAGGAAGACAGGCCAGCGGAGGAGGGAATTCTTCGCTATGTCCCTAAGAGAGACGAGTGAAAAGAAGAAAACACATGAACAGTCATATAATATTTTTGCTAGCAATGAATATAGGGGTCAGGTATTTTCCTCCAACCTCACCTATACAAGGAGGGCTCCCTCTTCAGTGTCTCTATGGTGACATGCTGCTCAACCAGGCTGTAGAGGAGGATGGGGAGTGAGGTGAAGCTGATGTTGTATAGCGTCAAATAGGCGGTGTCGTACAGAGGCTGCCAGGGGACAAACGTAACACAGACACCATCAGAAGTGAAGGGCCATCTTAGTATTTAAAGATGCATTACATTTTTTGGGCAATTTTGGTGCAGCAACAAACTGAAAATACAACATCTGACATAATAACACCATACAAAGTTGTTATCACAACTGCATATATCCAATATACATGAAGCACTATCAACATTAATGTGGAGATGACCTTCAGGTGACAAATATATATAATTCCTCTTTTGGGTCTCAGCTGCTAAATGCAGCCCTACATTCACCAGCTCGTTACTAACTCTGCCTGTCAGTCCGCTGGGGATGTGCATGTAAACCTGAACTGGTTTATCAGAGCTTTTTCACTACCAACAAGGGCTAGATGCCCTTAGAAACAAGACTGATGCGAATGGAAACCACACTTTAGTGCTGAGGGGAAATATTATTCAGGTGATAAATCCTCCACGAGCGACACCTGCCATAACACAGATAATCACTTGATGCATTGGTAATAAGTTGTTGATAATTGCAACATTAAAAATAAATGTCAAAATGAAGCTTTTTTATATGCAGTAAGCAATGTTTTTAAGCAATGTACATATTACATTGGGTGTATTTCATATTGTAACCCTAGCACTGGAAAAACATACCTGCTGGGAGAACCCACAGAAGAACTGATACAGGAACTGAGGGAAGATGAAGCATACGTTCTGGAAAGGTTTCAGAAGGGGAAAAAAACAAGTGGAGAAAGTAGTAAGCTTGAGACAATACATGTGAAGAGATTTTAAGAATCTAAAAATGCTACAATCTACACATTTCTGTTTGCACAGAACTATAAGCTATAAGCTCACTGAGTGGGCCGCAAAGAGCTGGCTTGCCAAAACAAAAAAATGAATCAGTTGGCAGGGTACTGCTTGCTGTGGAAGCCGCCCACACTCATCATCGTGGCCATGAATCCTGGAGAGAATGTTGCACTGGGGATTCATGAATCCAGTAATCTGCCAGAGTAGCTGCAAAATCTGGTTCTTTGTAACTCAGTGTTGCACTGGGAATTACGATAAAGTGATTAAAATGTGTGAGCCACTGGGGCAAACAAGACATTCGTCTAGTACCTTGTAGAAGAAGTACTGAACAAGCTCAGCAATGCGGATGTAGTAATAGTGGCCATGAACAAGTAACATTTTCTTCAGATGTTTAAACTTCGGGATAGCATAGTCACTGTTTCTTGCTGCCTGCCGGCCTTCTTTACCCATGATGCCTGAGGAAACAAAAAAAAAAAAAAAAGCAGTTCAATATAATCAGATTTGAAAAGTAACACAGCCATAAGCTTTACACAGCTTATAAATGAAATGAACTCACCAATGCCTACATGTGCTTCCAAGATCATGCTAACATCATTGGCTCCATCGCCAATGGCCAGGGTTATGGGGTGCTCCTTCGAGGCTTTAATTAGCTTCACGATCTGCAGAAACAAAAACCCCATTACAGTCCCTACCACTGCCTATCATTTAGAAAGCTGCCCGGAGTATAGATGCAAAAGGAAGTGCAGCTCTGTCACCTGTGCTTTCTGCAGTGGTGCCATACGACAGCAGAGAACAGCACTACAGTTGCGACAGATCTCTAGAAAGATCTCTCTGTAGTTGCCATGGCCAGCACCCTCCTGGTTAGGCTTTAATACTGCAGACAGAGTGGCCCCGTCAATGATCAGACCAAAGTCGAGGCAGTCTACTGACAACCTGGAAGAAAATATCACAATCACAAGTGGGCTTTATCCACACACAGTCAATTGTAGGTCAGTGTGCAGTTTTGAAACACAACTGAACAAATGTTAAGAGTACATATGCTGAAGACTGTGATTATATAATTCACCATGTGGTGTAGCACATGCTGTAGATGAACACACATCTCATACCCAGAAATAGAGCGTTGTCTGAGAACAGTTCTATTTAATTCGAACAGAACATCATGTAGACTCTGCTCTTCTGTGCGTTTCTTAGTCAGCTCCAGGATCTGTGTGCTGCGACGGAACAGCTTGCTGGCGTAGCAGGTAGCAGCTGCCGTCTCCATTTTGTCTCCTGTCAGGACCCAAACTTTCATCCCAGCCTTGTGCAGTGATTCAATGGTGTCTGCAGCTTTCTCTTGGAGCCTGCACATCAATAAGTCAATAAGAGTTTCAGCCTTCGGTCGGGTAGGGTGAGGCATCCATCAAAATGTCAATCAATTACCCACTGGAAATAGCTTTCCCATACATGACCACCCATGTCCCTGCCCATCGCTAGTTTATCTTTTAGGAAGTCAAACTATCAGGCTGCTGATTGATCTGTTAGGATCAATGCTTAGGTCTACTTCGTCAGAGAACAAACCACCTCATATTATAGCAAGGTGAAGAATAAAAAGAAAAGGAAGCAGCAAAGCAGAATTAGCAGTAAGTCACCAATCTGAGCTCACACTGAATGTTTTGTCCCCGTTTAGTCGACTACACAAAGATGGCTTCACGACTCATTAATCTTCCCTTCTGTCCAGCCTGCTGATGCATTGTTTTTAAATCCTTCCTTTCTCTCTTTCTCTCTCTTCGTGGTGACCAACCTGTCCTCCACTGCTGTGGCGCCCAAAAGCACAAAGTCCCTCTCTATGATGTCATAGGCCTGTGCCAGCCTCTGCTCCCTGTCCTGTAAGGCTAGCTTGGCTTGAGACAGGTGATGGCATGCCTCCTCATATTCGGTCTCTGACAACCTTCGATAGGCGACGCACAGAGTCCTCAGCCCCTCCTGATGTTACAGTGAAAAGAGAGATTAAACGGATTTTTGATTTCCCATGACACCATTTTAGATGCTTTCCAATGTGAAGTGAACCTAAAATGAGTTTGTTAAAGTTAACTCTAGTAAACAGTAGTAATTTATGCTTTATTTTCTAGAGCAGTGCAACACGCTGTAAACACAAGAATGTCATATCACAGTATACATTTTTATAAATAAATTGCTGAATGGTAATTACAGTATGCTAATGCTGGTGTGACATGGTTTGCATATACAAACTCTGTACACTTACTACAGCATTCTGCTCCACCCGAGCTTTCACTTGCTCTACCTTCCCAGATACCACCCGTGGAAAAATGGATGAGTCTGCACCCTTACAGAAGAGCAGGTATTCTCCTGAGAGGCCACAAACAAATACATGCAAAAAAAAAAAAAAAATTAAAGTTCACCAAGCTTCCAGTGACTCATCACGGATTTCTATGTATTAATACAGTACAATTTCATTTTACCTGAGCTTGACTTGACTATGACGCTCATCCTCCTCCTGACTGAGTCGAAGTTCAGTACATGTAGCAGCTCAAACCTGAAATAGAGACAGCATCAATGTAAAAAATGGGTTCCTGTTCTGTTAACTTTCTAATTTATATCCATTAACCTTTGATTTTTTCCCCAAGTGTAGTAAATGAAGTAAAATTTGTCCACTTAAAGCCAACTCAGTTCAGCACCATCTCCTTGCTCACTGTCCTTTTAGTGGACAAGGTCTTTTTCCCCAGTTAATTACTTTTTTGGTAAGTACATGCTCTACTTGCTGTTAATTCAGTCTGCTCTGCAGGAATGTGTTAATGTGTTGATGTGAAAAAGAGGGTATTAACAAAAACAGAAAGCCATCAGGTGTTCAGTGGTTTGATGAGAAATTTCAAGGCTGCCTGTTTAGCACCCTTCAAATAACACCCTTATTTTACACTTCTAATATAATAACATTTGATAGTATCTTTTGGTTTTTCAGTCATTTTATATTATAATGTAGTATGTTTCCTATATCAAGAAACAACATTTTAATTAAGTACATTTCAGTCTAGTCTGGTCTAGTCTAATTAAGTACATTTTAGTCTTGTCTGGTCTAGACTAGTCTAATTAAGTACATTTTAGTCTAGTCTGGTCTAGACTAGTCTAATTAAGTACATTTTAGTCTAGTCTGGTAGTGTTAAGCTGACCGAAAAGATTTAGATTCCCTATAAAGTGATTCCTTATATATTGCCTTTACCCCTCTGCACTCAAGCTCCCTGTTTCCCCAAAATAACTTACTATTAACAGGCCAATGCAGAGTGACAGAGCGAGAGGATGGTTACATAAAAACTTCTCACAGATCAAAACATTACATGCTTTTCACAAAATAGTGCTCTAATGGAATCCTGCTGCCTTTCACTTATACAGATCAGTCTGAGCATTTTCATCTGACAGAGCAGTTTCTAAAAACAGCCACCTGCCCTCACCTATGTGAGCGTAGTGTTTTTGTAACCTCTGTTGAACATAAAACACAATATGAAGGCTCTTCGCCTCCAGGCAGCTGATGAATGGGCACAACTCCATCAAATAACTTACTCCCATTTCATCTGTGGTGTAACCACAGTGAACACTTAGCGGACCAACCTTTCAATCTCATCATCTTTGTTGAGGATCTCCATGTAGTTGTCTTTCAGCCTCAGGTAGGTATAACCCAGCCTGGCAATAAGAGCAACAGAAAAAGGATTTGTTAGAGTCTGACAGCAGGCATCCATATCCACTGAGCAGGATTCATTGGTATCAAAATATAGGCAAAGGTTGTTTGGAAGAAGAGAGCAGCTCACACACACTGACTACAGTAACCTATTTCACATCTGTGAAAGCTACACAGACCATGAGAGCAACATTCTGTGATGGGGCACGTTTGACCATGTCTAATGTGTATCTACGACTACATTCAAGACTGGAAATAGCAGTGTGGTAACAAAAAAAAAAGGTAAGGGCCTGTGTTAGTGTTAGCATTTTGCTTCAGGTACTGTCAGTTTGTTCAGCAATTGATTTCAAAGTTAATCAGACACTAATGCACTCCACAGTAGTTTATATTACTATTAGGAATCATCAGATAACTCTCTATTTCAGTTGTTAAGGTTTGTAACTAATCGCCTCATTTTATGACACTGCAGATGGACAATGATCCCACTATGTTTTTGTGATTGAGGGTCAGAGTCAACACAACTATTAGAGTCACTATTCTATTGCTTAAGGACCACACAAAAAAAATGGTGTCTTTTATTTTGTTTACCTTTTCATTCCCTCCACTAAAGCAACCTCATCAGGTGAGGAGGAAATGTAGAAGGAGGTGGGTCTGCCCTGGTGGATACCTCTTTTGATGCCATCCACTGTCTCCTCCTCCTTCACCTGCACCGTGTGGCACAGACACAGCGCCCTGAAAAACAGGTCCTCGTGCTCCTACAGACACAGATGAGTACATAAACAAGACATAAGGATATTGCTTTTATGTTAATTAGTGCACGGTTAAATTCATTTTAATAGTTGCCTTCCTGATGTTTTCCCTTTTTAAAGCAGGAAGCAAAAATTCCTTGCCATTTTTGCATGTTAGTTTGTTAATTGCTATGTTTTTTTTAACAAACATTTCCCGGAAAAGTTTTCTGGACAAGCAATTTCTTGCAGGAAATATTCTCTGTCTCTGCTTGTCTGTGGTGGCCATTGCTGCTCGTGCTGACTATACAAGTTTATTTCTATTAAATCTAAACAATCACTGTTGTCAGAGAATGTTGCAAGAAATGCAAGGCTCATCACTTTTCTGTGTACCAGAGGACCTTTGCATGTAAGACACAGCAACCACTCACGAGTTACAAATAAATGTTGAAATTTTCATGGTTACACTGTGGGCTGTGTTTACTGTGTTTTCCAGTAGTGAAAATGAGCAAAACACATATTTGTTTCTATTAAAATGTCAACCCCCTCAAATGTTTAGCTAAAATATCTTTTCATTTTTTGTCTAAATCTCTGCTCTGTAGCCAAGTTAGTGCAGTTACAATTCAGGGTACATTTAAAGCCATGTTTACTTTACAAACACAACACACTTACTCTCCTGTATCCTCCCGGTGATGAATCAATCATGTCTATACTGGAAGCAGCACTGAGGATTTGGCCGTTGCAGATGGCATGCGGGATGTAAACATTCCCATCGACACAACATTCAATAAACTCCATGTTGTTCTCAGTCAGAGTGCCTGTCTTATCAGTAAACACATATTCTACCTGGGAGGGAGGAGGAATAGAATAAAGGCATGTACAATCAGATACTGTGTGCAAATGCATCTGTGTGTGTGTGTGTGTGTGTGTGTGTGTGTGTGTGTGTGTGTGTGTGTGTGCGCGCGCGCTGATCTACCTGCCCCAGCTCTTCATTTAGGTCGGAAGTGTTGACCTGAGCACCTTCTCCCAGCTCTTCATCGAACATATCCTCATCCCAGGTGATGAAATAGGAGCCGAGAAATTTTTGCATCTCTACCGTCACATACATAGAAACTGGGATGATGTAATTAAACAAAACCATGAAAGCCAGGAAGTCTGTGAAGGCTCGGATCACCTGCAGAAAGACAACAGCTATGAAGTTTAAGGGAAATTAGATTTGGAATTAGGCATCAATATTTTGCTTTGAAAGTAGAGGATGATGGACGGACCATGTGGCGCTGTCGTTCATTCTCAGTTCTGTGGTTGTACCAGGGTTCGTCTCGGTCAGGAGACCACTGCCAAGCATATTTCAGAACCGTGTTGATCACTGCTTTACTGATCAGGATGCACAGATACACTACCAGAAAGGCATTCATCGACCTGCACAGAGATAAAGTAAATGTTAGCAGAAAGAAAAGGGGAATGTACCAATCCTTAAAAAACAATTACTGACAGGCTATTTTTCAAAACCATGCAGTGAAAGGAGTAGGGAAATTAATCATACTTTTCTACAGCAGAGCGTTTTTGAGACTTAGACTGGTAATTAAGTGCCATCTTGGTCTCCATGCCGGTGTAAACTGCAACAGCTGAGGGGAGATACAACACTGGTTTGCCAAGACAATAATAACATCTGCTATTTTCCCAACCTCCATCAAGCATGACCACTTTCAACAGACATGCATTAAACACAGTGGATTACTACCATAAATATGTTGTGTATTCTTCAGTGTGGCTCCTCTAAGGAGCAAGTTCTCAGCCCCAAGTGGTCTGCAAGAATGAAACAGAATCCCATACAGTGTTTATTTCAGACATTTAATTAATCTGAGAAAAATAAGTCGACATTGTAAAAACTACAGTAAAAGAGAAATATTTAAAGATTAACTGTCCACCAAAAAAAATAGACCAAGAGTACACTCACCTAGCCACAGGCTCTTCTTTGTCCCTGTAGATATTAATACGTCCCACAAATCTGAAAAAGTCACAGCAAAACCAAATAAAGACACAGTAATATAAGAAGATTCATTTGTATTCAATTAACTTTATTTCTGTAGCACCAAATCGGAATAAAAATCATCTCAAGGCTTTTGCAGGTCTGTGTGTAAAGATGCATCAGCGAGGGTGTCAGACTCACTTGTAGAGGTCAGGCTGCGGTTGTTCACATTCAATAGTGGCATGTAGCGAATCCACCTCCTGCTCCGTTCTAAAGGCCATGGTATCTGGTACAGCATAATAGGTCTGAAATAAAAAGGTGGAGGAAGGGGGAAGGAAGAAGAAGACAACAGAGTAAAATGTCACCCACAGCCACTAATGAGAGCAGGGTTCATTTGACTCCTCAGCCTGGCTTCCAGCAGGTTTTCTAAATGACTGGGAGAAGCAGGGAGGTGAGCTTTCACAAAGTGTTTCGTGGGTCAGCAGAGGACATCATGCTGGGATGGTGAGCACATCAGGGAGTTGCCCCAGAGGGCATGTGTGGAGGGCGGTTTGAGCTCTCTGTGGCATATGTGTGTATAAATGTATGCTCAGCCATGCATATGGTCGTTTGAGTGACATAAATGAACATCAGAGGAGAAGCGAAATGTGAAATGACTCTGTGTCACCTACATCTTTATGCATTTGTGAGACTGTGCACCATGACTTAATTGAAAAGTGTGTGGATGCAATGCAACAATTTCTTTCACTACTGAATTAATCTGTTGATTATCATCTTGGAAAAAAGGTTCAGTACTTTGGAAGGCCTTAAATTTAATCTCTATCTCTATCTATATTTTTTACCTTTGGCTGTTTTAGGATCAAAGATGATACAAGTGAAGATTGAATATTTATAAATATTAAATTGAATGTTGAATATTTAATCAAAATCATGCACTAGTCCTGGCACCTTGTGACTAGACTCCCCATCCAGGCTGGCAGTGGTAACATAGCAGGTCCCATCGTGACGGCTGGAGGACAGCAGAATGAGGTCACAGGGGAAAGTCTCATCCTCCCTCACCATGACGATGTCTCCCACCTGACAGAGCAGTACAGACACATCACACACGCCATAATGGCTTTCATATCAATAATAAATGAGAATTATTTTGATGAGGCATTCACGTAAACACAGCGAGCAAAAGACATGCAGATGGACCTGCGGGTAAAACGTCTACTCATCCTTTAACATTCTTTTTTTTAATGTTTTCAAAGGATTGAGAAGTTGCGTAACGGATTATGGGAGCAGAGCAGCTTAAGCTCTGATAAATCCCGTCTCCACGGTGACCATACACATGACACACGCTCTCTGATTTTGCATGATTAATATATTCATCATTATTCCTGCTCCCAATTCACACTCTAATCCTCTGTGTTTGATCTACGGAAGTAAGAAAACACTGAAAGATGGAGGGGCAAGGAACAAACTAAGAGAGAGAGAATGACGGGCACAGCAACAGACAAAGAGAGACAGAAAGCAACAGAATAACTCTTTTTTTTCTGTGAACGTGAATATAAAACGTCCGATCAATGACACTCAGTGGAAACTACTGCTTTAACACAACCTGGAATTCTCTGTAACCTTTAAGACAGGGCAGCTGCATTGAAGCCTTATTCTAAGATGACCCCCAACATCCCACACACTTTCTACACAGTCGACAGGAGCAGCAGACGCAGCAGAAATTATATACCTGCAACCATTAAATAGCCTCTAGCACAGCGGTGAAACGAGCGAAATATACTATACATCTACATACAGGGTGCTGAGACAGACACTCACATTATGGAGTCTGACAACTTTGTTTTTATTCAGGCAACATGCAAGCTAAGCAAAGCTGCTTCTTGCTCTTTGACAGAAATCTTGACATTGAACGCTGCATATGATACCGAGGACTAGGACTACTGTAAATAAAACACACTGTCTCTTTATTATTCTTGCTGTAGTATTGCTCTGAGCTCTCTGCGGTATTTCCTGAATATTAACAGTGTTGTGTGTTTAAAATCTAAATTGTGTTTAGTCTTGTTTTTGCAACAAGGTTCTAATCCTTAAGGCACAGGCCCATTAATTCTAGGAAACAGAAGAACAGTTTCACTTTGTTACAACCTAAAATAGTAATACTGAACTCATGATCAAATGTCCACATCACATGCAATTCCTTGTGTATGGGTACTGTTCTTGAATTTGACCTAGGAAAAGTAGCCTTGTAAGAACTACTATATTGAAATGCAATTATAGAATACAAATAACATCAAATGTTTCTGCCAAAACAATGTTAGCCATAAAGAATATAAGAAATTAGGTTTAATACAATAAAAATTACAAGGCATAAACTGAGCCACACTACCAAGAAGTATCTTCTGTTGCATCAGAATGACATAAAAGAACATCAGAGGATGATGACAGGAATATTCTGACTTATGAAATACATCAGTCTTGTTCATTCTGCCAGGGATTCTGCATGATGTGCCAAGGGACACTCTGATTGCTCCTCTACTGCAGTTTCAGGGTAATTAAATTGGTGGGAAAGACAAGAGCAAGCAAGAGGGGAAGAAAACAAAGTTAGAGAGGACTGCAGAAAGGAAGACAGGGGAGATGGGGGGGGGTGTTTGAGAGCAACAGAAAAAGTGAGCTATGGAGCTGTACAGTAGTGTTGCTTTGTTGCCTCAGGTGCTATACTGCTGTAATGAGGGCACACTTACCCGTAGCTTGTGACTCTGTGTCCTCACCACCTTCCCCTGCTGCACCACGTCCACCGGACACTCATTTATAGAGCAGTCGGCTTTGTGTCTGAGCCAATCCTCATAGCCCTAAGACAGATGCAAGAGAGGGGAAGAGAGAGCAAGACAGACAATGAACAGGAAGAGAAAGTCAATGTGTTGGTTGGTAGGGTAGAAAAAGCAAACATAGATTATTGTGCAGAGAGAACCGGGGCCAAAGTTTTGCAAGAAATCAAGAGTAAGGGGGTAGGGAGGTGAAAGTCATACATTGTATTTAATTAGCATTGTGCTCCCTGAGCTTAGTGACCTCTTTTCCAGCCAGCATGTCACGTTTTAGATTTATGTCCTAGCAAAGCTCAGGCTTCCTTAGCTAGCTTCATCTATCACTGAAAGTACCCCATCTCTCAGTACTGGGACACGGTACAGAGGATGCATCTCCCAGGGGCATGGGATCCTCAGCTAGAGTGATTAACAGAGAACATTCATTATCATATTTCTCACATCACTAGACAGATTCAATGGCATATCCTTTCATTGAGAGAGGAATGTGTATATACAGATAATAGACCAGCTGATTGGTAATATGTGTTTGTGTGTGTGTATATTTGAGGCTGGGAGTCAGTGTGAAAGGGGGATGGATTTGGGTGAGCACATTTGTGTGTGTCGTACCTGTTTTATGGCGGTGACAGTGATAACAAAAAAGAGGGGCAGGCCGCTGGTGACTGGGCTGGTGGGGGTGTCGATGATGAGCTGCAAGAGAGAGGAACAGTGAGAGGAAGCTGCAGAAGGAGGATGGAGGAGGGACAAGAGAGAGGAGAAGAGAAAGGAAGCCAAGTAATGCAACGCCAAGTAAGGAAGTGTAGCGGGGAAAAGCTTCTGTAATAAGAAATCAATAGCCAAACTGGCAAACTTAAAGCATCCCAGTAATCAAATCATGTTTACTTGTATGACAAAGCATGGCCTTTCTACTGTACCATACCCAGCTTCTTCTACTAAGAAGCCACAATATTTCTCATGCTACTGATTAAATATACAGCACACAAATACTCAAGCTGTGTCTGGTCCATTCTGCTGGTAAAGAAATTGTTGTTTCTTCCCTGGTAAGTTTTTCTTTCAAATATTTGGTGCAATATAGTAGCTCAAAGAAAAAGCTGCTTCTTTTGGATTCTGAGTTGGACAGATCAACACTGAGCAGTGCAAATTCTAATTATGGTGGTAATCCCCATCCAGGTAACCTCGAACACAGTTGCAGGATTTAATTGTTAATCTTGGATCATTGCTCTTATTTTGAAATCAGGAACCACACAGGGATCAGCCCTCATATGATTGGCTAATGTATATAATCATTAAAGAGAAGATAGCCTCATCACTGAGAAAATGCAAAGATGTAATGTATGGCACAATTGCACACTTTTATGGGGAACTTTTAAAAAAAGGTTACTCAGTGCAGAAATGTTACAACTGCTAGATAAACTGCCATTAACTTTGGCACTGACATTGATGTAACAAGTCAAGTGAGGTTTTCTGGTTCCATAAATCTAATAACAAGCCACGCTAACTCTGAGCTTTACTTTACTAATCTAGCTTCTTGACAATAGGGCAATTTAATATACGCTGTATAGTGACAGACTACATGTATAAAAAAATGGGACAATGTTGAGCTGTCAAGTTTCTCCAGCTGAAAATATCTTGATGCAAAAGCCACAGACTGTTATAAAAATGGGTCAGTTTCATCAAAGAAATAAAAACATATCACACACATGGCCTTAGAAATACAATATGTAAAATCAGTGAGATTTTCGAAATGCTTTGTTCTTTTTCCTTTGAGAAATCAAGAACTGGGACAACATTATAGCTTTGGGGGTTTTATTTTTAGGCACAGACAGGTGGAGAAATAAGCACTTCATAAAACTCTCACCTGCACCAGAAATATGACTAAGAAGTAGAAATTTGCAATTCTTCTGAACTGCTCAAAGAGGTTCTTGGGAATGAAGTTCCAGAAAGTATACTGTGGGACAAAGTGACAGCAAAATTACAATCCAGATATAAAAACAAAAGCACATCATTAACCTCTCTTCTGGCAAGACAAATGGTGATGTACAGCTTGATGAGCACAAGAAAAGTGAAATGTGTCATCTGTGTGGCCACGAAAGAGACTATTTGGTTGTCTGAATATGCAACAAAGATCAAAAACATGATGAAAAACAATGTCACTGCCTTGGCTCACTGGGCTGTGGTTCGCTCACCTTCGAGGAGACGATGCGGTTGTCGGGGTAACGCTGAGGGATGTAGGCCTCAGCTCCCGGAGGAGGTTCTTTATGCCCGATGTACACTGTCCGGCTGTCCACCCAGTTCTCTTCCCCTACGCACTGACAGAGAAAACGGTAATATATAGATATAAAACGTAATACAGGGGTTGAATCACACTGTTCGCTAACAATTCATAACCTACTATTATCTTTGTACTACTACAACCTTAACTACTTTGTTTCAATAAATACTGAATTTGACCAACACTTTGCACACACATGCCATAATGTGTTTAAATCATGTTTTTGCTGAAACAATTCATAGCAAAAGCATTTGTGCTGGTTGTAGTTTCTCAGATGTGAGGATTTGCATATTTTTTGTTTTAGATGATAGAAAACTGACTATCTTTGGGTATTGGGTGCTTTGGCAGATAAACGGGTCATTTGAAGAATCTTTCATGTATCTTTTTATGTTCCTGCAGGACCTCTCTGCAGTCTGCACTCCGCTCCAGACTGTGATTACTCATTTTCCAAAACACTTACTCTGTTTGCCCAAAGTCATGATGCTAAATACAGATTGAATCACGTGCATGCAAACTTCCATTTCAGTTCAACTGTCATCAGTATTACACCCAAGTTGCTCCCCGATGACTAAAAGTGTGCATTGTGGGATTTTAGCAAAGCATATTGTTTTTCAAGGTACCCTTCATAAAACACTATTGTTGGAAAAGAGTCAAGAGACCCCAACATTCAGCTGTTTGTTCCATCTAGCTTCTTACGTCGCTCCTAATGCTTTGGCCTGAGTGGGCGGTGTGAGCGTAGCCTTTGGCAAAGCAGCCTGCCTGACACAGCTCAGTGCAGAAGAGTTGACCATTAGCAGAAAAGTTCTGGAACAAGCACTTTAGTGGAAGCAGTGGTTCACTGGTTTAAATGTATTTTATCACCTCCAGTGACCAAAACTTTTAATGTCCTTGTTTAGGGTCCACATGACGTAAATTTAACATCCAAATCCTTTTACAAGCCTTCTTAGTAACTTTGTAGATTTAAATCCATATGTCAGCTAATGAAAGTTTTTCTAATGAAATCAGCAAGTAAGAAAAAACAAACTGTCAAAACAGAAAATCACACAAGCTCAGAGTCACATTTCCTCTGTGATCAACAGGCATTTGGGATAAAAATAGACATGGAGCCAACAGTGTAAGCCAACTTCAGACCCCTCCAAAACTGCAGGTGGGGGTTGACATGACCCAGGGAGATACAGTTAGATGGAAAAAAAGATTGGGAGCAAGTTGCATGAGATGCAGTGGAAAACCAAAAATAGCTCCCTGGCTCCTGTTCTTCAACGTGTGTGGCCAACGTTATTTTGGCTAATTAAAAGGATCCCGTCAACACCAGGCTTACTCTGGGTCGGTTATTGGGAAAATTGTGATAATTATAGCAACAGATCTTGATGTTTTATCAATAACTTTCTGACCCTGCCTCTAAATTAATGAGGCCTTTCTATCTGAAATTGACTTGCCTTGGTTATAAACTAGCTGAATGAACACACTGCAGCTTTGAAGGTTTGATCTTACTGCTCTGATAACAACTGCAGATATATTTAAAGACAGCTCAAAATACATGGAATATCCAAGCCAGTGTCAAATTACCATGAATTAAAAAAACAAAACAAAACAAAACTTGATCCTGGGCCATGATCTGGGGTGGGACAATAACCCAAGTAGTATTTTTTTAGAATACTAGATGATAGTATTCACAAATAAACAAATAAAAACAAAATAAACTCACACAAAGAAAAGGATCCAGAGCAACAAATGAATATTTTTGTACATATTCTTATGTGCCATATGGGTAATTTTGAGTTCTATGCTATTGTCATATCAATTACCATACTAATAATTGTTTTACTTTTCTACAAGAATTTAAACAATCCCCCCCAGCTGTATCTAAGTCTACAGCATATCTCTTTCTCTCTTCTATGGCTTTTCAAACATTTTCCTCCTAAATCCACACTGTCCTGATTCTATCATTCAACCGCTCATTTTTCTATCTGTACTGTTCCCTCCCTTTGTTCCCTCCATCTCCTGACAGTGTGTGTCACACGCTGACACTGTGACTGTGTGAGGGGGGTGGAGAAAAACACAAAAAGATTTTATTGTGTTTCCTAGTTATCTGATCACTAATCCTCACTGAACCGTATCAATCCCCGGTCCGCTGTTTCTCTTTACTCTATCAGATGGGCTGGTTGGTTGCAGGACATGGAGGCTTTATCTTTATTAACAACAATGAAACTGTCTCCTAGCAGCGAGGCTGGTCTTACATCACCGTCACTCATCAACCATGACAGGATGGGTTTAATAACCACAAATGTCCCATCACCTCAACCTCTCTTTTTATGTGCACTCTCTTTCCTTCCAATCATTTACACTATTTTTTATTTTCAAAACGCCAAGACAGCATTTCTTGTTCTGCCCTTCTTGCTGCAGGTGCATTGCTCCACAGCATCTTACAGGACAGAGGATGTGTAAATCTTTATTGTGGAAGAGCAACACCCGACTGTGGCAGTGCCATGATCTAGCAGTGCTGTATTTACGACGCAGCTTCATTCTATCACAGAGGTGTAATAAAAATGTAAACACCATTAACTGGCTTTATTCAGTGGCTGTTTGTTGCTGGCTGCTATCCCACCATGCTGTGCTGCAGAAGTGCACAGCATGGTGCGCATGTATCGCACAGATCAAATTCCTCTGACTAAGCTTTTCCCTAATGAGCTACTCATGTTAACTGGACAGAGGATTTAGAAACATACAAACATAGCTACACAACACCCATTTGGAGCATGAGGCAGATTTGAGTTCTACATTATTAATTTAATAGTGGTATGGAAAAATATACAGTAATAAATGTAAATGTAAATGCTACTGAAAGAAATTTTAAAAAATGAATGCACGTTTCTGAAACTGTTATACTGGAGACCTACAGCTGGATGCAACTGTCCTTCATAGCTTAGCTATATTTAAAGCTACAATGCCTAATATTTAGAGCGATGTATTAGTAGAAATGGAATATAATGTTGATAAACATGTTCTCATGAGTGTGTAATCATTGAAAATACTAACTGTTGCATTTTATTAATATAAGAATGAGCCTTTTAAATCTACATAAGGAGTGGGTCTCCTTACACAGAGGCAGCCATGTTGCGCCACCATATTTCAACAGTAGTCCAGAATGGACAAACCAAACACTGGGAATTGTGTTTATTTTAAAACGGGGTGAGGTATGATGGTTGCTCAGAAGGTTTCATTTGGCTATCTCACTATTAGATGCTGCTAAATCTCTCATATTTTGCACACTGCACTTTTATCTGTTTACTAAGTTTATGCATAACTAAAATAAAACGGTTGCACAACACAAACTTACAACTGCATAAAAAGTACTTGTCAATAAATGTACAGTGGACTGTACCTGGAATGTATATAAGGATTAGCTCACAAATATACTGTACAGTATATTCAGTTTTGACTGAAAAGTATAATATATAAGGCGAAATCTGGTCAAAACACCTGAGCCAACATTTGATAAAGTGATCGCTCAAAGATGTTAAATAACACAAACAAGTAATGCTTGACTAGAATATGAAACAAGGTTGAAATAAAAGCAGCAGTGAGGAAATATTAAATCAGAGAGGTAATGTAGCTCACAGGGAATTCAAGTGCCATTAACTCTCATAATTATTTATAAGAGAATATTATTTTGGATGGGGGCAATGCTCTGTAGGTGTCAACAGAAAACTGGTACTGGACTGGTATTTTGGTTGAAAATGTTTGAAAACTTGTGACTTTCAGAATGTACACTTTCAAAGCCACGAGACAGATCAGACACCTCATGTGATAAATAACTTTATACCTGCAAAAAATTAAAAGGACAAATATGAGATGATTACTTTAAAACGGCAACATTTGTATTCTGTCGTTGCCCCAGCTTCCTCTCCCTCTTGACTTGCTGTGATCCAACTGTTACATAAGTCCTTAATCCAGCTGTGCTACTTCTCCTCTAACCACCCTCTCTTCTCTCCTTTTTCTCCTGTTGCCATAATCTGCAACCTAAAAAAGATTCTTCCATTTTGTCTGGATTTAATGCCAAAAACATGCTAATACAAACCTGAAACAGTGTCTTATAACAAAAAAAACATTCTTATGAGCCAGCATGTCGATGGATGAATGCCTTCACTGATACACAAACAATCCAATCGGCCCAAACACGTATCTTGTGCGACTTCGCCACCTACAGAATCAGTTTCTCCACCAGGACCTTATCTCCAAGGGATGCAGTGAACAGGAATAGACTGCCTTTAAGTGTTTGCAGCAGTGAGAACTACTGCTGCCTTTCAACACCAGCATGGGGACTCAAAGCCCTGTAAAGTTGCTAAAAACCTTTCTAAAGCACTTCAGCACTCTGGGGCCTGCTGGCACCTTAGTGATCAAAGGGAGACATCTCTGGCCTTTCTCTTTTATCTGCTGAGGCTGTGAGAGGTCTCCGCTAGAATAACACAGATAAGATGCAAAGGAGGGTGAGGACAGAGGAGGGACAAGGATAAAACAAGCTGAGAACAAGAGAACGCAGCAGCCACAATGCTGATAGAAATCAAAACGTTGCTACCACAAGAGGATATTATATGAAAGTCATAAGTAAAAAGGTAATCTCCACAATTAAAGGGATATATTGAAGCTCATAGAAGACATCTGGTATTTTTAACATGGCCATCTCCTACACATGCCAGCACCTTCTTATCCTGATCATGACCTCATGCAGTCCTCGCAGTTTGCGCCTGTCTGAGGCATCACGCCATCGCTATTATTAATAGCAGACGACAAAAGGGCATTGAAGAGAAGGGAGTGGAGACAGTGGACACACGTTGACCCACACAAACGCACACGCAACACAGGATCTGTTCGAGCCACGAGAGGTTATCTTACAGATAAATCTTGTTATAAGTGAAATGTCTTCCTGTCATGTCCTGGACAAGGGTCTGCTGATATACCAGAACAGGAACACACACAGACAGAGTCCTATAATACCTTATATCTTATTGCACAAGGATTTAGCCATTCTTTTGTGCCAGCAGAGTGAAAAACATTGAACAGATTTAAGTTATTATGCAACAAAGTGTTCCTTTTAAACTTCACGTACCGCAAACATCATGACCCCATATATCTTTTTACAAAAACTATTTCCTGCACTGTACAGGCTCAATTCACCAGCACTTTTCTTCCATTAGAAAACAGGAAGTACTGCCTTCAGAAAACTGAATTTCCTTCTCGTTAGAAAGTGATGTACTGGATGCATGTGTATAACTGTCTATAGTTAATAATAAAGTGTAGCTGATCACA
Organism: Mastacembelus armatus; assembly: GCF_900324485.2. Taxonomy (NCBI): domain Eukaryota; kingdom Metazoa; phylum Chordata; class Actinopteri; order Synbranchiformes; family Mastacembelidae; genus Mastacembelus; species Mastacembelus armatus. The sequence goes on along the minus strand of NC_046653.1, from coordinate 17,772,749 downwards.
CAACAGAATATAACAATAATCTCAAACAATGACTGCAGTTTTTGTCTGGTCACACTAAATTGTCTTTACACATTGTATCTTTATTGCTTTTATGATGTGCTTTGTTTTTTGGGTGTCTACAAAACTTTTCATCCTTGTCTGCTTCCTGAAGAGAATCTATCAGTTTCATTTTTCAAGTTGTTTAGTTCGTGTTTTTTTTTTTTATATCTGACATTAACACTTGTCTCTGTATTAATGGTTTGTGGACTGTGTAAACACCACAGTCTACAATAGCGCTCAACTTTATCATTTTACCCCTGGAAAAGTCAGATATGCCCTGCTGAATAAATAAATAAAATGTTGTTAATAAACTGAAGCATGCAACGTGAAGCTGAAAAACACAAACATCGCTCACTCAGAACGCATCAAGGACAAGCCGCAAGTCACCTGCAGCCGATAACAAGGGAACAAGATAAAAAGTGAAAGGCTCATAAAATTGCACAGTGGAATAAAGTGGACTAAATCAGAAGTACATAATTTAATGCCTGAAGAAGATTTATGAACTCAACTATATTTTTTTTTTTTCGGTTTAACAGAATTATGAAAGAACTGGAGACTACATTTGGGCAGTGACCTTGATGGGAGTCTGGTGCTCTCTTCGCAGAGGAAAGGTTTGGGCACCTTACTTATCACATGTTAATCAGCTTGCATGTAATATTTGTTTTTCTACTGCGTCTCATTAAGGACGCAGCTGTTCAGAATATGGCAGGTTTAACAGAAGGTGATACACAAGTAATAGAGGCCTAGATATACACCCACCATCCGTCCTATTCTAAATCAATATGTGGATAATTGAATTCATGATTAATTCCTTGTCTACTCCATAACGTTTCAGAGTGAAGATGCAAAGGGAAAAGGGTGAGAGATGATGGGCGTGTTCATTGACCCTTCCCTCCCTCATCTCCACCTCAATAGTGGATCTGATTTCCCCTGATGTTCCCCTGCTGGAGCATCCATCAAACTCCCTATGTACCTATCTGCAAATACACACACACACACACACACACACTTACACACTAAGTGTAACATCTCCATTTAATGTATACAACACAAGCTTGACAAACCAGAAACACACGGGTTCTAAAGGATGTACACACCCACATGTACAAACAGTCCCCTTTCCAGCATCTGAGCCACTTTAAAGGTTAAGTGAAAGGGTCATAGATTGTATATTGCAGATGTGTCGACACCCGACGTGAGCTCAGTGTATTGAAGATCACCAGGCTTATCAGAGTTGGTTCCTACAATTACACACATTTTTAAAAAACATCTAATTCAGTCACACAACAATCAGCTGCATCCTGTCCTGGCAGATAATCAGAGGCTGCTTACGGCATTGGCCTGTCCAGCCCAGACCAACCAGTGATTTGATTAGTTCACCATGATCTACTTTGTTATTTTGTGAATATTTCCTGCTCACAGACACTAAAGCACAGAGTGAGTTGATGCCATCTATCCCTCTAGTATAAAACCTGAACAACTTATTGCTCTATCAGGCAGGAAATGAGTACAGCTCACAAACTAATGCTGCAGAGCGGGTCCCTACAAGGCGTCTCAAGTCTCTCCTGTGAGTCCTGACTGGGATGTATTCCCACTGCACACTGGTTCAACTGGGAGCCATGAGACATTTTAGTATGCATGCATGTTGCAGCTCACTAACAAAGTGGGCCAGCCAAGTTCATTTCTATTCTACATCACCACCCATCACTGCATCTGTAGCCACTGGCACATTCCCCATTGAGCCCTAGAAAAAAAAAACACTAAAGCACACAGTCAACGGCCTGCCAGAGCCGCTCCAGTCAACTATTTATCACTGGGGATGGGCAGAGTGTTTATCACCCTGCGCGTCCACGCTAGAGCATGGCAGAGTGCAATCCAATACGCAGCTGAAACATGTATTTACATGTGTACATTTATGAGCGAACACTGAGCTGCAGTTGTAAGAGTTTTGACAGACGGCGGCTCTTACGTATCTGCGGATCATATTCCGGAGCAGGCTGAAATCCATCCTGGCGACAGCTCCGGTGTGCGGCGACTAAACTGTGCAGCAGAGACGTTCAGCTCCTTGGGTCTTCGTAAACGCTACCTAATGTGGACCTTTCCACCAGAATCCATCGCTCACCGCGACCGGCCTGTCTGGGATAGCGAGGGGCTGCGGCCGCTCAGTCGGCTGTTATGATTTTCATGTCATCTCTGGGAAGAGCCACGCAGGGACCGAGCAGTTACAACGACCCACTCTCACGCTGCTGCCCACATTTCAGGAAGAATCTCACCGCATGCAAACGTGCAAACTTCCGGGTGGTGTTGCTGATAACTCTCCGTTGGATAAGCAGTTTTATTCTTGCAGGAGACGGTGTGTGTGTGTCTGTGTGTGTCTGTGTGTGTCCCGCTCCGTGTCACAGCGGTGGCCTCGGTGTAAGGGCAGCGAGGAGCGTCCACGGCACTCACCCGTCAGATGACTACGCTGCGCATGCGCACTGACATTTTCTCGCATCTGGAATGTCTGAATACCGTAATAAAATACTATGTGCACACTAATCAACACTGACACAATATAAAATATCTACTATAGCTATATAATCAAGTAAAAGTACATGTATACATGAATACAATGTATTTCAATTTTATACTATTTGACTTTACTAATATCAGACCTGAAATATTATACTTTTTACTATATTATTTTACTACATACACTATATTTGACAGCTTTAGTCACAACTTACTTATATTAGATTAATCAATTGTCAGAAAATCAATTAGGATTAATTACTTACTTACAGTTTCTCAAATGTGAGGATTTGCTGCCTTTTCTTATTTATTCATTTTTATTTATATGTGATATTTTGGAGGTTTGGACATCGTGAAGTTGTCACTTTGTGCTGTGGCAATTCTGCCTGCATATCTTTTCTGAATATGTAAAAACTGTAACTGTAATTTGAAGAGACGGTCTGGCAGTCAAAATAATAATTAAGTAAAGTATTATAGAGAAAATGCACTGAGAGTATATATGTTGTCAACAGTATATTTACCATGGGAGTATATTTAGACATAGAGACATTTCACGTGCCCTAAATACCAGACACCTGTTTCCACAACACAGGGGCTGCACAAGCACACATGAAAACTCACTGTAATATTTCTACAATGATGTATTAATAATAATCCTAGTAATATAATTATTCATATAAGATATTTACTGCACACAGAAATGAACTTACCCTTACACTGTTGTAATGTTTTCTGGTACCACTTTCTATTGAGGCATTTACGCTTACACCCTAGAAGCTAATGGCTTTAAAAATGGTTAATAAATCATAAAAACACATTTAGGGTTGCCAGGTTATGGACAATCACTTTCACTGGTGCTTAGCCTTCTTAAGGTATGTGGTAATCATGTATTTGGCTATAACATTTTAAACAATTAATAAATGCTCATAGAGCTCTTACTTTATAGGACACATTAAGTCTGTTGCTTTAAGTGTTAAAAACCATTAGTGAAGGCTTTTAATCATCAAATCTGCAGTAGTAATTGTTATTAAGGGATTTAAAATCACATTTTCAGATCACCCCTACCCCTTCCCACTGCTCAGACAGTCTATGAACACACGAGGGTTTTATGACTGTTGTTCTTACTTATTAATTTAACATTTATTTGACTTTAATAAATCCATTAAACATATCCTATTTTACTGAAAATGTTTCTTGGCTACATTTTTTTTTCATACATGCATTTATTTCACTAAAAATCATTATTATCATCAGTATATTTACTGAAGCTGAACGTAACAGATGTAAACAGATATATAAGAACAAAGTGAAGTCTGAACTGTGTTATGTAACACAGCTCAAGTGTACTGCAGACACACAACTAAAAAACATCCCAAGCCCAAATGATTTTGTGGTTAAGAGAAAACCTAAAATTGGCTACATCCCTATCTAAGGAGATCCTGTGGCAGCAGGGTGGGACGTCTGCCCAAGACTTTTCATTTGCGCAGTTATGACTTTCAATAAGCAAAGACACTATTAATAATGCATGTGGATCCAGCGCTTTCAGGTCTGACCTATTAATGCTTAATGCTGTTGTTTACCTCCCTCATGACCGCAGGGCACTTAGCGTCTAATGATGAGTCTGCCTCAGTGGACAGATTATAACATGCTCTTTGTTTAAGGGCTGTAATATATGCATGTTGTGTTTAATGTCATTGTCATGTTGAGGAGATTTCTACCAATTTATCTTATAAAAACACAGTAGCATTAAAAATTCAGGGCAGGTTATGCAGAGCCACCACAGCAGATATCAGATAGCAAAATATATCGTAATAAGACAAGCAGAAAAGCTGACTTTTAAATTGATGACTGATAAAATAACTCTTTCATGTTCATAGACTGCAGTCTTTGCATGCTGTGCTGAAAATGCTGAATGATGATAAATTCTCCTTCCTGGACATGAAACCTGTTATTTATTATTGTTTGAGTGTAGCCCATAAATAATCTGCACATCTAATGTGAATTTAGCCTTTCTTCTATGAGAAGCTGCCCTTGATTTCCAGATGACTTAGGAAGAAATTGCTGCCCACAGTAGGTTGATGTTTCCACTGTAATTATCACATAGTTGACTGACTTACTATTGCTGTTCCATCTGCGTGGATGAACTGGGTCATTGTTCATTTCTTCCTTCTGTCTTTTGTGCGGGCGAGGGAGAGCTACATATGGGGCAGTGGGTTATGCTTTCCTCATGTTGCCATCGGTCCTGGATGGGCTGTAGTTCTGCAGAAGCAGTTGCCCAACAGAAAACTAGTGTAAACAGTAAATTCAGTGCAACTAAAGTGCAAAAACATTTAGCGGTGCTGTATGATGATGACAGGGCAGAACAGGTTTCATCCCTTCAGGGTTTTTTCTTCAGACTTTGGAGCACCATGTAAAACACACTGGAGTGCTGCTTTCATATTATGTAACTGTTTCTACAGTTGTGCCCAAGTGACAAATAAGCTGAAAGTTATGTGTATAATCACTGGAGTGCCACTGAATACTTTGTTCAAAGATTATTAGTTGTTTGAACACTGTATCATCAGTGTTCAAACTGATGATACAGTGTTCATCAGTAATGATAAATAAAAAAAAAAACAAAAAGAAGTATGAAGTTAAATCTACCAATGTCTATATGCTGATGTGTAGTATATTAGTAGCTGACTGTACTATTGTCAGCACAAACAGTGGATCCTATTATGCTGTACACGAGTTATGGTATAAACTCATGAGCAGTGGAAAATCAAGACTATGACGCACAATGTTGTTTTTTTTTTAATCTGCAGCAGCTGTACAGAAACTTAGAGCAGTGAATAAACTGACATTATATACAGGTGTGTTTTAAAAATGCCACAGAGCCGATTGTATTTACCATAAATTATTTAAAAAAAATATATACAGAAACCTTTGTATTTGTGGTACCTTACAATAAACATACAGTAACCACTGTCTATCAATGCATTAAAAATGTGCTTGTTGAATATCATTGGAAAAACTGCCCATACTTTAGTTGATTGGTACAAAGCAGTGACTGGTTTATGTATCCACTACGTTTTGCAGCAGTAACTTAATTACAAACCAAATTATATCTGAATTATTCAGAACAAATGTGACAGGTTTGATTATTTTGTGGTGGCTGCATGCTGAGGAACCCGATAGTTAAGGATGACAGCAAGAGAAAAAAAGACCAAGATGATGGTTTGATCATAAGGAGCTGGCTGTTTTAAGACATCTCTGTTGCTGTCAATAAAAAAGACAAACCCGCCTCATTTATTTCCACTAGTTTGCTCTATGGCCTTTGAAAGTGAAGTCAAAGGTCAACCAGAACCACTTGCGTGGAGATGGAAGGTCATGTAGGACAGAAACTCAGGTATTTGGTGCCATCTAGTGGCCGTTACGCAGAAACACACGAATTGACGTGTGTGCAGCTATGCTCACATCTACCCCGCGGCTCTGTTGGTGTAGTTTCAGGTAATTTGGGAGCTAATTAATAGCTTTGATTAGTGGTAATTGGAGGGCCGTTAAAACATGAGAACAAATTAACAGAAGGTAACAATTAGTTCTGTAGTCTTTGACATCAGCCCGATCTGCTCTTACTTGACTGAATGAGTTGTTGAGTGTTTCTGGTGAGGCCAATTGTTTGGGTCATTTCGTTGATGAACGCGTGAATGCGCTCATGTGTGACCCTCTGTCTATGCCAGACCTTGGTAAATGTGCCTAACACAGGTTTGTGAGACTAAGATTGTTGGAGTAAGCTTCCGCAAAGTACACCGCAGGACGCCGGTGTCTCTCTGAGCAAAGATAATAGGTGTGTTTGTGTCTCTGGCGGAGCTGATGTGCGTCACATGCCTCCTCTCTCTCCATGCCCAGTTCGGGTGCCAAGAGAGGGGCTTAAACCTGCGTCTGGAGATGGGAGCTGTGGAGATCCCAGGGAGCGGATGCTTGGCACCGTGAAATAGGATTTGGGGAGGACCGAAGCAATGAAGCGAGAGGGAGAAGAGCAACTGCCAAGTCCTCTCTACGGATTTGGTGCCCCCCTCCTCACCCCTTAAACATATTCAGTTTATACACAAACACACACATGTGCAGATATGAAGGAGGGAAGAGGGGGGTGCCGGATTGCGAATGGAAAAGGAGAGAAAAGAAAAGCAGAGAGAGGAGTATAATAAGAACAGTTTTTGGAGCAATAACAGTTAGAGAGACAGTGACCTGAACATGTGTTCCTCACCGTAACCAGCTCATACAGCTCTCTAATCCTGCCAGGGCTTTGCAGGTGCCTCCTGCCTGAGTATGTGTATTTGTGTGCATGCCTGTATAGACTGTGACATGTATGCTTATATCCATACTTGGTTTCCTACATAGACACTGTGCGGATCATCTCCTGTAAGCAGCAGTTAGAGGTTGAGGAGAGAGAAACAGGAAGGAGGAGTGGAGGAATAATGAGGCGGGGCCACTCACATGGTTGTCAAAGGGAGTGATTGATTTTCCATCCCCTGGTTATCAAGAGTAGCAGCCACAAGGACCCCTAATACCCCTGTCTGTCTGTCTCTCTCTCTCTCTCTCTCACACACACACACACACACACACACACACACACACACACACACACACACACACACACACACACACACACACTATCAGTAGCCCAGTACCAAGAAAATAGGCCTATCAAGTGTCATCTGCCTCTCCGTCTGTCTCACGTGGTCATAGCAAACATCTAATCAGCCTAGTTGGCTCTGTGAGATTGGAGCAGAGAGAGTAGAAGAAAGGGAAACATAGTTGGCTCGGTTTGCCTGTAGCTGAGCAGGAAAAAAAAAAAGGAAAAAATCAGTTACGACCCCGAGCACAGATGAGCGAGGAGCTGAGATGATTCAGGAAAGCAAAAGGGCTTCTGGGCATTTCTGTTTCATCTCACATCTCTGTTTGTCTCTGTTGAGTTCTGATCTGAGAAAAAGCATCAAACACTTGACACTGTTTGGAGCTGCTGTACATGTCCAGAAATGGAAAATCAATACCCAGTGAAAGTGTGGTGAGAAGAAGTTTTGAACCCCATGTATCGCTCTATTCCTCACACCTCCTCTTTCTCAGTGTGCCTTCACCTGTCTTTCCTTTTCCTGCCTCTGTTCTATGCCCCATATCCCCCCCCCCCAAATGATTTCTTCTCCTTTTTTCAATTTTCTACAAAGGACTTGTGCAATTTTGCCATTACTCATATTATTTCTGGTGGCTGCAGATCGAGTCTTGGCGCCATTCCTCAGGGGTAATTGGAAACTGCAGGTGTGAGTGGGCACATTAGCATACACAAGCCTTGCACAGCACACTGCTTCAGCCCTAATGGCAGTTAAGAAAAATACATCTATCACTCTAATGCCGAAGAGACGGATGTGTACTGTAGTTACACCACTGAGACCAGTCATAAAAATGTGATACCCTGTGGTGTTAGTGAGCTTGTACACGCTTTCTCCAAAGTGCGTCTGTGTATGTTTGTGTGTGAGACTCAGAAAGCAAAAGCAGAGAGGAGTGAGGCAAAGGTACTGAGCGTCTGATACTATCTGTTAATATATATAAAAAAAAATACACATTGAATCATGTGTCAAGGAGGCAACTGTATTTTCAGAGCAGCAGAACAAACATTTGATATATTTCAACCATGGCGCCCTAAAAATACATTTATGTGTCATAAATTTGTACAGATTACAACACAGTTGACCATCATTTAAACTGGCAGATGACATGATAATTTCATTGTACACTCCCATCTCTGTCTTCCATAACATTTGTTAAAAACTATTATTAAATATAAAGAACAAAATGTAGATTCAATAATTCAGTTTCTGGGGGGAGAACGATATTTACCAGTGACAAATGCACAGTGTCAGTGCAGCTCTGAACAGAATGTGCCTGCCTGTGGAGGAAAAAAAAAACAATACATGAACAGTAACCAATACAGGGATCAGACTAGACCAGTTAAAGCTAGAACAAACCTGGATAATATTTCAGCATTTTTTAGTATAAATGTGATTAATATGGAACAGCAAGGACTGATAAAAAATGCTAGAAACTGCTTGATACTTTAAAATTATAGTAATTATTATAGTTATATTTATATAGTACAATTTATATAGTAGGTTGAATTCAAATTCCATAGTATAACAACAAAATCTAAAATAAAAATCAAATGATTCGATAATTAGGAGAGTGCTCAGGCTACATAAGTGAGCCGAAAATAGGTTTTAAGAATATGCAATGTCAGTGTCAGTTTGCATAATGGCTAAATTACATCTCTGCAAATGTTGTTTTGGTTTTAATTAGAACTGTCAGGAATGTAATGAAAAATGCCAGCAATCTTATACATAGCAGATGTTTCACCATATGATGATGAAAAGGATGAAGAGTATAACGGCACATTATGGGAAATGGGATTTTTGACATTAAAAAATGGCATTTAAAACCAAGATTGTTGTGTTGAATATACTGTAGTTGCTTTATTGTGTTTCTAACCATCATTTCATTATTAGTTACAGTAACTTTGTACAGTAACATGGTTCACACATGGCCTCTAAAGCCTTAAGGACATGTCAAAAGTTTGCGTTACAGAAAATCTGATCGGTAGCATTGAATGTACCTGCGCTGTTCACGTGAACCAGTGTTGGCATCATCTGTAAATTCTAATCTGTGTGTTTACATGCTGTCATAGAGACATCTAGGTGACTGAGTTGTGTTTTGTTATTGATAAGACATGAGTCAAAGCTACAAAGCTACAAGTTCTCTGTAGAGTCAAAGCTACAATTAAGCCAATGGCTTGATCCATCTGCACTGGTAGATAAATTATTACACTGATTATTATATTTGCCAGGAACATGTGAATGAAATTATACTGAAAACCTCAGATTTTAAGCCATTGAACAACTGTTTTCCACAGTCTGTGGTTTGCTATAGGGTTTTACAACAAGGGAAACTCAGTGAGTGTGTCTCCTAAGTCTGACTCACTTTTTCAGTTACTACATGACTTTAATTCTAACATGAAAACAGAAACAAAAAAAAAAACAGGGCTGTCTGTCATCCCTGGCAGACAGGGATGACAGTATTGTGGAACATCTATCTATCTGGCTTTAATGAATATAGTGAGTTTAGAAATGAGGATTTCTGTGATTAGTGAGGACACATGAACAGTAAGGCAGAATCAGAAAAATACTGTGTGTGGACTAGTGGACTATTTAAGAAGAACATGTATGGGTGCTCATCCTATGTAGGACATACAGCGTCTACTATACATTTCACTAGACCTTTAATACTGTATGTGTATGTGTCTTACTCTGTGTGTGTAATAACCTATAGAAATCTAATTCAGCCTGTGACAGGCCTTCTTCTCTGTTTACTCTGTACTCACAGGAAATTAAAAAAAAAAAAAAACAGGAAATTTTATGGTAATTGATCCACCACAAAATACTATGAGTGTAAGGAATAAAAGAACACCAAGAATATCAAACTCTTGAATACTGTAATGAAATCCAAATTGTCAAAAGTAATCACAGGATATTTAGTATATCTGGATATCAAGAATGTCACTGTGGCATACTTTGCCACCAAAAAAGAGACATTTAAAGCAGAGCAACCAATTTCTTCCCAGGAGGTGAAATAATGACCCATTTAAACCCCCTACAGTGTGTGCATAGGGTGTGTGCTAACCATGTTAGCAAGTTGAAAGGGCACACAAGTCTGTATGTGTTATTACCATATCCACACACAGACTTGCAGGGTCTCTCTTTGTTCTGTCTGCAGTGTGCAGTTTTTCTTGTCTATGGAACAGTGCTGAAACAGCTTGTTAAACAGTGACATCCATTGACTCCCAGACCCCCCGCTGAGCACATCTCCCTGCAGTTAGGCCTTCATGGAAGCGAACCAGCCGTCGCTACTTCCACCTCTTCAGAAAGGCTGTGGTGACGCCACAGTGAAAGACATGAACTATCTCGCAGAGCATACGTGTGCACTGACAATAAACAGAGGGTTAAATAAACAGAGGTCAGAGGAAGAGAAGAAGAGCAGGAGAAAGGATGCAAGGATCCCATGGAAGACCTGACCCACCCCTTGTGTACCTGTATGAGCTTGAAGCCCATTGTGACTTTCATGCCTGCTGCCAAACAACACGGAACGACCCAACTAAAACCGAAAGTCTGCCTAAAAATTGACGTTGACTGTTTTAATATTTTTCATAAATGCATCAAACAAACCTATCAGTGGCTCAGGTGCAAATGGGAAATAAATCTATTCAGTGCTCAGTAAGAAAGACTCTGCCTTGTACAATTGCAGGTTCTTTGGTAATTCTTATTTGGATTTATAGCATTTTTTTTTTTTTTAACTTTGCTATCCTTACTTCTAAACACAGAAAGCACCAAAAGCAGAAATACTGCAATGCAGATGTCAACAGGTGCCACTGAGTTGACAGATGCACATATAAGTAACATTAAAAAAAAAAAAAATTGAAACTTAAACCATATTTAGAAACTGATTGGCTTATTTAATAGGTTCAGTGAAGCAAATATCACAGAAACATGAGAGAAAATGATAAAGTACATGTGTCTGCAGTAGGAAAACAGTCAGGCAGAGTTTGTGTATACATAACCTAGTCTAGCATTTGTTTTCTTTTAAAACGCGTACGTGTTAAGTGTTAAATGTCTATGCGAGCATGTGTTTTCCTTGCAGGAGGTCAGGATACTCCTGTGCTGACTAAATGTGAAGGATTATTATGGGATTAGGGGTGTCTCGGTTACCACGGTGAGATGATAATCACAGTGGCTGTCCTCTGATCTCTACAGGGATAGTAGCGTCAATCAAACTGGAGACACTCAGACATGAGAGGGAGCACTGCTGTGAGCGTGAACACGTGTGTAATGTTTTCTCTGGACCTGGTGTTACACGTTGTGCTCATGTGAAGATGTTTTTGTAGGAATCGGCTGTCAAATAGAGGTAAAGGAAAAGGAGTTGATGTTTTTTTCCCAGCTCACCAGCAGATAAGTGAATTTATGGTTTATGGAAATAAAATATGCCACTCACCGCCCTCCCTGCCTCCAGATGGTCCCTGTGGAGAGAGGGTGATTATCTGGCCCATCTCAGCCAGGGAACCTGAGAGTGTTGATGTTGGGTGGGCAGTGCGGTGCCACGCCAAGTCTCCTGTCCCCAGGAGCCTGAATACGATCCCCTTTACCTGCCCCCTGTCTCTGGTCCTCTCCCTCCCTCCTCCACTCCACCAACGGCTAGACTTACTGCAACTCCCCCCTCCTTCTCCACCCTGGGATAGACTTTCTTCCACCTGACAAGGCTTGGCCTGGATTACTGGAATACCTGGACAGGTAAGTCTACTCAGGAAGGTGTCAAGTGCATGCATGTGTTTCTATGCGAGTATGTCAGAGAGAGCGAAAGACTGAAAGAAATAAAGAGACAAGGACAGTTTGTAATGCTTAGCAACCCCAGGAGAAGCAAAACAGCAAACGGGCACAACATGGTTGTTGGGAACTTGGCAGGGCACTCTGTTCCAAAGTCCTCTTTAGTAACTCCATGAATAAATAACCAAGGGTCACCAGCTCTGCTAATAAAGTCTTCATCATTTTGATTTTCAATCTTCTCTCCCTCCTTTCTGTCCCCCTCTCTTTCCATCATTCTCATCCTGCCTGCTAATTAGGCCAGGTCTTCAGTTTCCCCGTCATGTGTGATATGAGTTTATCAGAGCTGCCTGTCAGGCTGCAGGGTTCAGAGCACGGTGTAGTTGGACCAGACTGCAGCCTGAGCCATGGCACAGCAAACAAACTAACAGACGAGAACTAAAAGAGATCCCACATGTTGTGGCTCAGAGATGCTGCTAAAAAGGCTCAGCCGAAGACAAAAATTTATTATGGGATCTTCATGGGACCACTAAACGATATTACAACTGCTGTCTGTATGCAATTGTTTCATTACTACTACTACTTATAGCAGTAAACAAGTACCACTAGACCTATGATTTAATTCAAAACATAAGTGAATAAAACTAAAGGTCATTTCATTCTTGCTTGATGTGAAGATAAATAAAAACACTTCCACAGGTTTTCAGAGAAGTGTTCTGCTGAGCACTTTTTCTGTTTAGTCTTTGAGAGGAGGGGGGTCTGAATTCAAAAGTTCATTTCACTGTCTCTTTCAGTAGATTATTATAATTTCCTTAATTCCTTTAAACACATTACGTCTTATAATAATTTGACCCAACATATGAAACATACAGCACATTAAGTCTTTTTTGATTTGACCCTCTCCTTTTTTATTTTCTGTAAGACAGTAAAAAAAAAAAAAACAGAGATGAGAACCTGATATTCACTGAATTTGACTTCTTTCTGTTTTAATTTTCAGGTTTTATTCTCTGATCTCAGAAAAATTTATATATATGTATACAGTATATGAATGAATACTTGGCCTCTCTCAACTATTTCATTCTTTCTTGGAACATTTTTTACATTTTCACTTGCAAATCTGACTAATTGAGGGCTGAATAATGTCGGAATAAAGTGTAATATAAATACTAAAGTATAGCCTTATAATATATTATTATTAGATGGACACATGCTGAAAAAGGAATAGCCTGAAACATCTGTACTTTAGTGGATTCATGGTTTTGAATTAAATAAGAAAAGTCCTTCAAATTTTTAGTATTATTTTCTTAAATTGGGCTTTTACAAAATTGAATAAGCTCTTGATGAATACATTTGGCTTATATGACATTGTTTGTAGAAGCTCTTCAAATGCATTTAGAAACAACACAAAGTCTTAAATTCATGTCTTAAATGATCCGTTTTAAGTCTATGGCTTCTTCAGAACAATGTTTGGAGTTTTATAAACCGAACAAAGCAGTCTGAACAGAGACAGCTACATTTATAAGATCAGTTATACATAATGTTGCATTTGTTTAAATGATGTTCATTTGTGTATAAGGACAGAAACAGGTAACTGCCATCCAGCACTTTTATCTACAGTAAATGAGACACTTTTCCTGTTGAGTTGAACAAGACAAAAGTTTATGATTCAGGGACAAAATGAGGAATACTATGAACATGTCTGTATGAAAATGTGGTACAATATTGCAATATACTTCACTTTCATTTTTATCACTATACATTTTGCAGCATTTGCTATGCAATTGTAGTTTGTTGTCTCATTTAAAATTAGCTTCAGTTGTGTGTGATTTCTGTATTTTAATGTTACATCTCTATTTTCTGTGATTTCCAGCCCTCTCCCCAGCAGACCCCTGTAGTGCATTCAAAAGAGGGCAGTGTAACCACACATGCAGTGGTTTTCTCTATTTCTGCATCTTACACACAAAGTTTTTATTTCTCTACACAACGTGTACATTTATTTTGGTCTAACTCTGAATCTTTTAAAATTAAATCTTTCCAGTGGCAACTTGTTTTTGTTTCAAACTGATAATCTATTTGTCCATGGCAAAATGGTTGGGGAAAAAACAAAGTGACTAATATAATTTCAACGGACAGAGTGAAAAACCCAGTGGTCAAGCTGTGAGAAAAAAAGCTGCACCTGGTAATTGCTGCAACACCCACTGACCCCTGTGCAACGTGCATCAACATACTCCTTGACTACATGTAAGAAAATTGCTTCATAGTTAGTGCATTATTGTTTCAGTGATCGCAGAGAGGTTGCCTTGCCTGGCCCTGGGTGGCATCATTAAAACAGTCTGGAGTAACACGTTTAAATCAGATGGCATTGTCACAGGTGTAGCTACTGCTGTTCATGCATGTGATTAATGTCCCCTTTTTTGATTAATTTCTTCCACTGGCTCAAAAGCCCTTGCATTTGTGATTAATGAACCTGCAGTCTAATATAATATAATAGTGGTTTGGTGCATATTTTGTATATGTGCATGTGTGTACTTTCTACGACTGGTAGCAGTGTGTGCAGCATCCCTCAAATCCCAGTCCAGTCAGTGGTCACAGCCAACAGTCAAGAGCATAGGAAATCACACACAAACACCTGGAGTCTCATTCGTAAAAGAAAAAAAAAAAAAGAAGTGTTTGTCTCACTATGGAGTCATGATAAGGCAATATACAGGGCGTGCTGCTAGAGTCAATCTTGAAAACAAAGACAAGAAAGACACTGGCACTGTCGTTGGATGTAAAGTTAGTGGCAAGCTGATATTTTATTCCACATATACTGACGTAGCTCTGGTCCCATGGGTCTAAGCTTCTATCTCCGCCTGCGGGCTGGGAAGAATATGATCAAGATACTGCAAATCAGAGCCTCACACTCTTCCTGTGTTCACGGAACTAAAGTGTATGGCTTGGTTATACTCACTGTTGACCTTTTGATGTCTAAGTCAATATTCTCTTTTTTTTCTTCTCAGGCTTCTTCCCTCTACACCCCACCTTCCCTATGTCCCTGGTGGTGACAGAGACAGAGGACACAGGGGTCTGTAATTAGACGGTTGACCCCGGGGCTGGGTTGTATGACCCCGGCAGCCGTGAAGCGCAGATCCAGCCTGATCAGATGAGTAGTTCTGAGGGATCAGTGGTTGAAAGACAGCCGCCTCCGTGCCTCAGCCAACCGAGTCACATTAGCCAGTGCGGCTGAGATGGGCACAGTTACAGGAGCCCAGCTGCCGAGCCCTAACAGAGCCACACACACACCTGTCTGGGTAGAGTACAAATATACAGACGCATGCTTTTCAAAATCCATAGGTCCTAATATGGCCTCTAAACCCACTACCTGCCACCACTCAAGGAAAGGAAAGGAATAGGTGGGGGGCTGAGGAGTAACCTGACACAGGTAGGGGACGGATAGTGCAGGGAGGGGATGGGAGGCAAGGGAGGAGCAGTGTTGGCCCTTGGTCAAGTGCCTTGTATTCCACAAACAGACCGCATCCAGTTACACTCTACCTGAGAAGGAGAGAAGGCCTGAGGAGTGGATTCAAAGAAAAGCATGTGGACCTCCCTCCCTTTGCTGTGCCTTCTGTGGCTAATGGAGACTTCACTCTTAGAAAATATTCAGATTTCAGGCATGTATACAGGGATTTAGTGAAAATCAAGGTCATTTCATGTGCAACTGTTTTCTTTTCAGCTGTAGAAGTATTAAAAAGGCTGTGTTGCCGTCACAGAGGTACAGACAAGCCAGTTGATAATTGGTAAATGTGGCTCAGCTGTCTACGATGCCTCCACTACTCGCTACACTAATTAAATGCAGCGAGATGGGAGAAAGGGAGGGAGTGTCATCAAGGACACACTGGGAGACATTCACCTGAGACGGCACAGTCACCGATGCTCCAGGCACATCAGTATGACCTGATCGCCGGCGCTGTTTGAAGTTATGACAGAGAGAGAGAGAGACAAAAGTGTCTGGATCTGAAACTGTTGCCCTTGGGGGAATAAAGAGATAGAAAGAAAGAGAGGAGAGAACACATGCAAGACAGCGAGGAGATGGGGACAGGGATAAAGAAAATTTTGGTAGATTTAGAGGAAACAAAGCAAAGAGCAAAAGGAAAAGCAGCCTCCACCTTGTCTGTGTGAAAGTTGAGGCCTCCTCTTTAGGATACTTATTTAGTCTCACTTTCCATTCCTGAGCACTCATTCATTCTTACCTCTGTACCTCTCTCAAGTCATCATGTTTACACAGACTGTTACTGCCATTTCCCTGTTGTCTAACCCGCCACTGTTTTTCCTCCTTCTTTCCCTTCTTTCTTTGTCTTTTTCCTGCTGGTTGGAAATCTGCAAGGCTTGCTCATCGGCGCCAGCCTCTGTTAATCCCCTCCCAAAGCACCTTAGCAACGCTAGGAATTTAGAGATGCTAAAAAAAAAAAAAAAAAAACCACGCACACACACATATACACACATAACAACTGTTCTTAACACTGGGCTCATATTGGCAAGAGTGGCCACATCTTGAGATGTGTGTGTGTGTGTGTGTTTTCCATAAGTAGTTCAGAACAATCTGGAAGGGTGTGATAACCAAGGATCTCTCAAGAGTGTGTGTGTGTGCGCATATATGCGTGTGTTTGAATGTCTATGTACAGAGTGGGAGTGTATGTTTATGTGATATAGTTCCTGTAACACCAGCAACCTGGTAATCACTACATGTAGTCACCTGAGATGCTCATTATCTAGTCTTTGTACACATTCTGTCTGTTCACTGAGTCTGTACCTCAGCACACACCATACACTGCTGGACCTGAGTCTCTCAAGTGTTTGCCTTTGTGTGGCTGGCCGCACACACCTAAATGAGTCAATGATAGACCGAGCGGTGAAGCGAGCGAACAAAATATAAATTATTACAGAAAGTGGTGAAACAGTTTATGTTATTATGGGCTCAACTTTGATGTCAGCCAAATGCCTTGATGGAAAAAAAATAAAATATAATCAATAAAGCAAGGTTACATCACTCATAGCAATTATGCTGTCAGTTATTTTTCATTTGTTGGCTTTGCGGTTTTCACACATCAACACAGACCCCCCCCCCCCCCCCCCCCCCCCCCCCCCCCCCCACCCAGCCCCCCACCCCTCTTTCTCTACCCAAAATCAATTACTTAGGGGCAATGGAACAATAATTGAGGGCACATTTAGGCCTTGAAATTAATACGTAGTTTAAATGTGAAAACTTTTCTGTGACTTCTCACTTTTAATCCTTAATTTACCTCTTAAATTGAATGTGGGAAAAAATGACGGAAAGGACAATATTATATTCTTAGGTGGAAATGAGATGCAAGAGTTTATTTAATATGGATTCTCTTTTTTTTTCCTGCAAATGCTACATAAGACAGAAAAAACAGACCATAAAATGAAAGAGTGCATAACAAAGACCTGTCCCAAAAGATGACATTTAACCCATCACAAGATCTTTACTAATAGTTTCTTCAAAATAGATATGTACATGACGTGCACTTATGCACAGGGCAGATGCTCATCAGAACTTCTTTCAATATATAATAAATATTTATTTCTGCCAGGGGTTTGTGTTCAGATGAAACTGTACCCACACTGACTCTGTCCAAAGATAATCTGGTCCTAGTGTCAGATCTGTACGTTTCCTACGCTGTGTTGGTCAACACACTCAAGGCTGTAGAAATATTCATTACAGGCATTTTGACGGATTTTACAAATCTGAAAATGCAGTGGGCTTGTGGAAAACATGCCAACTGAGAGACTAAGAGTATTAAGACAGTGAAGCTGGCTGCAGTGAAAGAAGATGGGAAATGAGAGCTGCTGCAGATGCTGCTTTTTATTTTTTTTGTTTTTTTTGTATGTGCTTTTGCTGAGATGGGTGAAATATGCCGTGGGGATGGTTTTGGTTTTTGTTGTGTTCGATCTTCAGGTAAGCCACATGCAAAACTCCACAGACTCTGAAATCAAACACTGTACTTAAATATAAAAGCATGGGCAATGAGAGAAGGGGGTTGGGCAATTTGAACACTTAAAATAGGTACCATCACAGGCAAAAGAGTGAATGGAGAAAATTTGGAGCTATGACTGTCACTGACATTTTCCAAAAGGTCTTTTCACCCACAGCATCCATCTCCTAGTGCTTGTCGTAATGATGGCCTGCCAGCAGAGGAGACAAGGTGCTATCTGTTAATCACAGTCCCCCCACAGTGATCCAAGTCCACTGGAGATAGCCATGATGGACACTTTGCTGGAAGAGACAGACAGAGAGGGAGAGAGGATATTGATTTGTAGGGATATCAAATGTCAAAAGTCAAATAAAGACATAGCAGAGCAAACTCCAGTTTCATATCTAAACTTATAAGAAATACTTACAATTCACAATGTGTACATATATATTCATCCAGAGAAAGCTGTGCACACACACACACACACACACAAGTACAAGATCCACTCTAGTGAATCCTTAATAGCCAATAAATTATGAATTCAATTACAAATTTATCAAATTTATCCCATACCTTAAACAGTCTGATAGCTGACAACGATCTAATGGCTCTGGAAACAAATTGGGTAGGGTTATAATCATTAAGAACAATTTATCTGTTCCTCTTGGACATATTGCTGTGACATACACATCCCTCACTTGTGCCAATCTAACCTATCTAAATGACCGGCTATTTTTGATCACTTGACCCTGCAGAGTTCAAAGGTCAGCCAGTTCAAACAGCTATCAGCGAGCTGCAGGTTGCAGCAGGAACCATAAAACTGCTGTTTCTTATCTGAACTCTTTGACCCCTCATTAACCCCAACTCTGCTGCTTTGAGAATTATCACCTGCCACATGGAAGCAAAAATCCTTTACAGCATCTGGTGGGTTTGCATGTGTGTGGGCCAGTGATAGAGAAACAAATCTGGGGTGTTGTACACCACACTTTATTGAGTGAATTGTGTTGTAGTGAGACTGTCAGTCAGACAGGGAGCTAGTTGTAATATAACATAAAAGAATAAGAGTAGAAGCCTACAGCTGTACATGGGCACAGTGATGCTTTGGGAAAAATGCTAGGGCAGCATGCTAACATGCTCTCAAGGATAATGTGGTCTCTCAAGTAACGTTGTCATGCTGTTGGGAGGGAAGCTGCTGATGGCTTGTGGGCAGTCACATTTTTAGGATGGCTGTATGATTACAGAGTCAGCTGGACAATAACTGTGTTGAGAATATAACACGCTGTGCAGTATTGCTTTGATTACATTAAACAACAGGCTTTGGCCAACTTACTGGAAATTCCAGAAAAATCAAAGCATCCCACAACTTACAAATCAGAAACTCACAATCATGACAACATCATACAGCATAAGTGGCATTGTGTTAAGCAAGTACAAAGTTTACACCTGTAATAGCTGTAAGAAACCCTTGTTTTCTAAGTGTACCCTGCTGTGCTGCAGCAGAACGGTTGGTAAACCTGACGTTGAACAGAAGGATGTGGACTGAATCATTATCTTAGCCACCCACTATATCATAATGCTAAAATGTTGGGATATGGCAACAGTGGCACACCAAATGTTGAGACCACTTCTGGAGAAAGTAGGACTGTCGTGTGGATGCTGCAGCGCTGTAAGAACTCCTAGCATGATGTAACAAGACAGATGATTTCCACAACTGAGTTTATGTTTGTGGAAAAAAATTTATTTGAGTTGGCTATATGATATCTGTCCACCATATTTTTAGTCATAACAATTTTCTTATACTTTTTAATGTAATTGGTTTAACAGAATTGCCATAGTTCCAGCTGTGACATTACTGATGCCATAACATCTACTGTAAGACTCAGTTTCCATTAAAATACCAACAACTTGCTTTGCACTGCTTCATTTGGATGGCATGCCCACTTGTTTCACCTTTTCTCCCACCTATGAGCCTCATGCCATTTCTGCACTAAACACAAAAATACCAAACAAAGATATAAGTAAATAAATACAAATGAAAAAAAAAAAAACACTTAGGAATGCTACAGAGCTGCCCACTTTTATTATAACTGCTGTGTTATGTACAACTTTAATATAAATGCTACTCCCAGTGTCCTTGGTTATAAACCTGTCTCTGACACAATAAGTCTGTACTAATTTACTTTGCTTAATAAATATACCCCTGAATTCCAATGAATGGAAATATTTTTTCCATTGTAGGAAGGGTCATGTCTCTATACCGCAGAGAAGTCACAGGTACAAGGCTGGGGGGAGGGGTTTGGCGTTAAACACAGGAAACTACTGATCACAGTTTGTCTCCTACAAATGCCAGTTCCTTTACTTATGCTTTTTTAGCCTAATTATAACTAAGACGTTTTAGTTGCATAAAGTTAAAGCTGCCTTAACAGACTTTTTTGGCCACTTGGCGGCAATAAAACAAGCTGAACACACAATACAGACGTACAAACAACTTTTAAAGTTGGCAAAAGTTTGTACAGACTGTTGTGTGCAGCCCAAGGGACAATTTTGGCTTTTTATCTGGGAAATGCTCCAATGTGATCACCAACTAGTTGCTAACTGTCTGACTGCTGTCTGGTGCTGAGGGCGTAGTCTCTTTATTAGAAGTAAAAGCAGCTGCCAGCTGTGGTGGAAAAGAAAGTCAGTGAGAATGATGTCTGTGAGCAATAAAACCAAAACAATGAGCTTAAACAGCGAAAGCTAATAGAGCTGAGGAAACAGAGTATAAATAAATACATTTATAGCAATTCTTAACATAAATATGATGATTAGTGCAGCTTTAACAGTGCACAAAGGGGGCAGATCAAAAACTTTTATGTAAATAATTTTCAGCCACATTTTTAAAAAATGTATTCTATTGATTGGATAAATGAATTTACCCTGCTAAGTTATTTCACAGCAGGAATAAGTATACCCTTCTTCAGAACAAAATCCATGAGACTAAATTTAAATCCACTGTATAACTTGGCCTTACTTTACCTGCAGACCATTTTATTCTCAGCTAATTTTTCAGCCTCTTTTGTTCCAGAGTTGGGACAGATCCCTCAGAGGGAACTGAGAAACATTTTGCAGAACTGGAAGGGTTGAATAACACTATGAGAGGTTTATAATCTCTGGACAGACACACAGAAATGTTGGGTTTTTGAGATCTTAATGTTTGACTAAGTGTAAATGAAGACTAAGTGTTGTAGAGACCTATGTACTAGCTTGATAGGGATCTGTTGGGAGACTTTGGACTCATGAGCCTGGTAAAATCCTGCAGCCTGGCCCTTTTATTCAGTGATGGACACTGAGGCCACTCAGTATGCTACATCACCACCATCCCCCTAAAAACCCCCATCTTCTTCAAACTTATTCTTTCCTTTCTCCTTATTCCGAGGTTCCTGTGGAGTGGCTGGTTTTGTGTGGTCCCAGCACTGTCCCGTTTTTATCACTCCTCTGACGGACTACCCCGGTCCCCCTCGCACCTGCACCGCTCCCAGGTCCCTACAGGAATGCGCTGGGGCTTGTAATCGCCTTTGTGGATGCCATTGAGTTGTACGGCTGACTGAAACTTCCCAACCTCACAGCGCGCTGGCCGCTGAATGGGGCTCAGCGTGGGGCGGCTCTCCAAACCACGGTCGCTGCCAAATTCCTACAGTGGCGCTCCACAATCACTCCCACACAGGCCCCGATATACCGCCAGGCAGGAGGGACGAGGTGGGGGACGGTGGATCGGGACTTGGTGGTGGTGGTGGTGGTGATGATTGTGTGTGTGTGTGTGTGTGTGTGTGTGTTGGCCAAAGAGATGCATAGGAAAAGTCAAAATGGAACAAGACTTGCACTTTTATGCATTATATCGCCACTCTGGATGCACACAGCGCAAACATTTTTGGCTTCACAATAGCTGCTAAAATGAAACAGCGATGTAGTCAACAGTAAACCATTTAAAATGTATTTTAATATCTCACCTCCTGCCAAAAGGCTCCAATGCAGATTCTATTCCAACAACGGAGAAAACTGAAAAATTGAAAACAGAACATAAACAAGTGTTTGGTGAATGCTGGACAAAGTTGGAAAATAAAGCAATTTCTCATAACTTTCGGTACATTTGTGCTGCGTTTCGGTGCATTAGGTCTGTGTGCCGGCATATAGTGTGGTAGCTGTGGGTAGATAGAGCAGCACCGCAGGATTAAGAGGCAGCAAGATTGTTAAACATGTCAACGTGTAATTGCACGATAAGGCCCTTCCGAGGAATTCATTGGCCCAGTTGCTTTCTCTATTCCGCGCTAATCTCGCCCGGCACATTCGCTCTGTGCAATCTGTCTCCATAATCTTCTGTGACAGAGCGGGCGACGTGAGCAGCCTGCTTGGTAATTTTTTTAGGAAAGGGGGGAGGGCGCGGAGAAAATATGCAGAGGCGTGATAAAGTGACGCTAATTATCCCCATTTAGGACAGGGAGTGCAAAGGATCGGGGCTTTACGAGCAACCGAGTGTGCGCTGGAGCTGATGGCCTCCTAGCACGGAATATATCGGTGGCTACAAGATAAGAGCATCGCACGGTGGAGAGATTTATTGGCCGGTCAGCGCACACAGACACACTTAGAGCAGCTACCGTCGCTGACACATAGCCTGTTCACGCTGCACCCCTACACTTTGCGTTCTTCCACCTCAAGGTGTAATTTATTCGGGTTAAATTTGCCAGAACGCTCCTCTTTTAGCCTGGCGATGCGCCGTGACGCGCTCCGCCTCTCCGGGCTTTCAGTGTTAATCCGCATCTCTTCACATCAACAGATAAGATGGAAACAGATGCTAAACGCACGGGGAGGCCATCCCCTTCGAGGTGTACTGCGAGGAGATGTCTCCATAGATGCGATTTATTTAGGGTTTTGGAATTTAAACTAATTTCCAGACATTGTTCCCCTGATTTCTTTCAGTAAATTAATGCGCAGGCAGATGTTACACGCTTTACTATGAGGGCTAACAGGTTTAATTGACATACCATGCAAGTCTTTATCAGTGTGAAATACGCCCTTTAACTATGTATTTGAGATTAATTGATTTTTTTAATGCCTAAGTATGCATAAATTTCCCTCATTTGCGTGTATATGGCGATTAGCCTGTATCTACATATGAGGCCTAAAGGCAATAAAAATATACATGTCAAAACCAGCTGTGACCTGTCAAAAAAAATGAAGCCATTATCAGACTAATTTTCATCATTTTAAGAGGATTAATAGCTAATCTCACTGACATGGGTATCAGGTTTTTTTTTTAAGCATCACTCCGATCCATAGGTGTTTTTCTTTTGTCAAAGGCACCAAAACTCTTGAAATTCTGGCGAGTCACCTGTAACAGTAAAGTCCGGTCTGTGCAACAGTTTGGAAGGATGGATCAATGGATCGAAATATTTCATGCTGTTTTGTGCAGGGAGTGAAACTTCTATCTTGATAAAGTCGCATTAAGATGCTCCCCCTCCCCCATCTGTTGTTAGTGGTCGTAATAAATTTAAGATGATTGCTCAACCCCACCTTTCCCGCTTGTGCCTCACGCAGTTTTGCCCCTTTCCTTGTCATGTGCAAAATACAGAAACATCTCTCTCACCGCCTTCCATCTTCTCAGATGATGGGAGCACGCAGGAAAGACAAAACCCTGTTACTGTGCTTAATTGTTAAACTACTAGTTTATCATAGTCTAACACCAAGACAAACCAAAGTGCACTTAAATAATTTGAGACTTCAAAAATGTTCGTATTTTATGTCTGTTGGTAGTAACCAATATAAAATTCTGATTTATTTTCTGACTACACTTTCTTCTCCCAAGTAAAATAAATTTAATAACAAATGGATGATAACGAGGATGATCATTATTTTTTTTTTATGTCTGAGTCTTATGAATTGTGTCCAATAAGAAGCAGGGACATAACATCCAAATTTGTAATTCACATGGAAAAGATATGAATCTGTTTTAATGTTCTGTTTTATATTGATATTTATATTAATTTATAAATTAGCCTGAGCTATGAGCCCATATTTAAAAGCTCAATAAGCGTCTATAGCTTTTTAATAGATTAAGTGTTCAATGGAGAGCATTTCGTTATCAGAAATCTGATAAAGAGGTGGAGGTCTGACACAGCTTTGCAATTCGTTAAGCAAAATGTAATTAGTGATCACAACAATAGTAGAATATACTAGAAATAAAAAATAAATAATAGTTTTTCCTGCTTAAAGTCGCTGTGAAAGTCACATCACCTAAACACTTAGAAAAGGAAAGATGAAAAACGTTAATAGCGTAAATTCAGGAAAATCTCCTATTCTCGCTATTAGCATTAACAGGTGGTTTGTCCTATGAGGCCTCCGTGTACTCTGTATTAATATTTATATTATGTTTTTAAAGAAAATGTTGAAAACAAACATGTAAAAAAGTATATTCTGTCGATATAAAATAAGAATGGGTGACCATCAGGTTGGCCTAGATTTAACAACGACTCGCTTATTTTTTGGACTCCACTCCACTAAAATAGCAAAAAGTTTGTAGCAATTTATAATTACATTTTTAATTAGCCCCATAAAAGTTTGGCTCATGAAAGAACGCCAACCTCCCAGTCCTTAGAGGCCTTTTACGCACAATTACGCACAATTAGTCTATTTAAAAAGCTCGTGGGATCTGTGTCCAGCACCGGTGTGAAAATTTAAAGAGGTGGCTACTTTTCCTCAAGATAAAGGTTTGATGATATTCGTGTGTCCTAACACGTGAAAACATAAGAACATTGTTAAAATAATCAATCTAAGACCCGTTTTCTTAAGAATCAAAGCAACATCTTGTGAAATTTATTCAGTTCTTCTTCATTGCAATGTCAGGGCTTTTCACTTGCAGAAAAGCACTTAGATTACAACAGCAGTTGCCCGTCATTCTTCGAAATATTAAAATTATTCACAATTTACAATAATTAGAGTATTACAATAAAAAGAGATGATTTCCAAGAATTAAGACACAGGCTGCTGCAAATGAACACAAATATTTAAAGAATGTAATTTTCCCATATCTTTTAAAGCACTTTCTTATGATTATGACACGTTATCTCGTTTTTCAAATAACTTACAAGACCCCCACCCAGAATTATGAGAAAATGGAACCAAAATACCCCCATGTGAACCTGGTATAACCCTCAACTAAGACTGTGAAGTAGTAATGGACAAAAAGATGATAGCACAATACCCAATATCTCAGCATCATATTCGTTATATAATTCCACTGGTGGCTATTCAAAAAGCCAAGATGAATATGCTATTTACCCTTCATTTACAATATCATAAACATTCTGTACAAAATGCAGGTAGTTCTTGGGACCGGGGTTATTTAGAAAAGAGGTAAATATTTGGTTATGTGTTCGTTTGCAGTTTTCAATTATTCTGTGAGTTTTAAATGTGTGTTAGAGGGACCGTCCCGTTCACTCCAGCCGTGGCGCTCTGGTAATGCTGCGGCAAGGCATGGAGTCTACTTTGCATTGACGGGTCCCCTGGCTCTCCGGTCGGTAAATACATGCTTATCATCTCTCTCAAGTCTCCGGGGCAAGGACCCCGTGAGTGTGTGCTGCTGACGGGAGGGCTTACACTCGGCTCCGACTTCACTAGCGACCCTAACGTCCCCATGGCAGCTGAGGAGGAGACGCCGGAGCCTTGGTGCTGTGTGTAGGTGATCCCGCCGTAGCCGGATGGAGAAGCGTTCATGTAGCTCTGAGAGTTCGAGATGGGGCTGTACTGCAGGGCTGTCATGTCGTAGCGGTGCATGGGCTGGGGGTTGTGTGAGTGATGGTGGTGTGAGTGGTGGTGGTGGTGCGCTCCGCTCCCTGGATGCTGGCTGTAGGCTAACTGTGCCTCCTGCATCATCGCTGCGGCCGCCGCGGCTGCAGCCACCTGACCCGAGTACGCACCGTTCGCCCAGCCATTCATGTGTGCGTAGCCGGAGCTGGCGGAACCTCCGTGACCCCCGGGGCTCTCTAACCTCTGCCCGACCCCAGATGAACTCATGCCGACACCTAAACCAACTCCACCGCCCCCACTGGGCCCCGAAAGCAGTCCACTGGCAAGGGAATATTTGTCCTTTTTCAGCAACGTCTTGGTCTTCCGTCTTGGCCGGTACTTGTAATCCGGATGCTCCTTCATGTGCATGGCTCGCAAACGTTTAGCCTCGTCGATGAAAGGGCGCTTCTCAGCCTCGGACATCACCTTCCACTCGGCGCCCAGCCGCTTGCTGATCTCCGAGTTGTGCATTTTGGGGTTCTCCTGTGCCATCTTTCTCCGCTGCCCACGGGACCACACCATGAACGCGTTCATCGGTCTCTTCACCCGTTCCTGATTCGCTTTGGACCCGCTATTCGGCCCTGTTTGCCCCGTGGTCGTATTCGTTTGGGGGCCGGGGGAATGGAGGTCAGTTTCCATCATCATGCTATACATTCACCTGGTTTTATACTTCGCCACCAGCAGAGAAAAAGTCTATTTCAAAATACGTCAGGCGCGCACAAGATCGGGTGCGCACAGAATGACTGGGTTACAAAATTAATATTCTAACCCCCAATGAATCAAATACGATAAAAATAATCCGAAAGGCATATGAAATGTTTTCCAACCAGTATTTCACCCTGTCTTCGTCTGTGTTGGTTCACATCCACTGTGATAGAATGCGCATTTGAGCCACTTTCCTTGTCGGAGTTGAGAAGTTGGTTAAAGCGGCGGCCATATGATGCGCACTGACAGCGGTTAAATGAGCCACAAGCGGCCAATGAGGCTGTAGCAGCAGAATGATTTGCATGGCGTTTGGTCAGGTGACTACAAGACCATAGAGGAAGAACACACCGGAGGAGGAGGACGAGGAGGAGGAGGCAGAGAGGAGGGTCAATCCCACAAATAGCACAAGGCATTTGAAATTTCCAAATACGCTCTCGGAGTCTTCAACTAAACAAAAATAACTAAGATTTGTTATCAGTGATGTAGCGGCCAAATAGTGGGTGCTGTCTGTGATGAGTCAAACATATATCAACATATTAAAAAAAACAGACATGGGAGCCGAATTTTAAATACAGCTTCCATATTAAGCAGCAGTGAAGAAAAATGATTTTCACCATCCACTTTCTCTTTATCTTTGCCCTTCAAAGTCAGAACATTTTCTCCCACCAGTTTATTATTGAATTTACTATGTGCACTAGACGCCTGGGCCCAACTGTATTTTCCTGCACTGGAATTACGCTACACTTTACACAAACAAATTGAATTTCAGACGACCTGATACTGAACCGGTACCTTTCAAATGCATTTTCAGACTGCCCCTCTCTCTCTTCGAGTATGCAATTACGGTATGTAATAGTCTCAATACAGAAAATGACGTGAAAGCGATTTGGAAACAGTGTTGGTGTAAGAGGAGAAGCCCATAAGGATGGATAGCCATATAATGACGTGAAATTGCCGGGGCAAAGCGCCGTTATCGCCGTCTGCTGGTGGTGGTGACTGCGTCCTGGCCGTGTCTCGGGGCGCAGCTGAACAGGGAGAGAAAGGCGACGTGGAAACTCATCTGCGTGGACGTTTCTATGTGGCTGTTGCATTTTATGTCTCCAGTTTAACTTCCAGTGGAGCAGCCCGTTTGTAAACCATGACAGAGAAGCGGTTTATGTGTCTTCGAGTCCGCGCATATATAATCCAGATTTCACAGCTGACCTCCTCTGAAAAGCCCAATCAACCTCTAATTGAAAGGGAAAACGAAAAACCACTTCCCGCGGCGAGACTAACGATTTAATCATTCTATCGTTCTTTGCTGTTTTTTATTTTAATTAGAGCTTAGCGTGATATAGCCCTCTGTTTAGGGCCTGAGGGAACGGGATCACTCGGACGGATCCATGCGTCTTTGGTAATAGGGTTAACGGGATATCACAATGGTCAATAAACGTTTCCAGTGGTTCAGGCCATGTGGCTTAAGGCCCGAGAAAGATGACAACCCGGAGAGGGCGTTGATTACAAACGGGCAAACATAAAAGGAAAACAACACCGACTGTGCGCTGGTTTCTTGTAATAAAGACATGGAAATAAGACTCAAATTATACTCTCTCAATACTGATACAAGCACCACATGACAGTGAAATTCATTCAAAATATGCAGCCTATAGATTTTATAAAATTTAACAGTAAGGATGAATATTTTAACCAGAGCAGGCAGGTATGTAGCAGAATTACCAGAAAGCAACATAAAGCGAATTGAAGCAAATTTGTGATTTGAAATTTTAATAAATACATTTTCAGACTCTGTTAAATTTGAGTTTTTAAAAAAAAACATATCCCTATAATTGAAAACAGGTTCAAATGTATTCAAAGAGATGTTTCATGTAGTATCAAAAAATCTGATCAAGTTATTTAGGAATTAAACGAGAAAAGCCTTTAAATAATATTACTAATAATAATACTAACTGCTGTTATTGGTTGGATTTAGTGTTGCACACAGATGATTAGCCTTTACAATGACACTGGGACACCGGTGTTTACTGTCTCGGTCATGTCCAATGATTCATTCCTTTTTTCTTTTCTTTTTTTTTTTTTTAAACAAACCCTTTTTTCAAACCTCGTCGGACCTTTTGCGCGGCCCCTGCAACACGATGTGCGTGCACCGCAACGATGGTGCACGACTGAGGCCAAGGGTCAAAGCATTTACCCCTCACCAACACCTCACACAACAAAGAAATATATAAATAAATGAATTATTGTAAATATATAGGCAACAACCACGAGCGCCCAGACTCCTGCGCAGCGACCAGTGGGTCCCATTAAGCCATTTAGTTCTTCCATCATTCCTCCATCCCCCATCCACAAAAAGTAACAAAACCCTAGGATCATAGTTTTCCCCTTTAATCTTTTTCCTTTTCTCCTAAAGCGGTTAACCTGAGCCGCTACAACTATTTCCACTTGTGGTTCGTGGCTGTGCGTTTGTGCACAAGCCAGTACGCGTGCAAGTGGGTGGTGTTGGCTTGAGGGACGAAAGACAGAATTGTGGTTACCTGGATTATAAACTTGCATCAGATGGGTTTATTATTAAACCAAGCCCAGGAGAGAAAGTACCTGTTCTCGAGCTTCACTTCACTCACCCCCAAAAATCTAAAGATGTGATGTTCAGCCCCCCTACTCCCACCCGCGTCCCCCGCCCACTTAAATAAATAAATAAAACAGAGAATCGTGTAAAGTAAATATCAACAGCCACAACAGTCAAGCGATCATCTTTTAATAAAGACTTCCATAATTTATGGTATTCTACATATGTTTCAGCTAAATAAAGGCGGTGGAGCCGATAATGTCACTTCCTAAAATCTGAATGAGTCGCCTCCAGAGCAACTGGTAGCACCTGGAGCTGCAGAACTGCGTGTTCTGTACAGTCAAACCCTGGTGGAGCTCACTTGCCCCAAAATACGACAGGCTGCAGCTACAAAGACATCATCTGCACTGAACCGAAGACAGCAGAGCGCAGACGCTCCGAAATAAAGGTTCCCAATAAAGACACTTATTTCAGTACGCGCAATCACTGAGACCAGAAAGAGCTCAAGTTCGCTTCACACCACAATTTTCGCTATTAATCTCATTCCGTGTTTACGCAAAAATAATTTTTTACGCACAACACATGTTAACTGATACAGTACATGTACACGTAAAGTATTTATACAACTGCCTTTTTATGTACGGAATTGTCATATGCAAACTTACGCATGTTCCCCTTGTCCCCTCTACTCCAGACCAAGTGGGCAGATTTCTCCCTTCATTCTCCTAAAGCCGTCCTAAACCCTCCAAAGCTTCATGTAAGACCGGTACTCCCACTACAGTCTGGCCGCTCGAGTGCCAAGGCCATCCATGCCCGGTGCCCAAACCCACTACTCAACACATACTGAGGGGCAGAGACAAGAAGAAATGACATTTATTATACACTCTAAAAAAGACAATTCCAAGTTATTGTTTCTCTCTGCGAAAGGGGCTTGCTTCTAACATAATGAAGCGTCTTTTGTGCGGTACGGAACAATACAAAACAAGTATTCTAATAAATAGCCACTTTTTTTTTGGCTCTCCAGGATGAATGGGCTGGAGCGGCGGGGTTCTGAAAGGCAGCTGTGCCGCATTCGGGGAGGAGGGGCGAGGACTTGGCGAGGAGCCCCGCACCCCCTTCGCCTCCTCCTGGATACTGACTCCCATTACTGATCCTGGAACAGAAAAGGACGCAAAGAAAGAGGGGAGAGGGGAGGGTGGAAGGAATTGACTTTCGAGGCTGTTTTTAGTCAGGGCATACACCATTTCAGCAATAAAAACCTGGAATCATCAAATGTTGCTTCATACATCCACAGTATGCAATTAGCATTAATTTATGTGAACCTGCACTGCTTCCAAGCATGTGGTTCTGACAGCTTCTATGTGGGGGGAAACAGACACAGGGACATATATACTACTATTACACATAAAAGGTTTCCCACTGGAAGCTCAGTGTTGGTGTTTCTTCTCAGTCTAATCCTCACATGTCCCATTTGTTTTACAAACAGCAGCAGCAAAGCCTGGTTGAGCAGCTCCGTCATTGTTAATGAATCCGGCACACTGCTGCCCTGACCCCTTCCTTCGCCTGCTGCGGCATCTTGGCTTCGGGGCTACCAGAGCAGACAGACCCTGACTTTCCTCTGCTATACCTGGCAGGTGTCTTTACTTCTTCACACACCAACCTGCTTACCTGAGTCAAGGGTAAAAATGAAAGTAATTTCCCTTGAAAGTAATTTCCTGGCTTTCTATTGTTTAGGAACAAGGAGCGAAGGCAAATCAGCCTCCTGGGGATGCTTTACTACAAAAGTGACAATTTATTGCTGTTTAAAGACTTGGAAGGATTAATGGACAAACAGTTGGAAAGCATTTGGTTGGTCACACCTAAATTTCCTCCAAAATCTGTCATTTGACTGTAAGTTTAAATGTAAGCTGCCTCTCCAAATCATAAGAGATTCCCTGACATGTTATGATAAAACACTCAACAAGCCAAATGCAGCTAACCAACGTTTTTATTTACTTCCTGCCTTAGAAACAAAACCTAACTGCAGATTTACAATATCTATATCACATAATTTTTTCAATTTCAGTGAAGATCAATCAAATCAATACTACACACAAACCACACATACAGGAGACTGACACAAAGCAGTAAAGCTAAGTAAAAGTGTATGTTGAAAATATTGGGAGAGGGGATGAGATAGCAAAACAGAGCAATAGGGTCAGCTTCAGGCTAAAAGTCTTGAGGATAAAAAGCGAGGCAATCAGCTAAAAGCCCTAACTCATTTGTCTCCATAACATGACTCAAAAAACACAATTCAACAGCAGCAACATGAGGAAACAAACAAGCATTACAGAAAGTCAGGGGATTTACACTCCCACATAAAATGCATGAAATATGAGTATTTTATTTGCATTTAGACACTTTCTTTAATCATCTTTTCTTGGCAGCACTCAAATTTATGGGGCAGACGTTTGTGCATGAAGCATGGAATCTGGTTTGTTCTCATGCATATTTCCACATTTAGAGGAGAAAAGGAAAAACAATATAATTTTATTGGCCACCAAAGTGGAAAGTTAGGACCCGATTACAACTGGTTGATACTCAAGATGTCCCAATATATTTTAGAAAATAACATAATGTATCATGTCCTTATTAAGTTTAGAACAGGATGGTAACCCCAAACTGCCAAACTGAAAGTGCGATTTTTCACAGAGACAGCATAACATGCCATTCAAATCTGGGGCACGCTTGTCTACAAGCAATTTTGTTCTTTTGTTGCTGCATGTGCTCTATTTTCATCTTCTTCTCTTGTTAGAATCGTAAGAGAAGAGCATATAAGCGCCTGATGGAGTGGTGAGTCAGAGACAGGATGACATGAACAAGTAAGGAGAGTAAAAAAATAAAAAAAAATAAATAAATAAAAAGAGGGAGAGAAGGAGTGAGAGAGGGAAGGAGAGAGAGAGAGAGACCAGGGAGGCCAATGTCAATCCCACGGCAAACAGCAGTGGATAATCATGGGCTTTAGGAAAACACTGTGTCCATAATGCTATTACTCAGGATTACCTACTCCAGCAGAGAAGGCGAGACTCTCTTCACAATGTGCCACAGACCTTTCAGATAATCATCTTATCACAGATGACAAACCCAGAAGAAACATCCCATTATTCAAGAAGGGGGGAAAAAAATCTACAGCATGTTTGGATGAAGACATATTGTAAGCCTAAATTATTCGAGTGGAAAAATATAAGATTTTGAAATTAGAACGCCAGTCTCTTCCCGGCATTCTCTCTCTCTCTCTCTTCCATTCTCTCACTGTCTCTTTCTCCCAGGGCTCTTTCTCCTTTTCCTGCAGGGCAATTAGAGACAAGATTTTATGCATTGTTCAGCTTATCAATTAGCCATAACACCTTCCCCTCTGATTGGTCTGTAATGAACGTAATGGTTTTAACAGTCAGGAGTTGCAACTCTTAGAGCTACTGTGCTAATGGTGTCGCCACAGCGATGGAGTCACAGTAACAGCTCTGTGGAAAAGCAGGAAGGAGGAGGTGGAGGTGGAGGTGGGTGTGTGTGTGTGGGGGGGAGTCATCTCTCCCTAACACATCTCTAATTAGAGCTCACAGTCAGTCATTACTGATGTAATAGGGTGTAACACTAATGGCTATCAGACAAGCCCCCACAAACAACAGAGGGGGGCTCTTGTAAGGTGAGAGGAGCAGAAAATTTATGGAGGAGGGAAAGAAAAAAAAAAAAAACAAATCAGGAGACCATGGCGAGGAGACGGGATGAAATGGAAAGTTGGGGTAAGGAGTGTTAGCTGAGGGGGATGGGGGGGTCAAGGAGTGAGGTGAGTGATTAGTGCCTAGCAGCAGAGAAGGTTTTTAAGCACAGTAGTCAGACAAGGTCAGAGCGCATTAATGGAAAGTCTTTCTTTGATGGTGGCAAGATCTGTCGTGTTAGACACTGGTCATATACAAAGAACGACAGGATAAAAAAATGGAGGAGAATTAAGAAGGCATGAGCGTCAGAAGACAGATAGAGCCAGAATGACAGTGAGAGAGGAAAGCAGCAAGACTGCCTCCTAGTTAACCACTTTGGCACTTAGACCTTGTTAGCACTGATGCACTCTATAGCCCATTCAGCTAGTGATGCATGTTTTTGCACTTTTCAGTACTAAATTGCTGTGGCTGCAGCAAAACAGAGTGACACAGGTAAAGATAAGGTGACAGAAAACTGATGGGAGGAATGAAAAGTGAGAGTCTTGGAGACATACAGGTTCTAAGCACATTTTGTCTCATGGGAAGAACCAGAAGTTTGAGTAACGTTTGCGAAACAAGATTTGTAGAGGATCTTTATTTTAAAATAGCTTTATTTTTGTGTAGATGAAGAACTGCTCCACATAATCAAAAGGGGCACTGCCTGCAGCGTTACTATAAAGCGTTGTATGATCAAAGCGAACAATGTTACTGTGAAGAAACTGCTGTTGTGCGTTTACTTTAATCAGGAACTGAAAATAGTTTCAATGCACAAATCTAGTTAACACTTAAACCTAAGAGTAAGCAGCATTAAAATACGCCATTTCATATCAAAGTGGATGTGATGTAGCAGAAAGCCACATTAATAATTTATTTCCAGTTAGGGAAGGGCCCATCATGTTGACACCATCTTTGCAGGTTGTACATTGGTGTATCAGTTTTGTTACAAGTCCCCTTCCCAGACAGTGGTTTTGTGGCTTAACAGTTAAATTCACTTGACCACTCATAAGCCATTTGAGAAAGCAATCTCACCACAGGATCTATTCACTAGCTGTTCTGAAGCTTTTGATCTCATCACAACCTGAAATTGTGTCTATGGAATTACAGATGTTCAAATTTCCAATTTTTTCAGAGCACTTTGAGGACCAACAAGTCCTCTAACCTAAACAGCACTTGTTGCTACTTCAGAAAAAACATCGAGCTTACTAGATCTTTGTTGTCATAGTAACAGTCATACACCATATACAACCTTTCCCCAGCAAGCGTACCGTAAGCACACCAGACGCGTCATGGACATTTCATTAGATTACACAAAAAAAAAAAAAAAACTTGCTTATGTTTAGACAAAATTGTGGTTTGGATTAAAGTAACTTCTGTCATCATGGTTACAATGACAAATGTTAAACCAAAGCTTCAAAAACAAATTGAACACTGGTCTCCTGTGTCAAAATCCTGTGC
Source organism: Mastacembelus armatus (assembly GCF_900324485.2). NCBI lineage: Eukaryota > Metazoa > Chordata > Actinopteri > Synbranchiformes > Mastacembelidae > Mastacembelus > Mastacembelus armatus. The sequence goes on along the minus strand of NC_046653.1, from coordinate 17,738,554 downwards.
TTCACTTTACATTATTGGTTGCAATAACCTGCTTGGCACAAACAACATACTGACTCTTTTTTTCTGTTACAGGATGACTCCCATAAGGACGATTCATCATTTTTGCCTTTAAAAGCCAACATGTATGACATGTAAGAACAGGCACTCCTCTGGTTACAATAATTAATCACACTGTTACAAAAACAGCTTCCCCTATTTATCCTTTTACCACCATATAATTAAAGTAAACATAATAAGCAGGATGACGCAGTTTTCATGTGGCATTGAGATTCAACCGAGGGAGAGTTAGTTTACAACTCACAGATCAAGTTGGACGGTGGAGCCACAGACTAAAATGATGCTGCCACTACTTGGACCCTGTTAGTCAGATCTACTAAGGATTAAATGAATGTGCAGATTTCAGAGGTAAGCTTTGGTATGCTTGACTGCCAGGCTGCATTGTTTCAGTAGTGTCATTGTTGGCGTTTCATTTATGCATCATGGAAGAAAAGTAGCTAACTCCACTAATACATCAGCACATGTTGGAAAACACTTGTAAAAACACTAAAAGTCATCTTTTCTCATCCCTTAACTTGATTGTCCCTGGATGTTACATTAACCCTGCTGTTCAACACATCATACAAACTCAGATTACCGGGGAAGTTGACTTAACCATGTTAATGCTTCAACCGCACACTACCCTGCATTTATTTCTAGATACTGAGTTATACATACTATGGCAAATGTCTCTGTATATCAGAATATCTAGAATACATACAAGCAAGGGGAGCACTGAGTGATCCAGCCGTTAATTATAAAATCAACTTACACATCCATTTTCTTGTGACAGGACCAAATTCCTAGTTTTCTGTATTTCCACCAAGGATATGAGAGTGAGCCTTGGAAGAATACTGAATGTATAACCTATTGTGTAGCTTTACTAACAACAGTGGCAGCAGGCTTGGCCTTTGAGGAAGCTGCAGGACTTCAGGGGGGCTCTCTATTCCTGAACTCAGCCTTGAAAGTGTGTTTGACTATAAGTGTGTGTGTGTGTATGTCTGAGACTTGGGGGGGCTCCTCAGTTGCCTAAGTATAGTCCCTCACCCAGAATTTGAAATAAGGTCATCGTCCCCGGGAGGCCCCAAGTCAAAGCGTCCCTTCTTCACCTGCCCTTTAACTCTCCTCATTGCCTCCTTTTCTTAAATTAACTCTTCACCTGGGTCCTGTGTTTCCTTCATTCCTTATTTCTTTATCACTCCTTCCATTTCTCTTTTGTTTATACAGTACAGGCTGATTTCTCTGGTACAATTCAGAGAAAAACACTTCTCAAAGGCAGCATGAACACCAAAGAAGAAGAACATCAATATGACTCACCCTCTTCAGTATATATTGTCCTTCTCTTCAACAGTTGGAGCTTGATTTTGTTTGCTTGTTTTTGTTTTTTTTTTTTGCAAAAATAAAAAAGAAGAGGCATCCATTATTGCCGTTGGGGCATAAAACTGTAATTTGATTGGAGAAATGAATTTTATGGATTAACGAAACAATAAAAACAAAAATGGCATCGTTAGTAGATAAGGCAGGTAATAAGTGTATTAAAGCTTGTGGTCTGTGTGTATGTGTATCTGTGTCTAGAGCAGCACAGATGCATATCCAATAGGACGGAGAGTGAGTAGGACAATAACACACCATTCTTATGCTAATCAAGGAGGCCATTAATGTTTACATTCAAAATCAGGCCTTCCAAAGAAATACATTCACTCCCTGCTAAACTAGGATAATTAGTTCCCTCTTAAACCCATATTCCATTAACTCAGGTGAATTCATCTGAGTTTCATCAAATTTCTGCTTCATTTTGCATGATAATGCAATTTAAAAGCAAATGACATACTCAGACTTCTCGGGGAGGGAGAGCACCTATGAGAACGGAATATATGTGTAAAAAGGCTTTTTGTTCTATTTTACATCCATCTGTAAATATTTAAAAGTGTTTCCTATAATTCAGTGTGACTAATTTATGCATAAATTATTATTTTTTTATGTAAACAGCTTATTGGTGATTAATGGCTGTCGTATTAAATGCTCCCTGCTGCTTTTTGGAACACTTTGAAAATATGACACTTTATATTACAATGTCACCCTGAATTTTCTTACTTGAAGGGGCTCATGCTTACAGAGAAACCCCAAAATCAACAGCGAAATAAAAGTCAACTACCTTTAAGCCTCAATTTGCTGACTGAAATACTTGTGTGGAGGGAATGTGAATCTAAAGGTGTACGGATTCACATTTTTTTTTCTTGAAGAATAGTTCTGCAGCATTTAGACTATTCTCACCCAACTTCATGGCACCAATAACACAAACAGCCAGAGAGAAACTTGGCTCGACCGAGTCACTTATCCTGCGATGTGTGAATGTATGTGTGTGTGTGCGCACGAGATAGTGTGTAATGTGTGCATGTGTGAGAGGGAGTAATTTTATTTCATAAAAACCTTAAATGATCACAATATCCCTGATCTTCTTTCTTATAGGTTTTTTCCTGCAATATCTATGTTTGCATATATTGGTTTCTAGCACAGACATTAACCATCATAAAAACACTTATGATTTATATGGTAGGTAGCTTCACATGTCTCTCTAACACACACACACACACACACACACACACACACACACACACACACACACACACACACACACACACACACACACACACACACACACACACACACACACACACACACACACACACACACACACACACACACACACACACACACACACACACACACACACACTGTAATGGATAGGAGCTGGCTGAGGGCGTCTGTCAGGGGCGACTGTTCTAATCAGAGCAGTGGGGAGAGAGATAAAGGAGAAAATAATGAGTGTGGCATCAGGCCTTTCATAGCGCAACAAAAGGCCACGGGATCAGATAGACACACACAATGTGGAGAGGAGAGGAAGGGAGGAGAGGAAGAGAGGGAGAGAGAAGAGAGGAAGGGATGGGAGGAGGTAGAGTGGGGAGAGAGAGGGAACCAAGGATGGACGGGGAATGGGTTTGCTAATAAGCCTTCTTGCACTGTAGGTGATGTAGGCAACAGTAAGCAACATTATAAAACGCAAGCTTATGTCTGGCTTTACTCTAAGGATGCTGTCAAATGGGGCGGATAGACATTTCTATGACAACATCAGTCATTTCGCCATAGAGAGGTTCTTCAGCGGGAACTGATGATAAATACAGTTTTCCGAACAAATCCTTCTATTTTCTGTCTCAAAATACTTTATCGGCCTCTTGCCCTCTTCCTTCCTGCTGATTAGTGCTGCTTCATTTACTGTATGTGATAATTTCCAGTCATCTTTTGATTATTAATGCTTAATTTACCCAGATTACACTCCTTTAATTATTAATGCCTAATTTAGCCTGATGACTCCAATCATTAGACAGTGCCCAAACTGAAAGCAAACAACCTTAGTGGTCTTCCAATGTACCAATACAGCCTCTTCTACAGATAATGATACTGTTCAGAGAAGCCAGCAGGCCTGAGTGTTAAGTCAATGCCCACGTTTTTACCCAAACTCCCATCAAACTTTAAAGAGAAAAGAAATACTAATTAGAAACTGCAAGCTAGGAGAAATGAGCAGGCAGACTCAGAACAGAAAATCCTATTCAGAGGCTTAATGAGCTTGTCGAAGCTGAATAATTGATTTCTAATTCTAGCCTGCAGCTGTTGACCCAACCAGGGAGTGTTTTGAATGGAGCTGAAATATGTTGCGCTCTGACTTGGCACTGTTGGCTTTCTGGTAGCGGAACCATTACCAAATACTCTCATGTCTACCTCACACTTTAAAGTTCTATTTTGACTCAGACAAAGTTTCCACGTTTAATTACTTAATTTCAGTACACAAACACAATCAGACTCTCCCTTTGAAATTCATCACAGGTAATTCCCTTGACAGCTTAATCCTCCTTCAGATCTTGTTTAATATTTTAGACTGGACACAATTTAATAAAAGCCTGCTTGATTTTCAGCTGTGAAAGCCCAGCAAGGTAAACTCTCCCAGCGTATAAAGCGTTGGGAACCTCAGTCCATATCAGATTGTAGGTGTTTTATGTTTCGCTCATTTGCTGCGGAGTGATTCTTTGTTGCCCTGTGTGGACGATCATATCCTGGGGGCTCTAGGGCAGAAGCAGCACAGAGTACCCTGTGTGTGAACCACAGCCGCCCAGCGTCCCTGTAAGATGACCTCACGGAAAATAGGTCTAATTATTGCCGTGACAGCCCATGCTATCATATTCTGCCAGATCAGTCACTACATACAGGAGCGGGGGTGGGCGGGGGGGGGTAAGAAAAATTAACAGAAATATATACCGCCAGGCCACCAAAACCAACCCTCCCACCCTCCTCCCCAAACTGAGCCCATTTATTTTTAATACCCTAATCAGCAGGTCCCAAAGGTGGCTTGGCTCTCACTCACCTGCACAGACAGACACAGGTGAGTACAGCTAAGGCAGCAGGGAGAGAGGAGGAGGTAGATGGTGAGCAGAGAAGCAGGAAGAGGCATGGCTTGACCTGAAGTTTTGATCAACAAATAGAAACTTAGCCTGCTCATGGTGCACCCCTCTCATACTCTAATAAAATATGAAATGGTGTCCACATATATCTTTCATTACAGGAAAATATATTTTTTAATTAAAACTTTCTTCCTCTACAGCAGGTAGTAGATAGAGGGAGAAAAGACATGGGGCCAAGTGGACACAGTAATCACACAATGCAGAGTTTAAGGTAGACGGCAGTGATTAACTCAAGGACTGTCCTATTCCTGAAGCCGTAGTCATCAGGGTTGGATCATTATATGATAGATTTCAGGGCTATTTGCCTGGTTTTGTTCCCAGAGACAGTATTCTGAGAGACGCCCTGGGAATGGGACATACTACACCAACAGCTACCTCCATGAGAAAAATACAGCAAATATCAACGCTCTGTGCTGATGTGTGGATGAAGACTGCAACAAGCATTGTCATTTTTTGTTACACTAGTGTGGAACTACCATCTTAATTTAACATGTATTTCAGATTTGGTCCATGCATTTCCTAAAATTAACTATTTTTTTGGTTTTGTTTTTATAACATAACATTGTTGTCAACATGTTCATTGCTGAGATCTGGAAACAGAGGCACCATGCTGCAACAACATTCACTCTTGCAAGATATGAGAACTCAGTTTGTACACAAGTCAACTGTATCTAATGTCTTTATTTTGAGACAAGGCTAAAAGAGAATACAGAAAAATATCTGTAATAAATGTTCATTATACAGGAAAACTGAACATTAACAACTGCAGTAACAGTAAAGTTAAACCCCCATGTTGGTTGGATGCTTAAGCTTGACAGTTTAGGATTTTTTGATTTGAATGAATGAATGAATGAATGGCAATAAGCTAAGATCACCAGTCGTTTTGTTTAAAACCTCATGATGATCAACCTGCTTGTGTTTCCTCTAAGTTAAACAAATACTGACTATCCACAAGAATAACAAAGCAAATAATTGCTGAGAAATAAAAACTGTTTTTTTTAAAGTGACAATACGTTTGTTACAGGTAGGTTAGGTTCAGGTGTAAACACGTTGAGAGAAAGATTTGACCCATTGATCCATCATGGCTTCTTCCCGACTAAGACTTACTATAACATCACCCGCCTTCATCCTTTGCCGTCATTGTAATGACTGGAGTCATTAGACTTTGTTACTTCAGTGTAAACATATTGCGCTGGGACAATTACAGGACCAATGCCGTTGCTCTTTCTGAGCGAACAGCTTTACAAAAACAGCATTAAAATGCAGCATTAAAAAAAAAAAAAAAAAAAAAAAAAACTAAGGACAGAAACTATCTTCAGAAACTACACCATGTTTAGACATGTTTAGTGTAGTTATGAGTATGAAGGAAAATGTCATAGGTGTAAACACACACACAAATCAGAGTAATAAAGCTAATGTGATTAAGTCCTCTGATTATAGAATCAACCTTCTTGAGATAACTTCCTTTTCGTTTGTGTGTGTGTGTGTCTGTCTGTCGCTTTTTGCTGGGAAAGAAAATAATACAGCAGTAGACCTTGTAACCCAGCCCTGCCCTCCACCTCCCTGTGCTGTCACTGGCCATGTGTAGTGTGTAATAGGCACTGACAGTCGTTGCGCAGGTCAGTAACCCTGTGGCCCTGTCTAATTGAGGCTAAGGATCCCGGCTTGTCCTGCCATCCATAATTAACCACATCATCTACAGCCGTATGAAAGATTCAACTGGACTGGGAGTGTCCGACACATGATCCTGCTGTTGGTGTTTACTGCTCTTGTGTGTAAATGTGTGTGTGTGTTAGTGAATGTTGTAGCTGCAGTAACTTTGAAGAATCTTATAATTCATCCCAAAAAACGAACATTTATGAAATTCCATGCTGGTTTACTCTTTATCTCATATCTTTTGCAAATTCACAACATGCAAACATCCCACCCTAAAAATGTAATTTATGTCCCCACATTTCTGTCCTTTTAAGGGTCCAGCAATCTCAGTTTGTTGTTTGTAATGTTACGCTTTGTGAAAGCCAACTGCACAGATACCCAGGAAGTGTAAGTCAGGAAAATTTGCAATAAATCCTCATGTATCCCTCTCTACTTTCCCTCTCATCCCACTCCAGCTTGATCTTTGCCTTGACAGAAACTTGAAGTGTACTCTGCCCCTTCAAACACCTTGGTTCAGCCTTCCCCTGCCCTCTCCTCCTCCTCCTCCATTCGCTCTGCTCTCCCGGCTCACCCTACCCCACTCAGCTCCTCTCTCTTTCCTGTCGATGCCTTTGAAATACGGCTTTCAAAAATGCTGCTTTTTGAATTAATGAATCATTTTTCGCCAGGTGTCGTTGGGGGAGGAGGAGGGTGTGGGGGTGAAGGGGAAGGGGAGGGAGTGGGGGGGCTAATAAATACAGAGTGGAGAGAGTCTCACCATTACCAGTCCCTCCCCTCCCATGCCCAATGCACCTCCACCACCTCTCCCCACCTAGCACACACGCACGCACACACACACACACACCTACACACACACACACACACACGCCATTGCTTTCCTCCCACACCCCTCCACCCCAGCCCTAGATGAAAGGCCTGGCTCGTTCCTGTACCTTTAATTTAAAGCTGAAAAGGAAAACGAGAGCGGGGGTGCATAACACGCTTATGAATATGGAGAAAATTGAATGAGAACCGTCCCTTTGAATAAATCAGTATGAATGTCCCTTGGCCTTGTTGGGAGGAAGGTCGCAGGAGACCCTTGGATATACAGATGGAGAGCTGCTTGATGGACCCATGTGTGTGTTTGTGTGCCTGTGTCATGTACTATATGTGTGTCCTTGTTTTGTGTATGCAAATGTTTTGAGAAGTTTAGACTGCTCACGATGCTTTATTGTCAGTTGTTCTGCACAAAATCAAACAGGGGAATGAAATATCCATTTGTGACTTAAACATTTACTGAAGCGTCTGCTCCACTGAAGCGATGAAAAATAGTGGCGGAAACCCCCCCCACCACCAAATCTGTGGATTGAAGAAGCGACTGCAGCCTTCTTCAAATTAATACAAGAAACAGACAGACGTCATATTGGCATCATGTGTGTTACTTTTTTATGAGCTCAACTGGTCCTCTTTATTACTATTAACGATTTTCATAATGGACTAATCATTTAGGTCAATTTTCAGCCTAAGAAAAGAAAAAAAAAAAAAAAACAACCCAACAATAAACAAATAAAAGCTGTTGAAATCTTGACAATTTGGGCATGAAAATTATATTTTTGGGATTTATCATGGACATTAAACTGATTTAATAAGTAAAGGTCATTAAACTAATCCATAATAAAAATAACTGTCAGTTACAGCCCTCAGTATCAGGGGAAGAGTACCAGTACACAAGAAAAAGGCTCTTGACTGCATTCCCACAAAACAATAACATACTGTACCCCAGGACAAATGATCAAATCATGCTATTCACTGTGCAACAGAAGCATCTGTTAAGGTGTCTAACTGATCAGAAAGGCCTTGCTAAGAGTTGTTCAGTCAAATATGTTTCAGGGGACCTGAAAATCCCCATTTGCTGACCTGATGTTAAATCACAGATCATAGATGGCAGACGTGATGGCACAAAAGATTTACACGGTGCCGACTGGTTAAGCCATGTGCCATTTCACCAGTGTTCCTGTTCGATAATAACCTTTTGTGTCTGATTCTACACTGAAATGTCACAAAAAAAAGAAACTAAAGTAACAGAAACCAAACATAGTGAAAATAGCTCAGATTCATGTTTTATGATTTGGTGACTGTGGAATCAATTAACTGTATGTGTAATTAAAAAAAAAGGGGTGGAATGAGACTTTGAGCACTCTGGATGATTTGTGTCTGAAAAGCAGGTTTTCACTGGTCCTGGGTTCTCTCAGAGACACACTGAACATGTTGGTCTATTATTACTTTGATCACTCACTGCTTTTTAAATAGCATCTCACCTACACATGATATATAGTGCAACTAAGTGAACATTTAATATTGTGTCAGTTACATATTGTATCAGCAGGATTTTCACCAAATCAGTAGTTTTTTTTCATACATATGTCCTTCTTTTTAAAATTACCAGTTTGCTTATGTTTCATGACTACAGCGCAAATATCAAATTCTATTTATCTGTCCATTCATTCATTTTCTTTCTCTAGTTCAGGCTCATGTTGGGCTGAAGCCAATCCCAGCTGACACTGGTTGAAAGAGGGGATACGCCTTGGACAGATCGCCAGTCTATCACAGGGCTGACACATACAGACAGAAAAACACTCACATTCATACCTAACAGCAATTTAGAGTCACCAATCAACCTTACCCTAAACTGCATGTCTTTGAACTGTGGCCGGAGCACCCAAAAGAAAACCCATGTAGACATGGGGAGAACATGCAAACTCCACACATAAACAGGATTTGAACCCAGAATCTTCTTGCTGTGCGGCAACAGTGCTGGCTATGTCACTGTGCTGCTCAAAAACCTAAAATAACATCTACTTCTACTCACTCTTTGGAAAAAAATTACAATAAATGAATGTCAAGTGTTTCATTGCAGGACACAAGATGTCACCTACTTCAGTGAAAAATCTATTCTCAGTGTATGTGATCTAAAGAATTCAGTTTCCACATCACCCTTGAATATGATACACATTGGACCATGTCTGGTACTAAACTAGTTGCATTGTTATAAAATCTTACAAACACGGAGCCTCAGATTTAAGGTGAGCACCTCTCTCTCTCTTTCAGCAGATGTAAGAGAAAACAGCCTTCAACTCTCAAACTCTGCACATCATTGAACAGAGTGAAGGACACTGTTGCGTGGAAGAGGTCATTAAAAGATTCTTTCACCCTTTTCGCTCACCTGCTGAGACAATGTGCAGCTACAATGGACAATAACCCAACCAACTATTTTAGAGTTTGCTGATTCAACTTTGCAAATATTCTGGGCACTATAGTTTGTGCTGTTGTTGAGCTCTGGTGGATTCTGCTATTTAGTCCAGTCTCACGGACATAAATGGGTTGGACATATAACACAATAAACAACAACAATCCAACAGCACCATCACCTTCATGAAGAGAGATGATCTATTTAAGAAGTGGTGTACCCTGACATACTCGTGTGAACAGTATGCAGTGCTCTCAATGTAGTTGTACTATAATGCTATCAATGTCACTATAAAATATCACAGAGAATCAGACTAGTTTTGATTTTTCAAAGTAAGGGACTATTTGATTTCAGTGAACACGAAGATACATTTAATATCAGGTGTTAATGATCTAGCAGAGCACGTTTAGACAAAAGACACGGTCCTCTCAGGTGTTAATGAGGAGTGCTTTAACACAGCTCGCAGCATAGCAAGCTCTCCGGCTGTTCTTTTCACCAAGACACACTAAAAGTGTCACATTTCTCGTTAAACTTCAGTGCATGAAGTGTTTCCTCTGCCAAATGCTACATGCCAATTCAGAACTAGCTGAAAATAGCAAAATGAAATTTTTAACCACTGTCACTGCCTTAACATTACTCCTTCAATAGCGAATTCTTGTTCTAAACATTTATCCTTGGATTCACTTAACTTTCACCTGCACTTTACAAGAATCTGATCCCATCTTTAGCTGCTCCCTCTTCTTGCCCAGACTAAAAGAATGATGTTTTGATTTTGTAGACTGCACATTTCAATCTCAGGGGATCTCGGGGGCAGTCTGCTTTGTTTGTAAAAAAATCATGATTGCATTTAAGACTAGTTGAGTGTAAGGTGATGTTAGAAGTCTACAAACAAGCCAAGATTAGGGTTACACCTTTCATTAGGGCTTGTGTAAAAAAGTGGAAAATATTCAAACATTGTCAGATAGTCAGTAGTTAAAGCTGACTTTACTTTAGCTGATCTACAATAAATGTCTGTTGATGTAATAGCTGTCTGTCAAAAACACTGTGCAATAGAGAAAACAAATGTATTTATATGCTCATCTACAATATCCAAGTGAGTAGACTCCTGATCAACTAAAATTACACAAATCATTTAAATGAAAAGTAATTCAGTCCAAGATGTATTGCACAAATCTGTGTAGAGATGTTTTTTGTGTTGTTGATCTACCTTTAGCTTTCTAATACTTCAAAAGGTGTTCTATTAGATTCATGTCAGTGGATACACTTAGTCAGATCCTACTTGTATGATTTTTGCAGTGTGTTTGGGATAATTTTGGGAAAATCCTATCCTGCCAAGCATCTTGAGAATGAATGGCAGTCACCTTTTCATTTAGTACTGGGTACAGAAACTTGCATTCATAGTAGCATCTACAAAACCCACTGCCCCTATACTTGTTGCTCTATATTAGTGGACTCTCACGGGAGTCAGCACTGTCATGGTGGTCCTGGCTGGGTCCACACCAAACATACTGGATCACACCTGGCCCAAACAAATACAAACTACAAATATTTTGGTTTCATTTAACAAAAGAAAATGCTGCCATAATTTAGGCTTCTTTTGATCACTTCCATCTTATTTAGAAATCATACTGTTTTTGAGTAAGTTTGTTTTACAGGTTTTCTGTAGTTTCCTAGTGTGTATAATCAGTTTAGACACCAATTTCCACAGAGAAACCTAGGCCCAAGTCAGAAGCATAATTTTTCAAGGGTGGATGCTGCACCTGCTGTTATTGGGAGTATGCTCTTCCTATACCTCCTAACAACTGCTGCAACTATGTTTCAGCTTGCAGTACGTTCAGCAGCCTATCGATAGTCTCACACACTGGTTTCTTACATGTTCAGACAAATCATTACCATGTGGAGCCAAGTTGTGTTCATGTTCTTTATGCAATTAGCCTTAACTGATAATCACAGGTATATTCACCTTTGTTGCCGTGATGCTGACCTTTGAGCCCTGTGGTTAGAAGGTAGTCAATCTCTTGTTTTTAACAATACATAAGATCAAACAGTTTAAAACAATTAGAATAATAAGATACCGTTTTAAATCATTAAACATTATTGTTAGATTGCCCAGGGGCATACTCAGTTTTTTTTGCATATTATAGATTTAGCCGTCTGTCATGTACAATATTTTGGTTAGTGTAGACACTGAACTGATATGCATCTCATTATGTTTACCATTTTGACTAAGCAGTGGCAGCACTGCGCTCAGTTTAAAACTGACCTATCAGAGATCTTTTATTAAGTGTCAGATTTTGACTTTCTGAACAAAATCCAATGGGCGACATGCCACAGCTGTCTAATTTTTGAGGCTAATGGCCCAGATCACACAAATGTCTTGTGTTGCCATGTAGAATAACTGTAATGCAGTAATAGCACACCTTCAGCACTACAAATCCACAGACTGTATTTCGACAAAGGCAGGGGTTTGAGCATGTCTGGGTTAATGAGTTTTCTGTGTATAAGGAGTATAAATGAAAGTATTTTACAGCACAGTGTTTCTATCTAGAGGGTCAGGGTGATGGAGACATGAGTCTTTTTCATCCACCTCCTACTTTCACTTCTCTGACTTTCACATTGCTTAAAATGTATACTGTATACTATACTTTTCCTACCTTCCTTCTTCTGCTGTTCAGTCAAGAAAGGGGACATTGCATCATGACCACTAAGCCAAAATCACATAACTGTACTGACAAGGACCCAAGAGAATAGAAACCAGTTTCCTTTCAATAAAGTTGAAAATGTTAGACAAGCATTTCGTTGCATTAAATTCTAAGTAGTGATTGAAAAGGGCCCCAAATAAACATGGCTTGCTCATATAAACATATTTTGTTGAGAACTACAAACCACACACTCACAGACTAGAGGTTACATGGGAAAAATGTACATTGTTACCGAGTGGAGCTAAAATTTCCTTCATATAAATACAATCGCAAAATGTTTACTTGGTGGTTTTTTTTTTTTTTAATGGTTTGTCTCAGGGACATGAGACTCTTACTGCAGTGCTAATTACAACCTTATTAGCCAGGAAGGACTCAGGTGATGCAGAGTCCTTCAGTGAGGGACATCTGTGGCTGACAGTGCCTGGAAGGCCATGTCATCCAGTTTCAATGGTTAATGAACAAACAAGGATTTTCTCTCAGATTAATTATCGTCACAATGAATGAATTCCAGGTCCTTTTGGTTGCTGTTCTCAGCATATTATCTTCCCATCGGCCTGTCACTCAGCTCAGCCCGCAAACAAACCCCTATCTGCCGCCACAAACATAGATGCACACTGCCAAACACACAAACACAGATACACCCAAACATACACAAAAGGCACACACCCACTCAGAAAATCAGATCAGCTAATTAAGATGTGACGGCCGAGTGGGAAGTAAACTCAAACAAGGCTGGACAGATGTCTCACTCTGGTGACTTCAAAAAAAGGAAATAAAGAACACAGGGCCATGTAATGTGATTTAGATATAATGCTTCTAGGTCAGGGGTGATGGCTAGACTGCTGGGCAGTGGGAGAGCAGCTGACAAGCGTGTAACTAACCATGACGGATGGGAATTCAATGGACTGCCTACTCTACACACTTTGAGCTAGACAGGAACAAATTATGTGGCTGACCACCTTGTCAGCTAGAGGAGGGGAGAAGATTCATTTGTTCATTTTTTGACACGTGTGTGTACTATAATCAAGTCAGACTAGACACTATTGTGAAGGAAATCCTCCTCTCTGGCCCTGCTATAGTAATGTCCAGTCACAACAGCATAATATAATGATTAATGTGGGAAAAAATTCTTCACTGGTCATCCAAAATAAGTGACAGTGACTGTACTTACTTAAAAAAAATAAATAAAAAGCACATTTTTTAAAAAAGCAATAACTTCAGTTCTATGTGAACATCTGTATAGAATGTAAATATGAACAGAACTGAGTGTATGTTACCCACACGCTCAGAGAGAAACTCACAACCATTGTAGTTTTGTACATAAACTATTAGAAAATACACTTTATGTATAAAAATATGTCTTGGGTCACATTTACATGTGTACAGTGCAAGAGAAACATAAGCTGTTATTTAGCCTTTTTAGGCAGCTGGATCAAATAGTTAGAAATGTATCTGTTCCCTTAGACGTGCTGAAATAAGTAGTTCGTAAAACATGCTGTTTGACCATGTCAAACATTAAACCTGATCCAAACAGCCACATTTGAAAGTGGAGTGAAAAGCCAGACACCTTACAGCGAGAAATGCAATATTGTTTAATTATGGGGTTAATGGCGCATATTTTCAGACAGCCACTCCA